>NC_139942.1:47751322-48123822 GCF_963454915.1 Gymnoscopelus microlampas | reverse complement strand
ATGATGATGGTGATGTAATAATGGCTGGGAGCATGGTTCTGGGACCGTCATTTGGGATGTATTCATGCATGCGACCGGAGAGAGAAGAGAAGAAAAAAAAAACACAGTTTACAGTTTGTTCAGCTTTGATGAATTCGTCCCACTTTGGGCACGGGTTTGGCAGACGGGTGACAGCTATATTTCATGAGCCAGGCGCGTGCGTCATCTGTGTCTTTTTCTTTGTTCATAAGTATTGCATGCTTTGCTTTGGGAAGACTTGTTTGTTTGTGAAAAGCCCAGGAAAGCCACTTAATCCACAGACACATGATACTGTGGCCCATTATTTTATGCACACATTGAAGGGGTTTAAAATGATGGAAGTGGCCTTGTTTTCCAGCCACTGTCCTACCTACTCCTACGAGTATGAAGTCTTGCCCCCCTGGCAGCATCGACCACTTAAAGCTCTATTTTCAAAAGATTGTAACTTTTTCAGCACAACAAAGAAATTCAAAAATGTTGCCTATTATGAAATGCTCAAAATAAGGAAGCCAGGGATAAAGTGCTTAAGCCCTGTCATGAAAAAGCTTCTACACTGTTGGGGAAAGATGTCTTAGCTTTAGATTTTAGAATTTGTACACATACAATATAACACATAATAAGTGTGCGAGAACATTAACCACTCAAACCCCAGCATCCGTATTGTGGGGAAAGCTTTAGCTGAAAATAGCAGATCGACAAGCTCACGCGTTGCGTTGTGAGCTTGTCGATCTGCTATTTTCTGCTATTTTCAATAACACAAAATAGAAAATACACTAATAATGAGCCCTGGTTACCCATATGAAGTTTAAGTGGTTAAAGGGGGTGTAAATTATTATAATTATTTTGTAAAACAAAAAAAACGTTTTAATAAATAGAAACAATTAAGCTCTATATTCTGATATTAATCATTGTGTTCATCAGCTTAATCAGCTTAATTTTTATAGTGTTCCAGTTCCATTTTGTCTGCTCATTTCGTTTTGTGTCATCACTTCCAAATGGGTTTGTTTATCCTATATCCTGTAGGCCTGAGTCTTCTCTCCGCTGATTGGAGAAAATTGCTTTCCCGACTTGAAAACATATTTTCTGTTTACTAAAGAGCCGCGGAAATCCCCTGTTACTGAACAAACGTTCTATAACAATTATGGGAATATAGAGCTATTAAAAACTTATTTTAACAAAAACATATCACTTTACAGCACCTTTAAAAGACTTACCAGACATTCAGCACCACTTTCACGACTTTGATGCAACATCTCCATCTAGTGTTCAAAAGGCTTATAGATACAGTATTCCAAGGGAGAGCAATGAAATCTGTTTAGGCTGAATATAACCTACTACTGTGTAGCTACGCCCTTATTTCTATTAATTTAAGAATTTTGTAGTGTTTATATCTACGTGCTTAAATATGTTCATGTTTGTTGTGTGATTTCATATTTTCACATTTTCATGGTACACACTTGTGTGCGTATGTTCAAAGATATTTGCAAAAGACAATGTGCTATGAATGACCAATAACAGTATTATAATAGTCATGATGACATTGCATACTGTATTAAACTGGTTCTCAACTTCTGGTCCGGGGACCACCAGAGGTCCAAATGAAGACCCTTATACGGCTCTGTAACTCTGAGAGTGTACACATGAAATGGACCCTTACATGCATTATATGCTGCTTATAACACTATAATTAGAGTGATAAGCCCTCATGAAGCTTATGGCAATCTTAACACATTATAAAGCACTTCACGTCAAGGACAGAAGGTCAAGTATAAATGCATTATAATCCGCTTATAACAACTATATCATGTAAAATGGCAGTTATGAGCAGAACACATTATAAGCAGAACACATTTAAAATTTACCATTTATAAGCATTTTATTATTATTATTATTATTATTATTATTTATACATTACATACATGGGCTAAATCGCTACCCACATGTTCTGTTACATACAGAATATTCGTTCCGTTATTGAGCTTACTCATTCATTACACAACACTGCAATACTGTGTACACACATGCTCGCACACACGCACGCACACACACGCACGCACGCACGCACGCACGCACACACACACACACAATTCTGCATGGGTTGTCATTGTTGTGCTGAGAGTGTACAAGTATTACTCTCAGAGTTACAGACCCATAAGGGTCCATTTGGACCCTTGTGTGGTCCCCAGACCTTCAGTTGAGAAACAGTGGAATTACCTGTATTTCTACTTCCTGTAAATTACCTGCCCTCGTCGTCATCACTTCCTCATGCTGCTGTCAGAACACTGTTTATTTCTTTACTACGTCCTGAAAACTTTCACCGCTGGAATTTCTCTTCACAACCACCACAACCCATGCAGAACACAATGCTATAGCACGGTGAGTGACAGGTGTGTGTGTGTGTGTGTGTGTGTGTGTGTGTGTGTGTGTGTGTGTGTGTGTGTGTGTGTGTGTGTGTGTGTGTGTGTGTGTGTGTATTGTGTACACAGTACACAGTACAGTATTGTATGTAGGTATGTAGTGCAGTGTTGTGTGATGATGAATGAATAATTGCTCAATAACAGAACCAATATCCTGTACAGTAAACATTTAAGAAAACCTGGGTAGTGCTTTCTATGTAGCCCGTGTTTATAATGCATAAATAAATACAAATAATAATACAATTCTTATTATGTCATTATTGTTATAATGACAACTTATGAGTGCTTATGTTATAAGCAGATTGTAATGCATTTATATAGCTATACTGCCCTGCCAAGGTAAAGAGCAGTAACTACGTTTTTGGACACGCCGACTTATTTGTGTATCCCAAAGGTCAAATTAGCCTTTGTGATTTTGGGGGATAAACAATTACCTCAAGAACAGATGCAAAGTTAGTGTAATATCACTTATATGCCGATATCTCATTTGGCTGACCAGTTGAATCACTTTTAAACCCATTTTTCAGTGATTTTTTTTTTCGTAGTTACTGCTCTTTACCGTGGCAGGGCAGTATAGTATAGCTACAGTACTCTTTGAACCCATAAGGTCACTGGAGAGATGATTCATTTATAAAACATTTATTGGCGCCATACAGTAATAGTTACAAACATTGCAACTTCTTCTACAAACAAAGACGATGGCTATATAGTTAGAAAAACACAAATATTGTGTTTGGTGCTCTTACAACCGAGCTGACGAGTCTTATTGCATAGCAAAACAGCTTTTTTTTTTACAAATGATTAACTTTTCTTTAACAGATTACAAAATATCGTCCATCCTTAAGAGCCAACATGCATTCATTTGGAACCAGGAGTCTTGCCATGCATCTTCTGGGCTTTGTTCCTGAAATAATAAGTGTACTATTAATCATTTGTTTTTACACTATCAGATATGTAAAGGTGTTCAATTATACACGTTAATGTGAACAAAATATTTTATTTTTAATCTTTACCTTAAACGTTCAATGTAGCTCATTACCCAGTCCTCGGATGGGTTAGCGCATGTCTCTTTGCCCTTTTTTGTGTGGAAACTGCAGAAGAAACACGTTAGACATTAATGATCAGTACACTGAATGCATGCCACACAGCGGGTTACACTTCCCAACCATAGAGGTCAGAGGTCAGAGGTCAAGCATCCACAAGATCCACACCACTGTTAACCAAACATAGGGTCACTGCCCATTTTGGGTCCCATTCTTACAGGTCATGAGAAGCAAAAAATCATTGGTGTTTCAGAAATGTTCAATTAAAATGTGAAAGTAGTGACAAATGGCACGCGTTTTGAGCTTGTAGATTGGCTATTTTCACTTTAAAAAAAAAATAGGGCTTAAAGGGATAGTTCACTCCCAAAATGTACTACTACTGTACATTCAGTCCATATAGCTACTCACATTATAGCGTTGATGGAACAGTTCTCCTTGTCCGTCTGGACTGAATAGCTTCTGATGGCATTGAATGGAATACTGCCACTGCGGTAAGTTGTGCAGCAGCGGCGCCGAGAAGGTCCTGCCAAACAGAAGACAATCACATTGTTATAGAGCTGAGATATTAAAACTGCCACTGACATCACCTCCTTTTGACACTATTACCTTCTGAGTACTTAATACAAGTGCAATAATTCAAAGTTGTTTATTTACCAACATCCATAGCCTCCATATTCCATAATTTTCACTCTGATTATGATTCTGAATCAATGCAAGACCAATACAAATTTGCACACAAGAAAGGGAAGAAACTCAAAAATCCGGAGTGTTAATTTAAAGTGGGAAGAATATGTCCTTTAAGAGTTAACTGTCCGGATTTCACTGTGTGACAAACAAACATAAAATAGAGGCATACTTACTTGCAGATGCATGTGTTGCGAGCAGGCCGACTGCCAGGAGCATGAGAAGGGACAACATCGGAGCCCTGAGGTGCACCATGACTTCTACTGTGGTCGTTGTTTAGTTCTGTTCCTTTCTCTTCTGTCTTGGAGGTGTAGAGCTGCTGTGTTCTCCTGTCTATTGAGGTGTAGAGGTGCTGTGTTCTCCTGTCTTTGAGTGTAGGAGTATAGATCTCTTGTGTTCTCCTGTCTTGGAGGTGTAGAGGTGATGTGGAGAGATGCTGGTCCCAGCAGTCTTATATACTACATGCCCTGAGAAGCAGGCAATGTCAAACCCTCATTTAAGGGACCTATGGGTTTTCCTGCCTCAGAGTGCCTACGCTGCCCTTATTAACTATTACATAACAAAACTTCCCCCTCACTTTACCCTTGTGACCAAAAAGGGAACACCTGTCAGGTACAGTGATTGTGGGAATTAAATGTTAGAGTGTAACCTTACTCGCTTGTTGTTATTCACAAGCATTTGCTTGTTCAGATTAAATCTCTTTCATGTAATCTTTGCACCTTTTTCACATGTTGACTGCAATGTGTGTGTAACTACTAAAATATACAGAATAGCATAGTTAAATACAGTATTGTATAGTTAGTACAATTGCCGTTTTCATTTAAAGTAATATTTTATAGAGATCAACAATCATCTGAACAGTCACCTTTTAAGAGCTTCATGGATTAATTAAACATTGTCACACAGTGACGCAACATTGATTGATTGATTGAATATTTTAGATAGCACCTGAAGAAGCAAACAAGCGAAACGCGCTGTGCAAATAAAGAAAGCAAAATCAGTCCTGGAGTTGTGCGGCCCCTTCTTTTGAAGGTTTTTTCCTTTTAGTTGTATACATCTCTTGCACTGACCTGCACCTCCAGTCAAGGTCTTACAAAGATGTGCACGAGTCTTATTTAGTTCATATATATATATATATATATATATATATATACATATATATATATATATATATATATATATATACATATATATATATATATATATATATATATATATATATATATATATATATATATATATATATATATATATATATATATACATATATATATATATATATATATATATATATATATGTTTATATGTATTTCTATGTGTACTTGCTGTTTTGTTGTTGTCCTTTTAAGTTTCAACCTAATTCTTTTGCATGCATATACAGTATTGCTTCAGAGTCTTGCGTGATGAATGAATGATTGTTCAATAACAGAACCAATAGACATTACATTGCACCTTTATTCAAAGCACTTTACCACTGCGCATCACATTCACCCATTCACACACGCATTCACACACCTACGACGGTGGAGGAATGCATGCAAGGTACCAACCTGCTCACCGGGAGCAGGTAGTCGTTCAGTGTCTTGCTCAAGGACACTTCCACACTAACCGAGGGGAAGCAAAAGATTGAACCAGGAACCTTCCGCCGCCCACGTTGGCTTATATCAGTGTTATAAGCAGTTTGTAAGTTTATGTTTATAATGCATTGTAGACATGTGCTTCATAGAAAGTGATAGCCATATTAGTTTGATACTCTTGCCAGTCTTTGATCGTTGGTACAATAGAGAAATCACCCATGATTCACACCAGTGTATAGTATACTGCTTCGCATTACATGCAGTTACAGTACTCTTTGAACCCATAAATCAGGTCACTGGAGAGATGATTCATTCACAAAACATTTATTGGCGCCATATACAATAACAGTTACAACCATTGCAACTTCTTCTACAAACAAAGACGATGGCTATACAGTTAGAAAAACACAAATATTGTGGTCTTACAACCGAACGAACACAGGTCTTATTGCATAGGAAAACAGCTTTTTTTCAAATCATTAACAGTATTTTCTTTAACAAAATACAGACAGAAATGCAAAACAGGACATGGAAGCCTATACAGAAAAACAGTCAGAATGGAAGCACTCCACTGGCTGTCCTTAAAGAGCCCAAAATATAAAAGTATAAATTATAATACAAAATATCATCCATCCTTAAGAGCCAACATGCATTCATTTGGAACCAGGAGTCTTGCCATGCATCTTCTGGGCTTTGTTCCTGGAATAATAATATTTTATTATTAATAATTATATTATTAATAATTTGGTTGCTAATGTGAACATAAAATTCAAGTTGTGAATATGTTTTATTTTATTTCTTAACCTAACTTACCTTAAACGTTCAATGTAGTTCATCACCCAGTCCTCGGATGGGTTAGCGCATGTCTCTTTGCCCTTTTTTGTGTGGAAACTGCAAAGGAAACCCAGAGACATTAATAATGATCAGTGCACTGAATGCATACCACACAGTGCATTCCCCGAACCCGCTGCCCACCACAGTCAAAGACGTTACATTTCCCAACCATAGAGATCAGAGGTCAAGCAGCCACAAGACTGTATACGCCACTTAACCAAACATAGGGTCACTGCCCATTTTGGGTCCAATTCTAATAGGTCATGAGAAGCAAAGAAATCATTAGAGTTTCAGAAATGTTCAATTAAAATGTGAAAGTAGTGATGAATGACACGTGTTGTGAGCTTGTAGATCGGCTATTTTCATTTTTTCTTTTTTAAATAGGGCTTTATTTTTTACATTTTGGTCCTGAGACACCAAATGTCTCTTTTGCGTCTCAAGCTGAGACTTTTTGGGAACCCCTGCAATAGACAGAAGTGACAGAAGGAGACCACTGTCCCTCCACAGTAGAACTACGTTCAGTAAGTACTCACATGATAGCGTTGATGGAACAGTTCTCCTTGTCCGTCTGGACTGAATAGCCTTTGACGGCATTGAACGGAAGTTTGCTGCCGTAAGTTGTGCAGCAGCGGCGTCGTCGACAAGGTGCTCGTCCTGCCAAACAGAAGACAATCACATTGTTATAGAGCTGAGATATAAAACTGCTACTGATATCACTTCCATTTGACACTATTACTATTACCTTCTGAGTACATAATACAAGTGCAATAATGCAAAGTTATTTTTATTTACCAATATCCATAGCCTCCACAGTCCATAATTGATTATGATTCTGAATCAATGCAGGACCAATACAAATTTGCACACAAGAAAGGGAAGAAACACCAACATCCAGAGTGTTCATTTAAAGTGGGATACATTTATCCTTTAACAGTTAACTGTCCGGATTTCACTGTGTGACAAACAAACAGAAAAAAGAGGGCATACTTACTTGCTGATGCATGTGTTGCGAGCAGGCCGACTGCCAGGAGCATGAGAAGGGATAACATCGGAGCCCTGATGTGCACCATGACTTCTACTGTGGTCGTTGTTTAGTTATGTTCCTTTCTGTTCTGTCTTAGAGGTGTTAAGCTGCTGTGTTCTCCTGTCTATTGAGGTGTAGAGGTGCTGTGTTCTCCTGTCTTTTAGTGTAGGAGTAGATCTCTTGTGTTCTCCTGTCTTGGAGGTGCAGAGGTGATGTGGAGAGATGCTGGTCCCAGCGGTCTTATATACTACATGCCCTGAGAAGCAGGAAACTTCAAACCTTCATTTAAGGAACCTATGGGTTTTCCTGCCTCAGAGTGCCTACGCTGCCCTTATTAACATTTACATCACAAAACTTCCCCCTCACTTTACCCTTGTGACCAAAAAGGGAACACCTGTCAGGCACAGTGATTGTTGGAATTAAATGTTAGAGTGTAACCTTACTCGCTTGTTGTTATTCATAAGCATTCGCTTGTTCAGATTAAATATCTTTCATGTAATCTTTGCACCTTATTCACATGTTGACTGCAATGTGTGTGTAACTACTAAAATATACAGAATAGCTGCATATACAGTATTGTATAGTTAGTACAATTGCCGTTTTAATTTAAAGTAATATTTTATAGAGATCAACAATCGTGTGAACAGTCACCTTTTAAGAGCTTCATGGATTAATTAAACATTGTCACACAGTGACGCAACATTGATTGATTGGTTGAATATTTTATCAGACAGAAATGTAAAAACAGTTTGAGTACAGTCAAACACTTTGTCTAACAGGATAACACCAAAAAAGACCTTGCGGTCTTGTTTCCATTGGGGTCCTAGGTATTCAATTCATCAACATAAATAGCACCAAACATTCAATATTTTCGCAAATATAAAACACTATATGAACAGAGTAGGGAAACAAAAAGGGGGGGGGGGGTAAAGACAAGGGGGGGTCGCCTGTCTAAGGGAGAAGTGATAACTACCTCCTCTTAGGCCTCTTGAAACGTGAATTTTCAGGGCTGTTTTAAAGGATTTTTCTTTGAAGGGATGGGGTCAGGGCATTCCACGCTTGGGTTACCTGTGTTACAGTAATAGTATTATGCTCACCGGGAGCAGGTAGTCGTTCAGTGTCTTGCTCAAGGACACTTCGACACTAACCGAGGGGAAGCAAAAGATCGAACCGGGAACCTTCCGCTTCCCAAACAACCCCTCCACCTCTTGAGCCACTGCTGCCCACTACGTTGGCTTATATCAGTGTTATAAGCAGTTTGTAAGTTTATGTTTATAAATGCATTGTAGACATGTGCTTCATAGAAAGTGATATTATTTTGATACTCTTGCCAGTCTTTGATCGTTGGTACAATAGAGATATCACCCATGATTCACACTAGTGTATAGTATACTGCTTCGCATTACTTGCAGTTACAGTACTCTTTGAACCCATAAATCACTGGAGAGATGATTCATTCACAAAACATTTATTGGCGCCATATACAGTAGCAGTTACAAACATTGCAACTTCTTCTACAAACAAAGATGATGGCTAAACAGTTAGAAAAACACAAATATTGTGTTTGGTGCTCTTACAACTGAGCAGACACAGTTCTTATTGCATAGCAAAACAGCTTTTTTTCAAATCATTAACAGTATTTTCTTTAACAAAATACAGACAGAAATGCAAAACAGGACATGGAAGCCTGTACAGTAAAACAGTCAGAATGGAAGCACTCCACTGGCTGTCCTTAAAGAGCCCAAAATATAAAAGTATAAATTATAATACAAAATATCATCCATCCTTAAGAGCCAACATGCATTCATTTGGAACCAGCTGTCTTGCCATGCATCTTCTGGGCTTTGTTCCTGAAATAATAATATTGTATTATTAATAATAATATTATTAATCATTTTGTTGCTAATGTGAACATAAAATAATTATTATATATAAAATAAAATATATTTTATTTCTTTATTTCCTGCCTTACCTTAAACGTTCAATGTAGTTCATTACCCAGTCCTCGGATGGGTTAGCGCATGTCTCTCTGCCCTTTTTTGTGTGGAAACTGCAAAGGAAACCCAGAGACATTAATAATGATCAGTGCACTGAATGCATACCACACAGTGCATTCCCCGAACCCGCTGCCCACCACAGTCAAAGACGTTACATTTCCCAACCATAGAGATCAGAGGTCAAGCAGCCACAAGACTGTATACACCACTTAACCAAACATAGGGTCACTGCCCATTTTGGGTCCCATTCTTATAGGTCATGAGAAGCAAAGAAATCATTAGAGTTTCAGAAATGTTCAATTAAAATGTGAAAGTAGTGACGAATGGCACGCGTTGTGAGCTTGTACTGTAGATCGGCTATTTTCAATTTTTTTTTAAAATGGGGATTTTTTTTTTTACATTTCGGTCCCGAGACACAAAATGTCTCTTTTGCGTCTCAAGCTGAGACTTTTTGGGAACCCCTGCAATAGACAGAAGTGACAGAAGGACACCACTGTCCCTCCACAGTAGAACTACGTTCAGTAAGTACAGTACTCACATGATAGCGTTGATGGAGCAGTTCTCCTTGTCCGTCTGGACTGAATAGCCTCTGATGGCATTGAACGGAAGTTTGCTGCCATAAGTTGTGCAGCAGCGGCGTTGAGAAGGTGCTCGTCCTGCCAAACAGAAGACAATCACATTGTTATAGAGCTGAGATATTAAAACTGCTACTGATATCACCTCCTTTTGACACTATTACCTTCTGAGTACATAGTGCAGTGCAGTAATATATCATTGCAGTGCAATAATTCAAAGTTATTTATTTACCAAACCAATATCCATAGCCTCCACAATCCATAATTGATTATGATTATGGACCAATACAAATTTGCACACAAGAAAGGGAAGAAACACCAAAATCCGGAGTGTTAATTTAAAGTGGGAAAAATGTATCCTTTAAGAATTAACTGTCCGGATTTCACTGTGTGACAAACAAACAGAAAATAGAGGCATACTTACTTGCTGATGCATGTGTTACGAGCAGGCCGACTGCCAGGAGCATGAGAAGGGATAACATTGGAGCCCTGATGTGCACCATGACTTCTACTGTGGTCGTTGTTTCGTTCTGTTCCTTTCTGTTCTGTCTTGGAGGTGTAGAGCTGCTGTGTTCTCCTGTCTATTGAGGTGTAGAGCTGCTGTGTTCTCCTGTCTATTGAGTGTAGGAGTAGATCTCTTGTGTTCTCCTGTCTTGGAGGTGTAGAGGTGCTGTGTTCTCCTGTCTTTGAGAGTGGGAGTAGATCTCTTGTGTTCTCCTGTCTTGGAGGTGTAGAGGTGATGTGTGCAGAGATGCTGGTCCCAGCGGTCTTATATACTACATGCCCTGAGAAGCAGGAAACTTCAAACCCTCATTTAAGGGACCTATGGGTTTTCCTGCCTCAGTGAGCGCCTACGCTGCCCTTATTAACTATTACATCACAAAACTTCCCCCTCACTTTACCCTTGTGACCAAACAGGCACAGTGACATACTGACATTTAATTCCCTGTGGGAAGAATTAAATATTACAGTGTAACCTTACTCGCTTGTTGTCATTCATAAGCATTTGCTTGTTCAGATTAAATATCTTTCATGTAATCTTTGCACCTTATTCACATGATGACTGATATTTTAGTAACTACTAAAATATACAGAATAGTATAGTTAAATACAGTATTGTATAGTTAGTACAATTGCCGTTTTCATTTAAAGTAATATTTTACTCTATGAGCATTCACCTTTAGAGCTTCAAGGATTAATTAAACATATTTTATTAGACAGAAATGTAAAAGCAGTTTGAGTACAGTCAAACACTTTGTCTAAAAGGATTGCACCAAAAAGGTCCTTGCGGTCTTGTTTCCATTGGGGTCCTAGGTATTCAATTCATCAACATATAAAATAGCACCAAACATTCAATATTATCACAAATATAGAACACTATATGAACAGAGTAGAAAAAGGGGGGGGGGGGGTAAAGACAGGGGGGGGGGGGGGGGTCGCCAGTCTAAGGGAGAAGTGATAACTACCTCCCCCTTTGGCCTCTTGAAAGGTGAATTTTCAGGGCTGTTCTAAAGGATTTTTCTTTGGAGGGATGGGGTCAGGGCATTCCACACTTGAGTTACCTGTGTTACAGTAATAGTATTATGTAATATGATAGCCTACAATAGATGGGCTTAAAATAGTCTAGACTATAGAATACAACAGAATAGAGTACAGTACAATACGTGTAATCAAAGAGTAGATTTGTGACACATATAAACCACTTTATGGACTTCCGTACTCCTTCAAATATATACACAGTATACCATATATTATATACTGTATATGTGCATACATATGTGTATATATATATATAGTATATGCTTATGTGTATTTCTATGTGTACTTGCTGTTTTGTTGTTGTCCTTTTAAGTTTCAACCTAATTTGTTGCATGCATATATATTGCTACAGATTTGTTTGTAAGTAAACCAATACAAATTGTTTAGCCTAAAGCTAAAGACTAGTTATACGCTCACACATTCCTTCAAAGCCAGTTGAACGTAGTGGGAATTTATCGGGGAATTCAAAGCGAGGCTCTTATAAGGAAGTTGACATAGTGTAATGTGACCGTGTGTTTAGAGAAGTCAAACAGTTCTTTGTTTAGAGTCAATACACAAAAACCTTAGACGATTGCATAATCTTCAAGATGTGGCCGATGTGCCAGTGTGGCAAGGCTTTGTCTGGGCTGATGAATTGTTTCTAGGTCAAAGGAACACTCAGCGGCTTGAACCGTGACCAAAGGGGAAAACGTAGACGTCAGTAACAAATATCAAATAGGTCAGAAGAATGAATGTCACGTAATGAATATCATAACCTACATTCTCTGAAACCACAACCTGGTTTTGTACATGCAATGTATGTGTGAAGCAATATTGGGTTTATACCGTTTCATTTATATTTGATGCAAGCACTACCTAACGTCACAGTAAGAAGTTCAATGTGGCTTTAATTTGTTTTGTAATGAGATGCTATGATAATTATGCTGAACATAGTCGTGGCAAAACTAAAAACTAAAAAATATAACAATGGAGACATGTTCTTCATCTCTACATGAGTGAGTTTGAGTGTTCTAGTTGTATTTGCTGTAGGCCTACAGTATGTTGGTTACATTACAAAATAGACCTATACAGTATAAATGCATTCATAATGGGGCATGAAAGTTCCAAATACCATATCGTTAGCCTCATAGCATAATTGCCTAACTCACTTTTTGGTGAAATTCACATTTTTGCCTATAGTTCTACTCTCCTAACACTGCTGCATCATTGTGCCTGATTGCCTATGTCCTAAGCCAACCAGAATGCTTGTTACATACAGTACCAAAAATGACTTAGGCAGAAAGTGCTTTTCAACTTTTTGACTTAGACAGAAAGTGTTTTTTTTTTGTAACAAGCATTCTGATAGGCTGAGAACATTGGCAATAAGGCAGGATGAATCAGCAGCGTTAGGAGAGTAGAGTTAGGCAGATATAAATAAAGGCAGATAAACATGAGAAAACGTCATCTAGGTGACTTAGGCAAAAAGTGTTTTTTTGTTTGTTTTGTCTCTCCTGAAAACCTTACAAATATGAGTTAGGAAGTTATGCTATGAGGCTAACCATATTTCTTTTCTTTAAGAATGTGTATGTGTATATTACCTTTATGTGTGTGTACAAATGTACAAAACAATCCAGTATTGGGCCTGGCAATAGAAGTACCTTTAAAGAAATGAATCAATTTAGATATATTATTAAATGTTTTCTTATTTTTTCTGAACAAATAACAAGTCAAAATGAACTGGTTAACACAACCAACAAAGGCTGAGAAGAGTGTGACGTCATTATGATTCTGAGCATGATGAAGCATATTCATATCTACGAGGTAGTTTATTTTTGACCAACAGAATTTGCATTACAAAACACCAGAGCCTTAGAGAAGTCCATAAGCAAATGTCAAAAAGTTTCACCTTGTTATTAATAGACAACAGCATGGAAAGAGACATTTACTCAGAGAGGATGGGGTTTTTGCACCCGCTTGTCACTCTTGCCATCTGACCCAAATACTGTACAATTTCCATACCCCCCCCCCCCCCCCCCTGTGGTTATGAGGTTGACAGAGGAGTGCTGCATCTCCATCTGAGACGGAATGAACGTGATCGACTCACTATGTCTCTCCACCTTACTGGTACTCAGTGGTGGGAAAATGTCTTATTAAGTAAAAGTATCAATAATGCAAAGCAGACTCTGTTACAATTAAAAGGCAGTACATCTAAATTGACTTGAGTAAAAATGTTGGTATCAAAAGTACTTAAAGTACCAAAAGTAGAATGCACTTTGTCCTATTTCAAGGCATCAAATGTATACAAATATGAAATTGAAATAGTCATTTAATTGTAGTTGTGGTGCTACTGCTGCCCAAAGAACTGACTCATAATAAAACAGTTCAGAATGGTATATTGCCTTTCTAACACTGCTGGCACGAAGAAAAATCCTCCTAGAGTGGAAATCTCCATGTTGTCCCTAAACCAGATCTTTGGCCGTAAATGACGTAATGTTATACTTGAAATTATAGATTTTTTTATTTGATGTATGACGATCACAGGCGGATGTATGTCCACCTGAGGCGCCAATAACCTTATATAATAATCTTACTAGTCTGACAATACTTCCTGATGCAACATAAGGCTTTGTCTTATTTGGGGAGGAGGGGAGGAGGAGAGGAAAAAAAAAAAAAAAAAACGTTTTTTTTTTAGAACCTTTTGTGGATTTCGCTGATTTCACTATTTTTCTTGTGTGTGTTATGATGTTGCTTCTTTGTCTTGTGTAATTTTGCAGCACAGACTACAGTGGAAAAGCAAATCCCATGAAGATGCTGAAACAAGACACTGAACCCTTAACCGCTCCTGATGAGCGGGTTGGTGCCTTGCATGGTCGCTTCTGCCATCTGTGTGTGGATGTGTGTGTGTGTGTGTGTGTGTGTGTGTGTGTGTGTGTGTGTGTGTGTGTGTGTGTGTGTGTGTGTGTGTGTGTGTGTGTGTGTGTGTGTGTGTGTGTGTGTGTGTGTGTGTGTGTGTGTGTGTGTGTGTGTGTGTGTGTGTGTGTGTGTGTGTGTGTGTGTGTGAATGGGTGAATGCAACACACATTGTAAAGCACTTTGAATAAAGACACTTTAGAAATACAGGCTATTTAACATGATTGAATCCAAGTGGTCACAGTGGTCTGCAATGTCAAGGCTGTGGTGTAAAGAATTATATTATTTACTGTACCACAGCACCAGTGGTGGAAGAAGTACTCAGATATTTTATTTAAGTAAAAGTAGCAATACCACAATATAAAAATACTCTGTTACAAGTAAAAGGCCTGTGTTTAAAAGGTTACTTGAGTAAAAGTACAAAAGCGTTACATTGGTGCCGTGACCCGAATTGGGTTCCCCCGTGGGAGGAGGAGGTCAAAAAGTGAGTGAGTGAAGCGGAGTGGCTCACAACCTCAGCCTGATACAGTGAAATTCTAATATCTCCCCGAAACTATGCAAGATTCCCTTTGGCTTAATGGTTAAGATATTGGCTTTCCACGGAAGACTGGGGTTCAAATCTTGGGAAGTTACATTTGCTCTAGTCTGGGAGGGTTAGCGTCGGAGCTTGGACAGCAGGGGCGCGGCCACTGCGTTGTGATTCAAATCAACAGCCAATGAAGAAAAGGGGGCGGGATCCACATGCAGTGGGTGATGCATCTAAATAGGATCGACGGGAAGCAATTTCCCCTTGAGAAATTTCGGCCGCCATTGTTGTGTACTGCTGTTTGCCTCTCGTCGGACTTTTTAGACGAGTTGCACAGCTCTCAGACCGGTAAGAGGCGTGTCCGCTCAGATTCAGAGCGTGACGTACATCCCGCCCACAAATACCAGGGCTGTGGCCCAGAAGTTCCTCGCCAGAGCTGGCGAAAACTTCTGGGAACTCAGATTACATTTGCTCATGTTATCGTTACTGTTGTTGTTACTGTTATTGTTGTTATTGTTGTTGTTGTTGTTGTTGTTGTTGTTGTTGTTGTTGTAGGCTACTGATGTCTCTCTTATGTTACAGTTTCAGGACTATGACTGATCTGGACAGCAAGCGGGTTCAAGAAGCCATGGAGAACATTCAATGAATGCATTTATTCGCCACACCTGCCATTTGGTTACCTAGTAGTCAGTCCACTTTCCAGTCAATTTGCAATCTGACATTTACTACTGCACAATGATTTTCCATAACCGCCGATCCCCCCAGATTCTAAAAGGGCATAAAAGGGACACAGGCAGACAGGCAGTTACAACTGATACTCTGACAACGAGTATAACAGGTAGCCTATTGCATCACAGGGTGGGGCATGCATTCCCAACTTTCCAAAGTTGCATCATTCCAGAGTAGGGCAGTAGGCCGCTGCACAGCGGGCCAACAAGCACTAGTCTAGTACTATGAATGACCTCCAGGAATGTCTATGTACTGCAGTGGTGGAAAAATACTAAAATGTTCTATTTCAGTAAAAGTATCAATACTGCAACATAGAAATACTCTGTTACAAGTAAAAGTCAGGAATTCAAAATGTACTTGAGTAAAAGTACAGAAGTATTGGCATAAAAATGTACTTAAAGTACCAAAAGTAAAAGTATTCGTTATGCAGAATGTCCCATTTCAAGTTTTCAAATGTATTAAAATCTTTTGAAAATAGCCGATCTACAAGCTCACAATGCGTCGCATCGCAACGCATTGTGAGCTTGTAGATCGGCTATTTTGAAATGGCCGAAATGTATAGGGCCGAAGTGGTTAATGTATGTTTTGTAATAATAATCAAAATCTACAGTAACTAGTAACTAAGTTTACAAATAATTAGATTAAAGTAAAAGTACAATATTTGCCTCTGAGATGTAGTAGAGTAGAAAGTATTGGAAATACTCAAGTAAAGTACAAATACCTCTTTTTTTTTTTTTTTTTACAGTACTTTTTTTTACAGTTACTTTCCACCACTGATGTAATGAAAGATTGCACTGCTTTCAGTGTGGCAATAATTGCCTCAGGCTTTGCTTGTCCTATAGAACGAACAAGTAATTCAAGATTAAGTTCACTAAAGAAGAATGCATTTTTATTAAGCAGAGCTCTCCACCCCGTGTTAGTAATGACATTAGCACAACGCTATGCTGATATTTAACTTGGCAGCATTAAAGAAGGGCAAAATGTCAAGTGAAAGTTTCACAGTTTTGTAAACTTCCATGGTTTGAGTCTACTCTGGTGTATTTCAAAGGAACAAAGTGAAACACCAGGTTTGATCAGCATTTGACAATGAACAGCATTGGAAGAAATATGCAAAGACATGCAATAATATAATGTGATAATATTGTGAATTGTTTTTAGAATGAATTTAGGTGAAACCTATTGTTTTAGCCAATAGGCATAATCTTTTTCAGACATTGTATGGTGCCTTGTTAAAGCACACACATTAAACTGAGTGTTGGCCTATTGTTTGTTTAATGTAATAGCCCGTAACAGTAAAATGCCAATGGCTAATACATGTCATTATCTTTCCTTAATCATGTTTTCGTAATACTTTCTTTGCATTACTGTTATGCATCCGTATACCACTGACAATCAAATCATAAGTACCGCTTATGAATGCTTCTGTCATTGTGAATGAATGAATGAATGAATGAAATGTTTTATTTTCGTGTCTGGCTGCCTCAACACAGCCCATCCCTAACGGGATTATTCAGACACATTTTAAAGAACACAGTATTTCCAGTGCCAACATGCTGACACCAAAATAATAAACTAAATAAATAAAAACCACATACTGTACACATGACTCTGATCAAAAGTACAGAGACAGTTTAGTAGTCTAATTGTCAGACTAGAGAGTGGAGGGCAAGAGAGAGAGAGAGAGAAAATAACGAGGAGAGAATAAACAGAAGACAGTGTCGTATATTTTAGGCCCAGCTGGTTGTAAACAGACTTGAATGTTAACTTGAGCCGACTTGAGCCGATCTCACAATGCGTCGCGATGCCACGCATTGTGAGATTGTAAAACGGCTATTTTCAAAAGATTTGTATACATTTTAAACATTTGAAAACTGCATAATGAGTACTTTTACTTTCGTACTTGAAGTATATTTTGATACCAATACTTTTGTACTTTTACTCAAGTACATTTTTAATTCCAGACTTTAACTTGTAACATTACAGTACATTTCAGTACATTGACACTTTTACTTAAGTCCAAAATTAGAACACTTTTTCCACCACTGGTCATCTCATCTAGCAAGGTCAAGCGTTCTGTTCCAGCAGTTCCACAGGTTTATTCTGTTACACGAGGGGTCTTCAACAGGGGGTCTGGGACCCCTAGGGGGTCCTCAGAGTTACTACAGGGGGTCCGCCAAATCTCTGTGTGATTTTTACATTAACCACTTCAACCAAGCATCCCTTGTCTGAGGAGAACTTTAGCCAAAAATAGCCGATCTACAAGCTCACAACGCCTCGCGCTGCGAGGCGTTGTGGGCTTGTAGATCGGCTATTTTTGGCAAAGAGTTATAGGTGTAGAGGGAAAAAAGAGCAGCAAAAGTTTATCTGAAACACAATTTTATACAATATAGAGGGGGTCCCTGCTTCATCTCTGTCTCAGCTAGGGGGTCCTTGGCCTTAAAACGTTGAAGACCCCTGTGTTACACTATCTGTGTAGTAGGTACAGCATACGTCCACTGGGTGGCGCCCATACCCAAACAAAGGAAGGATTCCCATGCGTTCAGCACTAAGGTGTCATTCATTCATTTCCCGGAAGAGGCGTGACGAATATTATGTTCTCTCAGATGTCGTTGCCTGCGCTTCTTCTTCTCCATAATAATAATGCACAGTTTGAACGGTTCTTATGAGATAACGCTATGGTATCCACACATGTTTCACCTATTTGTTTTAATATTTTGAGTGTGAGTGGACGGTAACATTATGCGTGTAATGATTTAAAGCGACGTGGAGACGCGATATGTCCATGTTTTGGTGATGAGCTAACGGACGCTAAGCTATAGATGTAATGATTATCAGCATCAGGACCATCACGACGACACGCCCTGAAAAGTGATGCAGGACCAGGTAACTATGGCAACAGAGGGATGCTGTGCTTCCAAATGAATGTGGACACAAACCAGTGGTGGAAAGTAACTAAGTACATGTACTTAAGGTACTGTATTTACTGTATTTTGAGGTACTTTTACTTTACTGGAGCATTTCCATGTTTCTATACTTTTACTTCTACTCTATACATCTCAGAGGCACATATACTTTGCTTCACTATAATTACTTGATTACTTTAGTTACGAGCAGTGGTGGAAAAAGTACTCTCATTTTTTACTTGAGACCCGTCGTTTTGCGCTGCGTTTCGAGCTTGTAGAGCTGCTACTTTTGATACTTTTGTGTGACGCTGTAGTGTAGGACGCTAATTTACTGAAAAAACACAAAAAGTTATATGGAATATAGAATATGGAGATAAGAGGTTTCTGCATGACAGCATCGATATTATGAAGACACAAGCTGTTCATAGCTGCCATCATAGTTAGGATGGGGGGGGGGGGGGGGGGTGGCATTGTTCTCAGTATCCGGACATTGTTCTCAAAGCCCGGTTCAGGGACCACCAGGTGTCCAATGGCTTTTTTATTTTCAAATTGATTGAATACTTTATTAGTCAGACGTGTAAACAGCACATGGTACAGTAAGACATTAAGGCTAAAAGGATAACACAAAAAATGTCCTAAGGACTTGTTTCCATTGTGGTCCTATGTATTCAATTCATCAACATAGCATTAAAAGTGTACAAAATTACCTTTTGGTCTGCTGATACATGTTTTTTTTTTCAGGACAATTTGGAACGAAATCACTGATACACATCTTTCAATGGATGGTGTCAGGGCATTCCACATTGTGGTGGCAGAGTATAGAATGAGAACTTTCCCATGTTTGTTCTATATTTAGGTGGTACCAGATCATGTTGCTTCCTCTAGTGTTGTGGCTGTGGGTGTCACTCACTTTGGAGAAGTAGTTAGTACTGAGGGCACTGTCTCTTTGACTTAAATACCAATCCTATCTTACATACACTTACGGGTCTGTTACTCTGATAGTATACAAATGGAACCAAATGGACCCTTTTTTACACTATTAGAGTTAAATATAACACTGAGGGTTTTACCCTATGATTATTTAAAAAAATATATGAAATAGGGGTCCATGGACTAATGCATGTCAAACTGGGGGGTTCTTGAAATTCAAAAGGTTGAGAATCACTGGGCTAAATGGCTGATGTTTTTCCTAAGGAAGGTGAACTGACCATGGCTGCAGTACAGCTGATCACAGCCAGTTGATCGATCGGGCCCTGACAACAAATCCAGCCAGGTGTGGAGAGCCAGCCAGCCAGCCAGCCAGCCAGCCAGCAACCATGAAGGATGAGGACTGGGAAGAGAGCCGAGGTGAAGGCCTCTATGAGGACCTCCACTTCCCCGCCGATGACACATCCTTGTTCTCTGATTTCTCCACGCCCATCGCCAGGCTACAGGGTGACATCGTCTGGCGTCGTCCGCAGGTAACTAGATAAATAACCAATACCTGGCTGTCGTAAAAAGGGTTAGGATTTATTTATTTTTTAAAGCAAACATTTATAACTCAAATCTTTGCTTCTGGGGATTCTACAAATGTCTTCTAAATCCTAACAGTTTTCTGAAAAACGTATTTACAAATGTTCCCTTTGAAAAAAAAAAAATTAAAATATTTGCACAAATGGTCAAGATTTTTCAAAAATAGCAGATCTACAAGCTCATAGCGCGGCACTCGGTGCCGCTCTATGAGCTTGTATATCTGCTATTTTTGAATAGTATGAAATATGGATAAAGTGGTTACACAGATGCGTTCCCCGGGTTTGAATGGGTTAAAAGAGTGGGTGAAATTGTTTTGTGTACAAGCTCCCAAACGGTTTTCTGTTTGAATAAAACAGCTAACATGGGTATGGTGGGATAGGGAAAGAAACAACATTGAGGCAGCAACCTCTTCTTGTGCAAGTAGAGCAGATTTGCAGCAGATATAAATAGCAGAGGATATAGCATCTCAGTCTATTTAGCAGCAGTGATCCAAATCAGTGTTTTATTTTGGTGTGTGTAAACTACATGATTATAAAATGACACAATCTCCACTCCTCAAATACAGTGTGATATTTTTTTGATGCTTTGACTTGAGGTATTTTGATTGGTTCTCATCCCCAGCAAAACATGTTAATACATTTTAACCCATTTATCCATATTGTATATGTTGCCTTCAAAAATAGCAGATCTACAAACTCGAGCTTGTACATTTTTGAACATTTTCGAAAAATCTTGAAAGTGTTTGTGAAGAATTTTGCTTTTTGGGCGGTGCAACCGCCCCTATATGTGAGGTTTGGACCCCCACCCATTGCACCCCCCCAACCCTGCGCTGTGATTGGCCACCA
This sequence comes from Gymnoscopelus microlampas, assembly GCF_963454915.1. NCBI lineage: Eukaryota > Metazoa > Chordata > Actinopteri > Myctophiformes > Myctophidae > Gymnoscopelus > Gymnoscopelus microlampas. The sequence goes on along the minus strand of NC_139942.1, from coordinate 48,102,710 downwards.
TTGTACCCCCCTAACCCTGCACCGTGATTGGCCACCATTGTACACTGGTTGACTCTATTCAGGACCGTGATTGGCTAGTGAAACACATGACACATGTGCAGTCCTAAATAGGACTGTGCACTTAAAAAAAACACATTTATGTTTTTTTTTAAGTGAATCACCCACTGTGATGACCACTGTGACCACACCGCCCACTTCACACTGGGTGTGATTTTTTTTCTCTTCATGGGGGTCCCTGGCACAAAACATGTTCAGATAGGTGGTCCGCGGCCAAATTGACATGAAACAGTTTGAGAACCACTGGTGTTAATGAATTGTCATGATGTGTGTGTTTCCCTCTCTAGGAGATCTGCCAGTCTCCTGCTCTGTTCCCAGACAACATGAACCAGGGTCACGCCAAGCAGGGTCTACTGGGAGACTGCTGGTTCCTGTGTGCCTGCACCGTCCTACTGAAGAACAAGCATCTGTTGGACAGGGTAACGCAGTCTGTTAACATGTCAATGATTTCAGCCCGACCGATATATCGGCCGGCCGATCTCATCGGCCAATTTTTGACCTATCACAAATATATTGTGTCTGTTGTGTTGCTATAGCAACGTTGCATATTTAAATAATATCAGGCGATATATCTTTACCGGAAACCTATAACTCCTAATATTGGTATCGGCTTTGGCACCAGCTTTGATTGGATATTAACCCATTAACACTTGGGGTGCCAGAGTTTTATTAAAAAAGTGTACGTTGAGTGCCTGGATTTTTAACAATTTTTGAACCTTTTTCAAGTAGTCACAAAATATTTTCAGTGATCACCGTCCTCATGGTGATCCCCTCATTACACACATAGAGGTCTTGTACAATCGGGGGGAAAAAATTAAAAACATTCGGTAATCCGTTCCATAGTTGCAGCCAGTTGAAAATAGTCAAAAATATATTGTAAAAACAAAAAGTACACAGGAGCAGAGATACAGGCTTTTGAAGTCATAAGTTAACCAGGAAGTGGATTAAAGTCTAAATCTTCGAAAAATCATATCTCCTCGTGCTGTGAAGCACCAGGAGATATTTCATTTTTCAAAAAACGTATATATACGGTTTTGGCACTCGACGTCAGTTTTTGAAAAGAAGTATGTATACGGTTTTGGCACCCAATGTGTTAAAACAGGGAAATTATGTGTCATTATAGGTGTTATCCCCAGACCAGCCACAGTGGGGCGCTAGCGGGTACAAAGGCTGCTTCCGTTTTCGTCTATGGCAGCAGGGTCGCTGGGCAGAGGTAACCGTCGACGACCGGCTGCCCTGCATCGGCGCCGCGCTCTGCTTCTCCCGCTGCCACGCCCCCAATGCATTCTGGGTAGCTCTGCTGGAGAAGGCCTACGCCAAGTGAGCTTCCCGTGAACGGGCATTTACAATACTCTCTCTCTCTACTTGTTTTGTTATATGAGCTTCACCCCCTAAATACAAGTCCTCTCCCTCCTATTTATTTATAGGCTCCACGGGTCGTATGAGCGCCTTTGGGCGGGCCAGGTGTCTGAGGCCCTGGTGGACCTGACCGGAGGCCTGGCAGAGTGCCGGGGCCTGGGGTCCGCAGAGTGCCGGGGCCTGGGGTCCTCTAGAGAGCCGGAGGAGGAGTCGGGGACGAGGCAGGACAGCGACCGCGGCCGGAGGAGACGGCTCAACCTAAACCAGCTGCAAGCGGTCAGAGATGGCTGCGCTCTCAGCTGCTCCACTCACAGCACCCCCGCAGGTCAGGAGGGGCCCTTAATTTATCTCTTGTAGATTGGAGAGATTATTACTCGATACCGAGTCCCTGAAGTTAATTAAAGCTGTCAAACGGCATGTTTTATTCATCTGACTGGGAGACGTCCTTTTTCATATTCAGATGAAATGAGATGATATGTGTTTTAGAGAGTCTGTGTGTCATTCAGGGGTTCCCAACCTTTTTTTCCTTGAAGCCCCCTTCTTACATCTGAAAAAAGCTAAGACCCCCCCCCCCCCCCCCGACCCCCACCCCCCCCCACACACACACACACACACACACACACACACACACACACACATGTATGCGACGCATGCAGGCACACACACATCCAGACTTTTTTTTGTATTACATTTCATTTTTTGACTATTTTTTTGTAATGCAACAAAATAGGGAACACCAGGTTGAAAGTGGATGAAATCAAGTTATGATTTTGTGCAACATGTTTAAAATGCTGGGCAACCTGGAAACAGACAAGGCCTCACACCCCCCCCAGTGATCTCCCCTGTGATATTTGACGCCCCCCCCAGGTTGTGAAACGCTGGTTTAGAGCAGTGGTTCTACAACTTTGTCATGTCAAGGACCCCCTAATTGACACTTATTACCCCACGGACCCCCATTTGAAAAGATAAGCCAGGGACCCCAATAATAGAATGTTTTTACGGCTCTCTAGCAGTGATTCTCAACCATTTTGATTTCAAGGACCCCCAGTTTGACATGCATTAGGGCTACGGACCCCCATTTAATGGCATTTATACCGCTGGGACCCCAATTCACATTGTAAAACCAATGTTAATGTAACTCTGAGAGTGTACAAATGGAACCAAATGGACCCGTTAGGGTCCATTTGGTTCCATTTGTACACTCTCAGAGTTACAGACCCATAAGGGTCCATTTGGTTCCTATCCATCATTTAGCTGGGGACCCCCTGGAACCCCCTCAAGTACCCCTGGGGGTCCCCGGACCCCACTTTGAGAACCCAATGGTTTAGAGAACCTGTTGTTTAGAGAAACTGTCTTGTCTGTACTGTATGTCCCAGCTGCAGGTGGTCCCAGCAGTGGCGGTGAGCTGGGTCAGCACCACGCCCTCAGTGTCATGGAGTGGGTGGACGTGAGGAGGACATCGGGTGGGACGGTCAAACTGCTCAGGATCCGAAACCCCTGGGGCAGACGCTGCTGTGGAGGGGCCTGGACTGAGAGGTGTGTGTGTGTGTGTGTGTGTGTGTGTGTGTGTGTGTGAGTCTTAATTGAACCTAATAAGTGACCTTTCATAAGCAACTAAGTAGTATTTTATACATTGGATATTCAAAAATAGCTACACTCTAGCTACAGGGAATTTAAAAAAAAATCCTACCGGTAATCTGTGTTTTAAGTCTTGTGTGCTTCTTCTCTCCAGGGGGGAAGGCTGGAGCTCTGTGGACCCCGTCTGTGCTACGAGCCTCCAAGGCAGGGCGGAGGAGGGCGACTTCTGGGTGGACGAGGCTGAGTTTGTGTCGCGGTTTGACGATGTCACTGTAGGCTACCCCATAAACCAGGAGGGCCACCTGCAGAGCATCTACACTGGTAATCATCTCGTTTTATTGTGACTCCGGATGTGCGTAGCTAGTCAGCTAGAACATTGGTGCCAGGGATACTTGAGGGGGTTCCAGGGGGTCCCCAGCTAAATGATGGACAGGGACCAAATGGACCCTTATGGGTCTGTAACTCTGAGAGTGTACAAATGGAACCATTTGTACATGGACGGGTCCATTTGGTTCCATTTGTACACTCTCAGAGTTAAATTAGCATTGATTTTACAATATGAATTGGGGTCCCAGAGACTTACATGCCATTAAGTGGGGGTCCGTAGCCTAATGCATGCCAAACTGGGGGTCCTTGAAATTAAAATGGTTGAAAAATAACTGCTAGAGAGCCGTAAACATCTTCTATTATGGGGGTCCCTGGCTTATCTTTTCAAATGGGGGTCCGCGGGCTAATAAGTGTCTATTTGGGGGTCCTTGGCACGAAAAAGTTTGAGAACCACTGGGCTAGAATATTAAACGCTGCTGCTCCCGCTAGTCGACACACACATGCTAGTCGGTTAAACCGTTATTTTGTCTAACCGACTCGGTTAAAACATTAGGGTTTTACAGTGTAGATTGTAAAATATCATATGAAACGGGGCTTCTATGCAAATGTACATATATCAACCTTGCAATTGACTTAGGCGTAGGCGCACTCAACTCAAACAACTTGAGAGGTCAATCGGTTGCAGATTCTTGACAAAGAAACGGACCCGCACTCATGGAACAAAGTTAAAAAGTCGTTAATATGCGGCAGCGGTCATCAAACAACGTGCGTGTTTCAACCTATGGGCCTTGCGTCAGCGTTTCTGAACACCGACAAAGGCCGACAGGTCTCAAAATGCGTACGTTGTCCGATGATGACGGCTGCTGCGGCATATTAAAGACTTTTTTTTATTTGTTCGTGTGGTGTGGATGGTTCCTTTGTTGTTCCTTAGAATTAAAATGATCGAGAACCACTGATGTAATTTCCTCCAACAGGAAATGTGCTGACTCACAGTACCCAGCTCGTTGGCCGGTGGATGAAAGGCCACTCGGCGGGGGGCTGTCGGAACAGCAGCAGCTACGGCAGCAACCCCAAGTTCTGGCTGAAAGTGTGTGAGAGAGGAGAGGTGCTGGTCTCCCTGCTGCAGCAGAGGAGATGCAGGAACACAGCAACGCACTACGCACAACGACCACCGGAGGGAACCAACAGCACTAAACACCAGCACTACCACCAGGCTATTGCTCTTCACATGTGGAAGGTTAGTTTTTGAAGATGATTTTTTCTCTTTATTAACTCTCTCAGTGCCAAGCCCCGAGTTATCCCGAGTTTTTTCTGAATGCCCTCAGTGCCAGAACGAAAAATCCAGAGTTAAAACAAATAAAATATATATTTAAATGTATTATTATTATTATTTTTGGAAAAAAATGTCCAGAACCCAAGATATCATTATCTGAAGATTTGCAGCTCCATCCACTCTTTGTTTAGCTTATAACTGAAAAGGGCTGTATCTCGCTTCCTAAGCACTTTTTTTTCACTTTGGGGAAAAAAAAAAAATGCTGGCAGTTTAGAGAACATATTTTTTTATTTCATTGGCACTGAGAGAGTTAAGAAATACATTCACTACTTCACTACTCTAAATACAAATAATAATACGAAAATACGAATCAGGTTAATAATGTAATGGTGACTATAGATCTGTATGGGCGTTTTAGGCTGGTACTTGCCTTCAAAATGAACCATGTGAATTGTGATAGTTCAGAAAATGGCTGAAACAGACAGGGTCATTTTCTGTGTCAATGGGTTGTATCTTAAATGTGTGCTGTGTGTGTGTGTGTGTGTGTGTGTGTGTGTGTGTGTGTGTGTGTGTGTGTGTGTGTGTGTGTGTGTGTGTGTGTGTGTGTGTGTGTGTGTGTGTGTGTGTGTGTGTGTGTGTGTGTGTGTGTGTGTGTGTGTGCTTGCTTGCTTGCTTGCACGCGCGTATGTGTTTAACTACCGTCAGGTGGAGAAGAAGCGTTTGAACGTGGGCAAAACACTGAGCAACCCTCCCTGTGCGTCCACTCACTGCCACGCCTACGAGAGAGAAGTGGTCCTCCATGCTCACCTGGAGCCTGGCTACCATCTGCTGGTCCCCAGCACCTTCCTACCGGGAGCTGAAGCCAGCTTCCTCATCAGGGCCTTCTCCCTCTCCCCGTTATCCCTCAGGTAACGCCCAACAATAGTGAAAACACTGTATTATTTTTGGGCCCCTGGAAATACATTCTCATGAATATGTTTCATATATATTTCGGCCTCTTGGGGTGCCTAGAGGCTTGATTTATACTTACTGTAGTTGCATGCGCGTGTCGCACGTTGAAGACAGCCGATCTACAAGCTCTCTTTGTGTCGCAGTGTGACACGTTGTGAGCATGTAACATAAGTTTTTCGGAAAACTGTTAGGATTTAGTGAAGCAATAATTTCCCCCAAATAATTGGCCTCTCAAAATGTATCATCGCTGTTGGACAGAAACCTTGTATATCCATATTTCGCACAAAAGTAGCAAAACAATCTACAAGCTTGTTGTAGAACGGCTATATTTGAAACAATTTTTAAAATGTTCACCTGTAATGACCAAAATAGGAATGTCAGGTTGAAAGTGGTTAAGTCTGTCTATGTTTTTAAAGGGTATTAATAAGATAATTTGGATACATTTTGACATGTTATTTTTGGTATACACTGGTAAACGTATACCTACCTATACGTAAACGCTAAATTGGTGTTCATGCACTTGCAATATTTACAACAGTATCCCTCAATTCAGTAGACAAGGGAGCTACTCAAAGTGTGTGTGTGTGTGTGTGTGTGTGTGTGTGTGTGTGTGTGTGTGTGTGTGTGTGTGTGTGTGTGTGTGTGTGTGTGTGTGTGTGTGTGTGTGTGTGTGTGTGTGTGTGTGTGTGTGTGTGTGTGTGTGTGTGTGTGTGTGTGTGTGTGTGCGCATGCGCGCACTGCCAGTAAGTACTGAATTTGTGGACTGATTGAAATAAAGACAGAAAGTGGGGAAATCCCAAAAGGAATACATTGACCTAGCTTTAATTGCAGAAAAGAAATGTATTACAATACGTTGGAAGTCTTTTATCCCTCCAAGCTCCTACTGTTTCCCATTGGATAAATGAACTATCCAGTTGCACCCCTCTAGATAAAATTCATTACTCATTCATTATTAAGAATAGACATCAAGACTTTTGGAAAGTCTGGCAACCCCACATGGATTATTTTGCAACTATAGCTATACCTGTGTAGGTTAGTAGTTATTATTACTTTACCGTAGTTAAACTGAGGTTCGGGACAGCCTAAGCACAAAGCCTGTATTTTTAGTTGTGTGTCTGGATGCTTGCATAAGGAACTGTTCCTCCTCCTCCACCTCCTCCTCAGTGCCCTGAAAGCCCCGGGTCCATCGCTACCGCTGGCCACAGACGGAGAGTGGGAGACCAGCGTCATCCATGGCACATGGGAGGCGGGTACGACCGGCGGAGGAAGCAGGAACTTCCTCTCTCACTGTCGCAATCCCCGTTTTCCATTCGCCGTGCGCGAAGACCCGGCGAAGACGGCGGGCGTTAATAACGTCAGAGTCAACCTGCACCAGAACCGCGCCGACACTGACCTCCATCCTATCGGCTTCCACATCTATAAGGTTTGATTGATTGATTGAATATTTGATTTAGCAAAATTGTAAAATAGCACAGTTACATTTAAAATACTTTGTCTAAAAGGTCTGTTCAAAAAAGTCCTTGCGGTCTTGTTTCCATTGAGGTCCTTGGTATTCAATTCATAGTCATCATGTCATTCAAGGTCAGTGGGTTGTTAGCATTACAGTACTTTAATGTAGCCGTGTTTATGTTAATGTAATACTAAAGCAACTGTTGTGGAACCCATGCTAGGCTCAGCCTAGTGGAAAATGATTTCCTCTCTTGAGGACAATTACAACCCTAACTCTAACCCTATTACCCTAAACCCAACCCCTTTGGTAAGCGGGGAACATAGAAACCTGGGAACATAGGGATGACTCCCCTGTATATGACATCGCATTACACCTTGAGTCAGATTGAAGCACATTTTAAAGGGATAGTTCACCCCCAAAATGACTTTCTTTCTAGCGAGTTAGTTGAACTTGAATTCATGGATATATATTTTTTTTTGTCGCATTCCTAAGCCAATAATTTGATGATCGGCAGCGGTTCCGGTAGCGGACACAAAGAGTCTCCTTTGTGTCTCCTACCGGAACCGCTGCCTACCGGTCCGCTGGTTATCAAATTATTGGCTTAGGAATGCGATAAAAACAATCTATCCCGTTGAACTATCCCGTTAAGGGCGTCTTATACTCAGTTGTGTGACGCGGCGTGCAACTAATATATAAATCAGGCATTGCAGTTAACTTGCTCCGCGTATTCGTTGGTTGAGTCCCAGCTGTGTAGTCTGTTCTCATGTGTATCAGGTCTCGGAGGAGGGAGTGCCTGAGCCAACTCTACCCAGGGACGAGGAGCCCGTGGCCAGCTGCGTTCCTCACTGCTACATGCAGGACGTGAGCCTGGCCTGCCGTCTTCCTGCTGGCCACTACGTCGTAATGCCCTCCACCTACCAGCCTGACTGTCCAGCCAGCTTCACTCTCACCGTGGCTCACACGATACACAGGTTAGCTTAGCACCTGTCGCTTTGTGTGGCCTGTTACTTTGGTGTTAACTTTTACCATTTACAATTTACAATTAGGCATTTAGCTGGCGCTCTTAACCCATTAAGACCGGGAAAGCATCTGGGCTTCTCAAAAATAGCAGATATTCAAGCTCATTGCGCTATGAGCTTGTAGATCTGCTATTTTTGAAAAATCGTGGAAAATGTATTTGTGCAAATCTTTGAATATATACATTTTTTACTCAAATCTTTGGTTCTTGGGGGTCCCTGGAACAACATATTTTGAGAGGGGGGGGGGGGGGGGGTTTGCGGCCAAATTCATATCATTTTGGGGTCCTTGACATGAAAAGTTTGAGAACTACTGATTATAGAAACATAGGTTTTTTCAAAAAACTGTTTTAGAGGACATCTGTAGAATCCCCTGAAGCAAAGATTTGAGTTACAAATGTTCGCTTTAAATAATATATATTCAAAGATTTGCCCAAATTTTTAAGATTTTTCAAAGATAGCAGATATATGATGATGACGTTTATAGTAATTGATAAAGGATCTGCTTGTCTTCTAGGAGAGTGGTGAAAAGTCAGGAGAGGCTTGGACGATCCATTCAAGAGGTCAGTAACATGGTAGTCTCAAGCCAGTTGTGAGCTTGTAGATCTGCTATTTTGGTACCTTTTTTTTAAAGATTTTTGAGAAAGACTAAAACTAAGGACATTTTCTCTGTGATTTGTGTTAGTTTTGTGAATACACTAAACGGTTTCAGTTATGTATTTTTTTGTCAAGTTTTTTTTTTCGTTTATTTTTTTCAGTTAACCTAAGTGTTTATTTTTTTTCAATTCTAGTTTGAGTTATGTAGTTAGTTGTAGTTCACTATAATAACGCTGGTCAATAGATGGCAGCATTGAATGCTCTCTCTGTGTCTCTGTGTGGGTCGGCAGGTCTCTCACATCTCGGTGATGCGGAGCTAGTTCTGAAACACTGATGTGGGTTCACCTCTCTCTGCCTCTTGGCCCGACATCACAGGACCCCTTCGCCCATCCCCCCCACCCCCCCGTCTCCACGGGCGCTCTGAAGAGCCACATGCTTTGTGCATTTTCTGTGTGTGTGTGTGTTCCGCCAGTGGCTGACAACGCAGACAGAGAACATTATGTGGAAATGTGTGTGTGTGTGTCTGTGTATGTGTGTGTGTGTGCCGCGAAACCCTTTCATCCTGAAGCGGCAAAGCCTAGGACCACTGGACAGTTACACCCCCCCCCCCCCCCCCCCCCCCCCCCACACACACACACACAGTGGTGATTAGCACATCAGAGGTTGTCGGTGGGCTGGGCTGCTAATGAAGGATGACGGGGCTGGCTGGTGTAAACAAACAGCCGCCATTGAAGAGGCCGATCTCTCTCTCTCTCTCGCTCGCTCACCGGAGCGCCTGCCGGCCCCAGACAAAGGGCCCTCTGATGAAGCTGCTCAAACTGAGGCCCAGGGGCCGGCCGAACGGACGGGCTTCCAGAGCAACAGAGCCAACCACACTGTGCCATAACCATACCATGCCACACCGTGCCACCCCCAAAACACCACACCACCCCACACCACCCCACACCACACCTACCCTGCACCACTCAGCCCCACACACACAGCCAGCCACTCATACCCCACGGCGGCGATATTGATGGATGGTGCCTCGTTCTTTCTCCTCACCGACATTGTAACTTTTAACATATTTATTTTTAGAATATCGTTTTAAGTTTTTTTTTTTTAAATCTTTCTACATTCTTTTATTCTTTAACATGTTTTATTGTTACTACAGCATCGAGGAGCTTGGAACCAAAGAAAGTTACTCTTGTGTTACTTGTGTTACTTGAGTGACAGATAATCAAATCTTGAACCGTGGACTGCCTGTCTGAGCCCAGAGCAGAGAGGCTTAACCCTATATACTTCATTGACCGGGGTCCCCCAGGGCTCTATACTGGTATCTCTAGTATTTCCCTGTACACCAAATCTCTTTGCCGAGCTTGTAGATCTGCTATTTCCGTCGGATGTCGGAGGTATGCCCCCAGAATAGGAATGCTAGGGTTCAAGTGAATGAACCCAGGTGTGAAACGTGGGTGAAATTCTTTGTCGTACAAAGTTATTATAGGACCACTTCACCCATTTTCAGCTTATCGTCATATAATTGGACCTCACTAATGCTCATTCTGTTTACTCGTTGCTGGGCTGTGGAAGGTTCAGAAACCAGTGACGTCATCGATGGGGATTCCAAGCTAATGATAAGCCTTTCTCCTCCTGGAATGTTAGCATGCTGGAATAGAGGCTCTAGTTCTTGCATAAAAAAAATAAAAAAAGACATTTTGGTTTCTGAACTGGTCCACAGCCCTCCTCTGAGACAGAGCAAGGAGACAGAAATTCTTAGTGAGGACCAATTATATGAAGATAGGTTGAAAATGGGTGAAGTGCTCTACCTCAGACCAGCACGCATGCCAGCAACCTCAGCGCTCCAACAAACACTTCTCAATCCCTTCTTCCCAAAGTCAGGTTGGACCCCCCCCCCCCCATCATCATCACCCCCCCTCCACCCCCAAAGCTCTGACTGGACCTGACCTGACCCACTGTGTGAAGTGGCTGCAGGAACAGAGCAATGGAGGGGATTAAACATGGGCCGCAGCAGCGCATTAGTGGAAGCTTATGAAGAAACCGCCACTTGTTTTTTTGTTGCTGAGCACTGAACAGCCCCCCCCCCCCCCCGCCCCCACCCCCACCCGTGCGTGCGCTCCTGATGCTTGTGTACCCCGTGTCCAAGTGTGCGCGCTTGTGCAGAAGTCACACGTTTTTAAGACCAGTGGTTTTAAGACCAGACAGTTTTTAGACAACACCAGAACCGTGGTGGACAGACTAGCCTATACTGATGGGCTTTTAAATGAGGATGATGATGATGATCTAATGTTAGTGGTACTGTACGTATTTTAATTTGATCATGTGTTTACCTGACAAATAATAAAGACGTCTTTAAAAAGATGAGCGTGTGTTTCTGTCACATAAATCAGTGGTTCTCCAATGTGGGAACCAATTCAGTGAACAAAAAACTCAAAAAAAGAGTAGTGCTGACAGATTCTGCTTAATGTGTCTTAATGTGTCAATTAGTGGTTCTCTTAACGTTTTCATGTCAAGGACCAACAATTTGGGGGGTCTCAGGTCGCGGACATGAAGGCCTGTCCACACCAATGCAACTCCTTGCACTGGTCTGCAACTGGTCAGTCCAGACCGCTGCAATGTTTTGCAGTTGCAACTAGGGTTAGGGTTAACTAGTTGCAACTGCACACGCACGCACGCACACACGCACGCACGCACACACACACACACACACACACACACACACACACACACACACACACACACACACACACACACACACACACACACACACACACACACACACACACACACACACTCTTGAGAACTACTTGCATAAACCAGTGGTTCCACAAAGTGTGGTCTGGGGAACCCCCATGGGGTCCTTGAGGGGGATCCAGGCGTCCAGGTGGTCCCCAGCAAAATGAGTTAAATATAGCATACAAATCTGTTTAACCACTTGTGACTTCAACCCTACTTATTGGACACTGGCTATTTGGTAAATAACAGATCTGTGAGCTTGTACATTTACCCAAGACAGTACTGTACTTCCCTTTTATATATTTCGGCCATTTGAAAATAGCAGATCTACACGCTTGTAGATCTGCTATTTTCAAAAGATTTGTATAAATATTTTATATTTGAAAACTTGAAATGGGACAAGGGACATTCTGCGTAATGAGTACTTTCTACTTTTGGTACTTTAAGTACATTTTGATACCAATACTTTTGTACTTTTACTCTCAAGTTAAATATAGAATTCCGGACTTTTACTTGTAACAGCTATTTCTACATAACATTCAGTATTGATACTTGTGAGAGATGTGAGTACTTTTCCCACCACTGCTTCATTATGAGAACAAAATGCACACATGATAATCACATTCCTAGCTGTCAGCGTGCACGCCGCGCACGCACGTACGTACACACCAACGAAGGCGAGGAGGCGGTGCTGCGCGCGTGCATCGGGGCCGACGTGCACGCTGCCATTCCTGCGGAATTCATTGACAGTGTCGCCATGTCCGCTTATTATAAGCGACTTTGGGCTTGTTTTTTTGCTTGTAAATATTGGTAGTTGCGGGTTGTCTTTTTTTTTGTGGCTTGTTCTAAAGTGTTGTAGCTTTTCTAATTGTTTAAACCAGTGGTTCTCAAACATTTTCAAATCAAGGACCCCCACATTAATATGTATTTGTCCGCGGACCCCCATCTGAAAATATATTTTTTACAATGCATTGGTTCTCAAAGGTTCTTGGTGTACAAATGGAACCAAATGGACCCTAACGGCATTTGGTTCCATTTGTACACTCTCAGAGTTAAATTAACATTGATTTTAGAATATAAATTAGGGTCCCAGGGATAGAAATGCCATTAAATGGGGGTCCGTACCGTAGCCCTAATGCATGTCAAACTGGGGGTCCTTGAAATTAAATTGGTCGAAAATCACTGCTAGAGAGAGCCGTAAAAATCTTCTATTATGGGGGTCCCTGGCTCAATTACCTTTTCAAATGTGGCCCGTGGGCTAATAAGTGTCAATTTGGGGGTCCTTGACATGAAAAAGTTTGAGAACCACTGGTTTAAAGGGCGAAGGCCCCGGGACTCGCTTCTTTTTGGGCTTGTTTTCATAAACCTGGTTGTTGCTTGTTTCTCTCGCGATACCTGGCAACACTGTTCATTGAGGAGGCTGGTGGTCGCATCAGATAGAACTTCTATTCCTAGAGAATAAATAATGAACAACAAATTTGACGCGTGAGTAATTAAATTAACCCACTTACATTTAATGAACACTTTAGCACAGAGAAGTAGAATAACTGTGCTGCATACTGTTGTCAAAGTGTAGAAAAAGAGGTGTGTCGGCTTTTTTTTATGCAAAGTGTTTTAAATGTTTACTAACATTTAAAGCGTGCGAACACAATGACCGCTTTATATCAGTTTAATATCAATAAAACAAATATTTATTAAGTGCATTTAGTCGTTCTGTGTTGCAGAAAGAATGTGCCATGCTGCTTGTGTTTTAGCACGTAGCAGCTGGCTTTAGCCTTGTTGCAACGACGCGTACAGGCCAGTGTTGCCATGTCCGCTTGTTATAAGCGACTTTTTGGCTTATTTTTCTGTATAAAGTTGCTTGTAAATATTGGTAGTTAACTTGTGTTTTTTGTTTCTAAAGTGTAGTTTATTATTTTGGGCTTGTTTCTATAGAAGCAAGCCCAAAATAAGCAACTACACCTTAAAAGTGTAGTTTAGTAGTTGCTTATTTGGGCTTGTTTCTAAAGTTTAGTTGTTTATTTGGTCTTGGTTTCTAAAGTGTAGTTGTTTATTTGGGCTTGTTTCTTAAGTGTAGTTGTTTATTTGGGCTTGTTTCTCAAGTGTAGTTGTTTATTTGGGCTTGTTTCTAAAGTGTAGTTGCTTATTTGGGCTTGGTTTCTAAAGTGTAGTTGTTTATTTGGGCTTGTTTCTAAAGTGTAGTTGTTTATTTGGGCTTGTTTCTTAAGTGTAGTTGTTTATTTGGGCTTGTTTCTTAAGTGTAGTTGTTTATTTGGGCTTGTTTCTAAAGTGTAGTTGCTTATTTGGGCTTGTTTCTAAAGTGTAGTTGCTTATTTGGGCTTGTAACAAGCCGCTTGATTCTAAAGTGTAGTTGCTTATTTGGGCTTGTTTCTAAAGTGTAGTTGCTTATTTGGGCTTGTTTCTAAAGTGTAGGTGCTTATTTGGGCTTCTAAAGTGTAGCTTGTTTCCTAATGTTGTATACTGTGTATAGTTTAAACTTTAAAGTGCTCGTTATGGCCTATATGTGCCCTATTGTTGCTTCTTTTGGGCTTTTTTTCCTAGACCCGGTTGCTTATTTCTCTCACAAAACCTGGCAACACTGGTACAGGCCCTGCTCCGGGGCCTTGGCTGAAGCCTCGGTGTGTGAGTAGGCTGAGAGGCCGGGCTGAGTGCAGGCCAAGTCGGACTGAAACTATGTTGTTGTTGTAGGCTCGCTGCACGTCTCTTATGGAGCTGCGTTTGGGACCTGTTGTTGTTATTATTGACCGCAGACAAATAACGTTGAAGCAGCAACCAGTGGTGCAAAGTAACGAAGTATATTTACTCAAGTACTGAACTAAAGTACAATTTTGAGGTACTTTTGATTTACTAGAGTATTTCCAGTTTTCAGTACTTTTACTTCCACTCCACTAAATCTCATAGGCAAATATTGTACTTTTACTCCAGTTACGATTTTGATTATTATTACAAAACATACATTAACCACTTCAACCCTTACCCTATTATATATATTTCGGCCATTTCAAAATAGCAGATGCATTAGTGAGCTTGCAGATCTTCTATTTTTAAAAGATTGTTTATACATCTTGAACTTGTGAAATGGGACATTCTGCATAATGAGTACCTTCTACTTTTGGTACTTAAATACATTTTGATACCAATACTTTTGTACTTTTTATTCAAGTACATTTTTAATTCCAAACTTTTACTTTTCTACATTTTAGTATTTCTACATTGCAGTATTGATACTTTTACCTAAGTAAAACATTTGAGTACCTTTTCCACCACTGGAAGCATGAACCATCATGTGTAGTTTGGATGGAATCAATTTCATACAGTTTGTTTGTATATGAGTGGGTGACATAGGGCATTGGTTCTGAAAGTGGGGTCCGGGGACCCCCAGGGGTCCTTGAGGGAGTTCCAGGGGGTACCCAGCTAAATGATGGATAGTTAGGAACCAAATGGACGCTTATGGGTCTGTAACTCTCAGAGTTAAATTAACATTGATTTTACAATATAAATTTGGGTCCCAGAGATAGAATTGCCGTTAAATGGGGGGTCCATAGCCTAATGCATGTCAAACTGGGGGTCCTTGAGATTAAAATGGTTGAGAATCACTGCTAGAGACGTAAAAATCTTCTCTTATGGGGGTCCCTGGCATATCTTTTCAAATGGGGGTCGCGGGCTAATAAGTGTCAATTTGGGGGTCCTTGACATGAAAAAGTTTGAGAACCACTGACATAGGGTAGGGGTGCACCGTGCGTGTGCGTGCGTGCGTGTGTGTGTGTGTGTGTGTGTGTGTGTGTGTGTGTGTGTCCACTGCACGCACGCACTATCAGGAGACTATCAGGGAGGTAAACTCAATTTTCCCATAGAAAGGAGGTGACATTCACTGCCGACGTTTTCCACTTTTTCTCCTTTGTACATAAAGTGTTTCATATTAGTATTTTATTCATCATTATTTTTTAATTATTATTATTCCTTTATATTTTTCTCCTTTGTACATAGTGTTTTATAATTGTTGATGATATGTATTATTGTGCTATTTTTATGCAATGTTGATTGTTGATGAATTGAATACATAGGACCGCAATGGAAACAAGTCCCCAGGACTTTTTTTGTGTTATCCTTTTAGCCTAAATGTTTGACTGTACCACGATCTACAAGCTCATAGCGCTATAAGCTTGTAGTGCAAATCTTTGAATATATATAATTGTTAAAGCAAACCTTTTTTTAACTCAAATCTTTGCACACATTTTCAAAAAAATTGCAGATCTACAAGCTCGTAGTGGGGCACTTGGTGCAGTGTAGATCATAGATCATTTTTTATAGTATAGTTTGTTGGTTACTTTTGAAGTAGTATTGGTCTTATTAGTTTATTTTCATTTTAGAGGTATTAAAAAGGTCTCGAACGTCCTTAAATTGTCACTTTAGAAATGTGCAGATACCCTGTATAGTATACACTTATACTGCATGTTGGTTTGTTTACTGTTGAGTGAGAAAACAATGTTGTATATTAATCATCTGTGGGACCCCCCAAAAATCAGTTGGGGGACCACCAGTTTCGCAACCATTGTGCTATTTAGTTAGTTACTTTATTGACGCAATTGTATAAAACATTGGGTCCAAACAATAATCGAAAACCCATGAATAAAAAGGTATAATACACAACACAAAGCTATGAGCTTGTAGATCTGCTATTTTTGAATAGCCAAAGTTATAAAAGGTTAAAGTGGTTAAAAATGTCTGTGACGCTACATTAACTAATTTTGCTGGGGACACCCTTGTATCCCCCCCAAGGACCCCTGGGGGTCCCCGGACCCCACTTTGAGAACCAATGATGTAAAGGTTATCCTCAAATAATAGTCCTCAATGTAAGGTGTACTGCTGGTGCTGGTATAGAGTGGATGAACACAGATACATCTACACCAGTGGTTTTCAACCTTTTTTGCGTCAAGGACCCCCAAATTGACACACATTTGCCCAGGGACCCCCATTTGAAAAGTTATGCCAGGGACCCCCAATAAGAGACGATTTTTACGGCTCTAGCAGTGATTCTCAACCATTTCAATTTCAAGGTGTGTACAAATGTACATTTGTACTCTCTCAGAGTTACAGACCCATAAGGGTCCATTTGGTTCCTATCTATCATTTAGCTGGGGACCCCCTGGAACTCCCTCAAGGACCACTGGTGGTCCCCGGACCACTGGTTGAAAACCACTGATCTACACAAAGCCGTTGTTGACATGATGTCCTCTCTCTCTCTGCGCGACACAGTCTGAAAGATGACGACAGTGGGGATCACGACCAGGACCAGGTCTCACCGAAAGACGGTGAGAAGGAAAGGAACGAAGACGAGGACAAGGAACTGAACTCTGCCAAGAAGCGGGTGAGTTAAACCCAGTAATGGGCTCAAAACAAAAATCTAATAAAATCACGTGCCTCTGTCTCATTTCATTTTGTCCTGAAGATAACTTGTGTTTCGTCTTCTTCTTTTTCAGATTGCGGCGCCGGGAGTAGGAGAGCACCCTCTGCAGTATAACTACGTGTCATCTCCTTTTCAGATTGCGGTGCCGGGGGTAGGAGAGCACCCTCTTCAGTATAACTACACCTTCTGGTACTCCCGACGCACCCCGGGGAGACCCGCCAGCACCCAGAGCTACGAGCAGAACATCAAGCAGATTGGAAGCTTCGCCTCGGTCGGTTTGTTTTCTTTGATTGATCTCTCTTCCCCCTTGCCCCCCTTCTTCTTCCCTTTCTTTTTTTCTATGGAAATAACAAAAATGATTGAACCTTTTTACTTCTGTAAACCTTCTGTGATGTGACAACAAAGCTGATTCTGATTCTGTTTCTTCCACAGGTGGAGCAGTTCTGGCGTTTCTACAGTCACATGATCCGCCCCGGAGACCTGACGGGTCACAGCGACTTTCACCTCTTCAAGGAAGGGATTAAACCTATGTGGGAGGTGGGTGATCTTGGCTTAACTCTACAATCCGTACCTATTTTGATCATATGGTTCTCCAAGTCAGCGTGATGTCGCTTTTTATAATTGTCTGTAGAGATGTACCGATTCCGATACCTCTAACTTGCATATCGGTTGATACCTAGTACCGATCCTAACATTACATTTACATTACAGTCATTTAGCAGACGCTGCTTTTATCCAAAGCGACTTACAATAATGTGCATTCAACATAGGTAGGCAAGAAAACTATGTGCATTCTCTTCTAAAACAAGCAACTAAGAGTATACCTAGTAGAGTATACCTAGTAAAAGTAAAAGTGCAATATATCAGATACCTACTTTCTTAAACAGATGAGACAAATAGCAAAATCAAATGAGCAAGAGCTAAAACAAAAGAGTATCAAATTAACAAGATCCAATAAAGCAAGAGCTCGCACAAATAATTGACAGGTAGGCAAGGCTAAGAGGGAGGGTCGGGGTAGTGTTTCCTGAAGAGGTGGGGTTTCAGCCTGCGGCGAATAACGGTGTGTAATAAAAAAAAAAAACTAGGACCATGGTTCTCAAAGTGGGGTCCAGGGACTCTCAGGGTTCCTTGAGGGGGTTCCAAATGAACCCTTACAGGTCTGTAACTCTGAGTGTATGGGTCCATTTGGTTCCATTTGTACACTCAGAGTTATGGGGGTCCTTGAAATTAAAGGTTTGAGAACCACTAAATCAAAACGGTAGTGCAACATCAGCTGAAGCATTCAAAATACGAAATCATTGATTACTGTTGAAAACTGATACATTACGTGGTATGGGAATGGCATAGACTGGCATACTCACGATACCAGCATTTTAGGCAGTATCGGCAGCTTTTCCGATACTGGTATCGGAACAACTCTAATTATCTGCGCCCCAGTGATGTGTGACGAAAATAGCCAATCTACAAGCATTTAGAGTAGATCCCCTATTGTCGGTGCACTATACGGCACAGGGCCAAGTATACATCAAGCATAACTGACATGAGTCACAAAACTACTGGCTGGCACCTGGCATCCCAGCACTATGCTGCAGCCTGGATTGAAAACGCAAACCTTTCGTTCACCAGTACTCTGACCACCAGAGTTGAATACACACACCTAGAATTGATTATCAATGAGTCCATTGATTTATCATGTACACTGAAGCACTGAATATGTCTCATTTCTATCTATTAAACAGCACACACACATCACGTAAAACACTCCAATGATATTTGGTAGTGAAATTTACAAGTGTGTATAGTATGTCATACATCCAGGTACCGGATATACTGTGCAAAAATAAATGCCTTATCCAACTATTGTACATTTGCTGAAAGTGAGGACCCACTATGTTTAATGTAACTCTGTGTGTGTGTGTGTGTGTGTGTGTGTGTGTGTGTGTGTGTGTGTTTGTGTGTGTGTGTGTGTGTGTGTTTGTGTGTGTGTGCACGTGTTATGTCCAGGACGATGCCAATAAGATGGGTGGCAAGTGGATCATCCGTCTGAGGAAAGGACTGGCGTCTCGCTGCTGGGAGAACCTGATCCTGGCCATGCTGGGGGAGCAATTCATGGTGGGAGAGGAGATCTGCGGTGCCGTGGTGTCCGTGCGCTTCCAGGTACAAAACAAACACAACCACGGCCTGTTTCTCTTTTTTTAAAGGAGAAGCAGGCAATTCCTGCTTTGCTTGGATATGACAAGAGAGGATAGGAATGCAAGGGCAGATGAAAGCACTAACGGTTACCTGATTGCCCGGGGCAAGTAACAGTAAAAATATCCATGCAAGTGGAGTTTCTGCTTTCTGGCAGCCTGAGCGAGCATGGTTGGGTGCCTACACAACATGATAATAGGGGTGCCATAGTTCATCGAACTAATCAGTTTAATCGATTTATAAAAAAAACAAAATCCATAATCGATCTAAAAGCTTGTCTGACTCTGTATTAAATAGGACTTAAGTGGTTAATGACCACTTAAGAATAGTTTTCTTTAGTTTGCTCTTTTGTTCCCTTTTTTCTATTGTGACAATGAATTTAAATAGTAATAAGGTGGGAATAATAAGCTTCGGCTTCAGCCCATAGTCCCATACCTTTTCGGCCAATAGTTATCTTGTTGCCTTTATTGTTCTGTATGTTCAGCTGTTAAGTTAAATCATGACCGAAATAAATAAACTAACTAACTAAATGACACTGGTTGATTTAGTCTCATTAATCCATTAAAAAAAAGAGTGTTTCAATTATTCCTTTAATCGAAAAAGTAATCAATAGAATACATGCCATGAAAATAATCGATAGTTGCAGTCCTACATGATATATCAACAAAGTCGATTCAGACAATATTTAATAATACGAGTCCTCGTACAACACATTACGTGTTGGTCGTGGGGAGTTACTGAGTTTCGTCGTGCTAGATACGTCCCATCAAGGTTTATTATAACTTGCATTCAGCCATTTCACTTCCCCCACAATGAAGTAGCAGGACTGGTTTGGACAATATTTGCACAAGTCACAGTGTTCAACCAAGGAGTAAAGTATAAACTATGAGCTGTGAGGGGAGCCTCACATGCACACCAAAGTAAACACCCACGAATGTGCGCTTTCACTCTCTCTCACACACACACACACACACACACACACACACACACACACACACACACACACACACACACACTTACTTCTGTGGCCTACTGGCAGTATGCTGATCGGCCTAGCGGATTGTGAGACACAGACAGGCACACGAGTAATGTGTAATAGCGAAAGTAGCTGATTAAGCTTATAGATCGGTTTTGTGTCGATTTAGTTGATATATATAAGAAAAGAAAAAACATTGGTTCAACCTACATGAGCAACAGCAAGGGGGTTTATTGGTTCTAAATATCAAGACAGTTTCGATATCTTTTCGGTTAATTGCCCAGCCCTAACGTAGGCACGTCTTTTCCGTGCCTCTCGCATGGATTAAAGTTCTCAGACGCCACGACTGATTTCAGTCATTTGTATTCCATAGCATTTATGGAAGCATGTCATGCACTGAAAATAGGCTATCTACAAGCTTACAACGTGTCTGCGACGCGTTGTAAGCTTGTAGATAGCCTATTTTAGGTCATTAGTTATTTTAAGATTAAAGAGTATTTGAAGTGGTGAAAGTAGCAATAGAATACATCTCGGATATAAAAAAAAAGCAACGGTTAAAGCCTCAATCTGGGATTAATTCAACTGGTTGATTGTATGGATACCAAAACATATATTTTTTAAATGTATTTGTGCTTATTGTTTATGAAACACAGTGCTAGAGTGTGTGTGTGTGTGTGTGTGTGTGTGTGTGTGTGTGTGTGTGTGTGGGCGCTCCCTTTACACTATTTAGGATTTAGCCTAACAAAATTGTTCAGTCGTGAGATTAAAAATTTCGCCTGAATCCGTGCCTCTCAGGAGGACATCATCTCCATCTGGAACAAGACGGCGATGGACCAGGCGACCACGGCGCGCATCAGAGATACCCTGCGGCGCGTGCTCAACCTGCCCCCCAACACCATCATGGAGTACAAGACGCACACAGACAGCATCAAGTATGTATGTTTGAACGCCCTTTATTAATTATCTCTCTGTCTGCTCTCTCTTCTCATCAGTTTGTCATTTTTTTTGGGGGGGGTTTTAAAGAAACCAAGAAGCAGATCTACAAGCTCATAACCCTGTTGGCGTCTGTGACACGTTTGCGAGCTTGTAGATCAGCTGTTTTCGTCGTGCGACTCCGTCGTATGACAAAGTGTAAAGTACAGCCTAGGTGGTAAATGTGTGATCCTATAGGGCAGGGGCCTTCAACGTTTTTCAGGCCAAGGACCCCCTAGCTGAGAGAGAGATGAAGCAGGGACCCCCTCTATAGTGTATAAAATTGTGTTTCAGATGTTGATGATAATGATGATAATGATGATAATGTTCCTCTCAGAAAAGGAATTATAGGGTTCCTATCACACAAACATTTGGCGGCCCTCCTGTAGTAACTCTGAGGACCCCCTAGGGGTCCCGGACCCCCTGTTGAAGACCCCTGCTATAGGGGCTTTGTTGTAGACCTGTGTGTACTAGTAAGAATCTGGGGATATGATACGTCGATCACGATAACCGTGGTTACGATTCAATATATTGCAATATACTGTAGTTTGATACTGTAAGCAAGGCGATATATAATTATTACGTTTCTACATTTAATTTAAGGAAAACTGTCAGTATAAAGAACACACTACCATATGCATTAGAACAGCTTTCTTTTTGCAATCAGAACAGTGGTATCTGCATGTGTACCCTGTAAGATCCAACATCATACCTTTTGTACAATCTAAGCAAAGGAATTAACATTTGCTTATCGCTAATAAAAAGTAATAGAAAAATATAGTGATAGTGTTTTTTTTTAAACTCAATGCAGTACCATATCCTGTCATTACAAATGTCTTGATATTTTCTTGCAAAGTGAAGTCCCGCCTGTATTTGTATAGGCCTTAATCACTGTCACGTTGTCAAAGGGCTCTACAGGCTTTACAGGTTTAGCAAAGGAAACCAAATGACACTCGACTTGTTGTGTTTAACGTACCTTGTTGATACTTGCTCAAACCATGTACTTAGTAAGTCACTCTGGATAAGAACATCTGCTAAATGTCTGAATTTACACATTCGTATTTGATCTAATCACACACACACACACACACACACACACACACACACACACACACACACACACGCTCGTACATACTTTTCCTGTGAAGAAAGTAGGCCCACTTCCTCACATGGAAGGATGGCTCGAAACATACATTTTAAAGTCAAATAAAATCAGATTCTGTAACCCTTCTCATACGATATTATGAAGATTGGTTTCATTTTTGTGAATCAAATACTGTGCATAGTTCTGGTATAAAGCAATGACTGGCTGGATCCATAATGGAATCAAAATGAATCCCTTTAATCCAGCCCAGTCCACCTGTTATCTGTAGATGTTACTGCGTGTGTTTTGTGCTTTCAGAGCCTGGGAAGACTTCCATGGTCTGGTGACTGTTAGCGGCGATCGCTAACTGCGGATACAGAGATTCCTTGCCAAGGGTAGGAACACTGTACTCAGTTCAGTTCATTTTTACTTTTTGGATACTCGACATAAATTGTAAGAAAATAATGTACAATTCTTTCAATCAAAGTAGATTTACAAAACAACATTTATAATCATAATAATAACAACAAAACAAATGAACTAATTTGGTGATTCACATCTGCTATTGCAGATTAATTGTCCCATGTCCCCGAAAAAGAGATGGGGGGGGGGTGGGGGAGCGTATGTGAATGCGCAAGCATTGACAGCAATGACACAACCATGGTGCTAGGTAGCTCTGGTCTCTATTTATTTCCCATAGACTTAAAAGTCTAAAGTGCGACGTCTAAACTGTAGTAAAATTAAAGAATATAATTTTGCTACTCCACGAAACAATGGCAGTAATATGATGTTGAAATCCTATTCTTTGCTGTGGGAAGTCTAACAGTCAGAACCCCACCTTTTGTGTAAAATCCACTTTTTTGGACACCTTTTTTAAGAGTGATTGCTGATGTTCAGGCATCTGCCGCTAAATGCTGTTTGTCTCTTGTAGTGGAGCGGCTAAATGCTTTTTATTGGCAGAATCTTTCAGTTGATGATAAAAGCGTGAAAATTGGCATGAGCAGTCTCCATGGGTCACTTGACAAGAAAATTGTCCGAGGCAGTTGTAATTTCAAGATGGCGGCCATTTTTCAAGATGGCCGACACCTTAGTGGGCAGTTAAGTGATATGATGGTTTATTTGGTGATACAAGCATGAAAATTGGCATGAATAGTCTCTGTGGGTCACTTGACAATAGGCCACCCACAGCTACTTGACATTTCAACATGGCGGCCATTTTTCAAGATGGCCAACAATTTAGTGGAGCAATTAAGTTATATAATGGTTTATTTGGTGATACAAGCATGGAAATTGGCATGAGCAGTCTCGGTGGGTCACTTGACAATAGGCCACCCACAGCTACTTGAAATTTCAAGATGGCGGCCATTTGTCAAGATGGCCGACACTTTAGTGGAGCAGCCCGCCATGTGGATCTTTAAATGATAACCTTTCTCATAGAAATGTATTGGGTTCCTCAAAAAGCTCTGTCAAGAGAGGTTGTTTGACTGTGTTTTGTCTGACTCCTCGCCCACGACCTGTCCAGTTTGGTAAAACCTGTCAGGAGTTGCCTCCCACTGGCATAGCTCTCAGGGTTCACTGAGGTATACAAGCTCCCTTACCACGGCAGGGTAACAGTCACAAGGGAGGATTTATTTTTTATTTTTTATGTTTTAACTAACAGCCATTACATGTGTCAAATAAATACTAAGCAATGGGGAAACAAAAAATATGACTAATAAATGAGCACAGTTGTGGTGCTGAACGGACAGTGCTCCAAAATTATAATTGAGCAATGGCTAATACTGAATGGCAGTAGCCACGAAACAATGACAAACTATACTAAGGAACTAAACTGAAAATGTGCTTCACTGTTACGTATGGCAGTGGAAGGCAGTGGAAGCAATGTTAGAAAGTAACAACTGAAAATTACACACTTAATAGACTGGTGACAAAGTAAAACATGATGCACTGATGTGGCGAGGGGAAGCCATAGGCCTACACTTGAAAACACAGAGGACAACGGGGAACAACTCAGGCAAAATAAACATGCAAATAGGTTCTAGCAGGGGCAACTACATAGGCATGTGCAACTGAGTCCATATCTGAAGCACTTACACCTTCCAGTACATGCCTTGGTGCACCCACATTTGGTCAACTCCCAACAACTCTCCGCAATAGGTGGAAGTGGAGTCCAGAAGACTTTCCACTTCTCGTCCGGTTCCACCCATCCCCAGTCAGATGGGCTCGGCATTTGTGGATGTCGCTTCAATGCCTGTCCCCACACGTATCCAGCCTCATAAGAAGCACGTTTGGCATGCTCTTTGAGTGCTGCTTGAGTTGGTGGGATCAAGTCATAATGTCTTTGCTTTCTGGCAAAGAGATCAAGATATAGATGCTCTCTTTTGGGCCCTTTCCAGCTCTGTGTTGTTGAACCTAAGTTTACAGCTTAAATTATATTTTGCTCTGTTTCTTGTCAATGTGCTTTCTATGCCATCACCTTCATCTAGTCGGGTTAGACTAAGTAAGATAGGCAGAGCATTGATCTTATGAAATAATGGAACATTCTTGCAATGGTATCATAACCAGTACGATCGTGCTCTCTGTTGAATAAACTCGGCTGAATGAGTTTTTCCTTGGTGACCTGCTGACAAATGAAACATCGGTCCCAGTTAGTTTTCTCAACTGTTATGATGGCTTCTGCCATGTCTGCAGCATAGGCAGAGGCCGAGGGTTTATCCTTTTACCACCTTTTACCAAGCACTTTGATGTATGGGATACAACTAAGTTTGTGCCTTAACCCTACACTTAGTCCGATCGTTCATCCAATGCCATTTAAATCCCGTGTGATCTGTACACCATCCGGTTAACTAA
This sequence comes from Gymnoscopelus microlampas, assembly GCF_963454915.1. Classification (NCBI taxonomy): domain Eukaryota; kingdom Metazoa; phylum Chordata; class Actinopteri; order Myctophiformes; family Myctophidae; genus Gymnoscopelus; species Gymnoscopelus microlampas. The sequence goes on along the minus strand of NC_139942.1, from coordinate 48,077,869 downwards.
AACCCCATTAACCTTGGCTCGGCTCTCCCGCGCTGGCACAACCTGTCAATTCAGGTGCGGCTATCTAATTGTTTTGGGGTAAATTAGACAGCATTTGGGGTACTAACTTTCAATTATCTGACATTGAACCCCACTCTGAGTTTAACAGCAGTGATATATCACCAGTGTGCCCTGGTAGTGCGGATATTCACTCTTATCTAATCTATCTATGATCAACAAATCAACGCAACTGTATTGTGATGTGTTAAAAGTTGTTCTTTAGCATAATAACAATAATCGTATAATTGTCCTTAATGAAAAAAAAACATACATTTCTATGGGAAAATGTATCTTTTGAGGATCCAGGGGCGGCCATCTTGAAAATAGAAATTTCAAGTGGATGTGAGTGTTTTCTTGTCAAGCAACCCTTAGAGACTGCTCATGCCAATTGTAATGCCTTTATCACCAAATAAACCATTATATAACTTAATTGCTCCACTAAAGTGTTGGCCATCTTGAAAAATGGCCGCCATCTTGAAATTTCAAGTAGCTGTGGGTGGCCTATTGTCAAGTGACCCACAGAGACTGCTCATGCCAATTTCCATGCTTGTATCACTAAATAAACCATTTATATAACTTAATTGCTCCACTAAAGTGTTGGCCATCTTGAAAAATGGCCGCCATCTTGGAATTTCAAGTAGCTGTGGGTGGCCTATTGTCAAGTGACCCACAGAGACTGCTCATGCCAATTTTCATGCTTGTATCACCAAATAAACCATTATATAACTTAATTGCTCCACTAAAGTGTTGGCCATCTTGAAAAATGGCCGCCATCTTGGAATTTCAAGTAGCTGTGGGTGGCCTATTGTCCAGTGACCCACAGACACTGCTCATGCCAATTTTTATGCTTGTATCACCAAATAAACCATCATATCACTTAACTGCCCACTAAGGTGTCGGCCATCTTGAAAAATGGCCGCCATCTTGAAATTACAACTGCCTCGGACAATTTTCTTGTCAAGTGACCCATGGAGACTGCTCATGCCAATTTTCACGCTTTTATCATAAATTGAAAGATCGTAGCACTTATCTGCTCCGCTATTGTGTGTGCCCTGCTCCTGTCCAGATGTGTATACTATAGCTGATGAATTGGGGAGTTAAGAAGTCCAAGGAAGGATACCTCGGTATGGATTGACGCCGTTTTCCACGGTGCCAGAGCGAGGGTCACAGATGGGACGGAGGCAACGAGAGTCATTCCTTTGTTTCCGTTTGCACATGGAATCCAATGGACGCAAACAGGACTCCCATTCAACACATAACATGGAATGGAGCTGTCTGCTTGAGAGAGCAAAGTGTGTGTGTTTTTTTTTTTTTTTGTTCTGTTTTTATCTGCCAGAGGAGAATCTCTGTGGATGTCTTTTTTTTGTTTTTTGTTTTGAGACTTGCTGGCCACTAGAGGGAGCCTGCTGCGCTACAGATGGTTGGTGTTCTGCCTCTGACCAATATCTGGTGACAAAAGAAGAGTCCCTTCTTTTATAAATATAACAAACCTGAACAGTGATAACACATAGATCAGATTTTATTGTGTAACAAACATAATCACACCTCCCCTCTGTTGAGAGTTTGTAGACGTACATCTATCGGAACTGTTTTATCGGGACTCTGAAATAAACAGGGTTACAGGTACATGTAGATGTTATTTTATTACAGTCGCTGTATTTTAACTACAAATCCTCTTTGTCATTTGAACTAGAATTGCTATTATTGTGTACAAAAATATATTTGTAAAAAAAAAACAACCAACAACAACAAACTGTCCAGTGTCCACTTCAAAGATGACTCAGCGGAAATCGGTGACGATTCTTCCAACTGTTGGCCTGGAAGTTGAAATCCCAAAGGACGAGGACCATGCTTCAAGGTGTGCGTTTCACCTCTAACCTCTTTAGAATGGACTTGACCACGCTGCCTGTATCACTGTGCCTGGCCCTTGAGCCCCAACCAACCCCCAAACCACGTTTCTGTTCTGACACCCACCCCCCCTTCAAACCGCCTCCATGGGATGAGATCTTCTGTGATATTCCCCAAAGTCTGCAAGAGCAGCGCCAAAAAAACACTGATCTGAAATCAGTGAGCCTGACCACGTTCTCCTCCCCACCCGACTCCATTTTGTAATGAAGAACTGAAACTGGGCCGGGGCTCCGGGCTTGGGGCTCAGTTCTTATCTCTGCCTCCCCTGTTACAGTTTTGAATCAATTCCCTTGGAAGTATTTTATTTTTTTGGAACTGTTGAGGCCAAATTTATGCCGTCGCGCGGAGGTGGTGTCGCGTGCCGTGAACGGCCGAGAATAGCAAGACCTACGAGCTCGCAAGTGAGCTTGTAGACGTCTGCTGTTCTCTGCGAGCGACCAAGTATGAATCGGGGCTTTAGGAAAAGAGCCTAAAGTGGTTGTCTAAAAATATTTCATGAGAAAAGAAAACTGTAATGCTGCCTAGGTGTGGATAAGGTGCTGGGTAACGGCTGTGTGTCCACACAGAGGGATCAAACGTGCTGTGCGATCTACACCTGATGATGAATTATAGCAATAAAATGTCAAATATGCATCTGCTGCTACAACCTGGTTCATTGTCCTTTTCTGTTAAATTCTGGCATTTTATTTGATGCAACTGACAACTTGTTGCGTCCTCTGAACGAGGTTCACTGACGTGCTCTGTAGTGATGATGACTTTTAACTGTATTCTGCTCATGGCTCATTTCACCCATCAGCTCATCTCGAAGAACATGTGATTCTACGGGAGAGAACAAGGCAGAGGTTGTCGGTCAGAAAAGCCAGGTCACGTGTACAGTACCAAGTATGTAAAGTATGTCGTCATTAGAGATGCACCATTAATCGGTCATGTCGGCATCAGCGATTTCGGCCTTGAAATGCTATGTCTAGATCAAATCGATGTCAAAATAATACATCGGTTTTAGCTGATATTTTGTCATGTTTGAATGTGAATCTGAAAGTCTTTTGTAATGCTGAAAGCTGCAGATTTCATCCGTTTTCTGGGGAAGCTTTCAAAAGTAGCATTTATTTAAAGTAAAAAATACTACATTTAAGTCGTTTGAACTAACATGTGCATTGTGCATCAGTAGGCCTAATAATTCAGGTAATAAGAATGCTCTGCTATTTAGAAGTCTTGCATCGGCACTCAGACTCTCAGTTAAAGGGAACTATCTGTTGATTTGACCATGCAATTAATCCGTACTTCAAGTATCGGCCAAAACATCAACACTGTGCATCCCTAATAGTACGTTTAGTAAGTATTGACACACTTCATTCCAGAGAGCCATGGTTTAGTATGCAGCAGCAGACGGCAGCTTACCAATAAGAATGTGGCAGCCAGCAGCAGTAGTTTGGTGTTTGAGTCCATGTTAAGCGGCACTGTGGTTGAAACACATTTACAAATGGTTGAATAGGAAAAATTGAAATAATACGTACATACAATTGGGATATATTCTATCCATCCATTGAATCTATATCTTATCCAATCTAATCTACTGACCTTCCAAACCAAAGTATTCATGGTCCATGTTACATTCGTCATTAAAGCCAGGCCATTTCTTCCATATTGAGCCAATTCTCTCACCAATCATGGAGACAAGCTGGTCATTGACAAAAACAGACAGTCTTTAGAGGTGACATTATGTTATGTTATGAATACATGTATCAGGAACCCCAAAAGATTGATGCATATATATTACAGACGTATAGTGAATACTAACCTGGAATTCCTGGTTGGAGAGACAGCGACATGGACAGCAGTCACCCTGGATTCTGATGGAAGATGTTCCCTCTGAATCACACACCTCCAGAAGAGGAGTGAACATGCTCCATCTGATGGTACACACACACACACGCACGCACGCACGCACGCACGCACACACACACACACACACACACACACACACACGCACAGGTGGGCCATGAGGATATTGCAAGTGGGCCCCCTAAATAATGGCAAAACACTAAGATTTTAATGACAATATAATATAACATTAAAGGATGAATGTAAAAAGAAATGTCAGTCAATAGGAACTTAAAGTATACTATTTTAGTTCCATTGTTCCAAGCAGGAACACAATAGATTGATCATTAAAATGAATCGACACGCTTTGAGCTTGTCTATCTGCTACTTTTGCTATTTTTGAATTTGGACATGAGGTTTCTAACCGACAGAGACGATATAATGTAACAAATCTGGCAGCAAAGCCGTTTTTCCCCATTAAGAGCAATACTGCATTCCTCTGCCGTGTGTGTGTGTGTGTGTGTGTGTGTGTGTGTGGTGGGGGGGGGGCTCCCTCCATGCAGGCAGCTGTTTTGTGTGTTCATTCTCCCAGATTAAACCTCACCCTTGCAGGGCGAAACAAGGGAGAGCTGCTCCCTGCTATTTACAGACAGGCATCTATCATGGTGGTCCAATAAGGTTGGAGGCCATAGCGTACAGTAAGTCCTAATGTAATGAGTGGAATGGAAACACGTTTAACCAATTAAGACCTGAGGCCCTAGCCTGGCATGGCCAGACTAATATCACTGCGTAGGTATTAGTCTGGAATCTCTGTATGGAACCTGCATTTCCGGGCTGCCATTTTTTTGCAATGGCAGATACGTCTGAAACCAGGCTACTGAGGCCCATTCTAAACATGTCTTCTAAATCCTCCAGTTTTCAGAAAAATGCATGTCTTATCAGCGGTGCTCAAACCTTTTCATGTCAAGGACCCTGTGTTTGGCCATGGACCCCCCCATCTCAAAATATTTGAGTTAACAGTAGCCTAGATCTCTCTCTAAAACAAACCTCATCACAAAGATGAGATGCTTACCTCTGATGTATAGAGCCAATGAGATGCCTCTGTGGGGTGTAGGCCCTGATCTCCATCAGGCAGCAGCCGAGGCAGCAGGCGTCCGCCCGGAGGGGCCGTTCAAAGTGGAACACCTGGCGTCCTTGTTGGTTGAAGCCCTGCAGGGAGCAGGAACGAGCCGGACCGCAGCACTGCAGACACAGGCAGGAGCTCTCTGAGGGCAGGGAGGGAACAACACAGCATGAACCACTGATTTACACAGAGATTTACACAGTGATTTAGACACTGATAGGGACAGGGGCGTCACGGCCATTCACTGTGCGTACGACCCGACACCCTCACTCTCACAGATCCGTGATTTCATACCCCCCACTTTTTGAAAAGATAAAAAAAAAAAAAAATGTGATAATACAATCGGTAAAATCAGGCAAAGATAAGAATTAAATAACCTAACCGGCTAACCCTAACCCTAAAACCGAAATAAAGTAACCAAAACACGAAAAAAAAACTAACAAAATCCGCCATTTTGAAAATACAAAATGTGTGTACATTCGACAGTTACAAATGTTTTTCACGATTTTTTCAAAAATGGCAGATCTACAAGCTCATAGCGCGGCACTCGGTGTCGCGCTATGAGCTTGTATATCTGCTATTTTTGAATAGCCAAAGTGTAAAGTAAGGGGTATAGCCCACCGAAAGTCCATCCCTCCCCCACCTTCTGAGAGCCTCTGAATGACACGTCCCTGAACGACACAGGATGAACCACTGATTTACACAGAGATTTACACACTGATTTACACAGAGATTTACACACTGATTTACACAGAGATTTACACACTGATGTACACACTGATTTACACAGAGATTTACACACTGATGTACACACTGATTTACACAGAGATTTACACACTGATTTACACAGAGATTTACACACTGATTTACACAGAGATTTACACACTGATGTACACACTGATTTACACAGAGATTTACACACTGATGTACACACTGATTTACACAGAGATTTACACACTGATGTACACACTGATTTACACAGAGATTTAGACACTGATAGGGAACAATACCTTCCACGGCCACAAATAGCTGCTCTCTGCTGCCCCCTGTGGCGATGCTGTAGATCCTCCTGGGAACACACTGTAGACCTGCAACAGGTGAAAGGAAACTAAAGGAACATTCGATTTCACCTCCAAAATGATCATTTGTTTCGGTCTGACTTGTTTGTTTTTTGTTGCATTGCTTCACGGCGAATGACGATTCCCAAAACAAAGCACTTACTCGATTGCACTGACATTACTGTATTACTAACCTTGTAAGTCTGTCCTCGCTGTGATGTGAAGCTGGCTGACTGTGTCCAGCATTGCAACGGAGTCACTAACACCCCCCCCACCCCCACCACCACCAGACGGTGACCACTGCTCCCCCATCCCTGACCGGCTCGTCTGTCCCAGAGGAGGCTGCCCACCATGACCGTTCTCCAGCGTACTCCTCCCGAGGAGGTCCAGGTGTGATTCCTGATGGCCAGGCCCTCCTCCTCGGTGGGGCTGGGGGTCTTCAGGTGAGTCCTGGTGGTCACAGGTAGTAGCAGGCCCACCTGGGCGGCGGAAAGCTCTGAAGAGCATCTGGATGTGTTTCTCTCTCTCCAGTCGACCGAAGGGCAGCGGTTGACTGGTCACCGCTGACCTGGGCTAAGATTAATAAAACAAAAACATGAGTTTTTTTTCTTTTTTACGACATAGTATGGCTTTGGTTTTCATTATTAGACAATATACCTGTGTAGCCGACCACTTTTTTTTTAAATGATATAATATTGAGCATAGCTTTTGTTTACCGGCTATGGTTCCACAGATAGAAAGCCCATTCATTCAGCCCATAGAGATTTACGAAAATATCTACATGAATCATTTTAAGCCTGGAACCAAGCCACCCAGGCTCCTGGTGAATCATGACCTTAAAACATTTGCAAAAAATAACTTTTTTTGCGGTCCCATAGATCCATATTACGATGATACATATGGTGATCGCTCAGCTTGTTCAATAGACTATTTGCTGGAACTATCTGACATGCTTACCGTACTGTGCGTTCTCTTGTATTTAGCTTTGTCCTGCACTATGCAATATTTGAAAAACGCTAAAAAGTTACAACTTGTAACTTTGCCTTTTTTTTGCCGTTTTCAAGACCCATGTTACGATGATACATATGATCGCTCGGCTTGTTCAATAGTCTAATTGTTTGGAACTATCTGACATGCTTACTGTGTGTTCTCTTGTGTTTTCCTTTGTCTTGCACTTAGCAAGCACTGCTGAGGGTGTGTAGTCAGGGACGTGCACAGATAGACTCTAGGTGTTGCTCGAGCGCCTGCCCTTTGCCCTCTTGACCAGAAGTGCCCTTTTTTTCAGTTTACAGCAGGGGTCTTCAACAGGGGGTCCTCAGAGTTACTACAGGGGGTCCGCCAAATCTTTATGTGATATGATTTTTCTTTTTACCATAACCACTCGAAACCTAGCATCCATTTTCTGAGGAGAACTTTAGCCAAAAATAGCAGATCTACAAGCTCACAACGCCTCGCGCTGCGAGGCGTTGTGGGCTTGTAGATCGGCTATTCTTGGTAAAGAGGTATAGGTGTAGAGGGAAAAAAGAGCAGACCAAGTAAACAAAAAAAAGTATAATTTACTTGAGCAGCTTGACCTGACCCCCAAAATGTCTGTGCACGCCACTGTGTAGTGTTGTACATTGTTTAATTTGTCCATTTCTGATGGTGTTGCTTTGAGCGTGACGTCTTGCCCTGTAATCTGTATCTTAACTGCTGTGCTGCCTTTGGTGACTGAATTTACCCCTACTGTATAGTGAGAACAACACAGTAGTATATTATCATGTCATACATTTTATAGTATGATTTTCTTTTTATAACATAGTATTACTTTTCTTTTCTTGTCTTTTGAGAGGCTGTGCTGTTCCTTACAACCAACCCAAGTCATACACAAATGTCAACAAATAGAATTTAAAAAAGCAATACTAGCCTATACTGTTATCGAACATTTCATGTGTCAAAATATGTCATCCTATACTACTTTATCCAATCAAACAAAAGGCATTCTCTACTACAGTGGTTCTCAAACGTTTTATCTTTGAATAGCCAAAGTATAAAATATGGTTAAAGTGGTTAAAATGATTGTGACGCTATATTTACTAATTTTGCCGGGGACCCCCTGGTACCCCCCCAAGGACCCCTGGGGGTCCCCGGACCCTACTTTGAGAACCAATGCTCTACTATGACGGTCGAGGATCACTGTAGATAACACTAATGGCCATGGAGTGGAGCACAAGTGACTGAACCCTGAGTGAAAGTCACAGTGTTGACGTTCCTGAAAACAAATGCAGTGCAATTTTACAAAACACATGCCATACTCTTATAATAAAGTTTATATTATATTACCAAAACAACATATCATGCTATACTGTTCTACATAACATTTTTATGTATTACATTACAAAAGTCATACTATTACACTAATGACATTTTAGACAATTTTACAAAAGAAAAGTCACTATACAGTACACATTTTCTTAAAGATTATATTTCTGGCCAATGAATAGAACAGCCAAAAAGCCAAAGGACAATGAAACTAGTCTCATACCATCTGCGGTCCACTTCCAGGCATCTACCAGAATGTGAGAACACAACCCTGAAGGAGTCAGTGAGAGAGGGGCACCGGGGCGAGCGACTGCAAAGTCTTGGTGATCCGGAGGGGTTAAGCATGCGCTTCTCTTGCTGTCTCTCTCTCCATGTGTTTGTGTTTGTGTGTGTGTGTGAGAGGCTTGGAGTGGCAATGTTTGGCTTGGTGTGCGTACGTCGTGTGTACAGACGGACCCCTTTGTGCAGTGGCGTGTTTGTCTGGAGACCCTCACACTCACTCACTCACTCACTCCCACCCTGTGGAGTACTTACTTGTACTCAAGTAAGTACTGTACTTGAGTACACTTTTGAGGATTTTTTACTTTACTGGAGTGTTTCCAATTTTCAATGCTTTTACTTCTACCTCACTACATCTCAGATCGAGGCAAATATCGTACTTTTACTACAATACAATTATTTGACAACTTTAGTTACTAGTTACTTTATAGATTTTGATTATCATTACAAAACATACATTAACCACTTTTGCCCTATATACGTTTCGGCCATTTGAAAATAGCCGATCTACAAGCTCACACATTGTGAGCTTGTAGATCTGCTATTTTCAAAAGATTTTTATACAGTTTGAAAACTATGAAATGGGACCTTCTGCATAATTTTGAATTCCGGACTTTTACTCGTAACATAGTATTTCTACATTGCAGTATTGAGACTTTTACTTGAGTAAAAAAAAAATGAGTACTTTTTCCACCACTCACTCCCACCCCAGATCTCTCCCCGACTCTGTCTCAGTTTCCATCCCAACCAGCCCGGATCTGCCTTTTGTTGGCAGCAGAAAAGCACCATTCAGCCATGTAATTGAAATCCTGTTTCTATTCCAGAGATGGGGTGGGGGCTAGAGTGAGGGTGAGGGGGGGTAGTTATGTGTTTTTTTGGGGGGTGGGGGTGTAGGGTCTCCATCCATGTGCCCACCAGAAGATGGGAAGCAGACGCGGCACTATTGAGTTTTCCACATGTCACACATAGTCACTATCAATGGTACAGAAAAGAATGTGGACAAAATGTACATTTTATTCATGAAAAGCAGAACTTTAGGAACGTTACAGTAAATCTGCCCTCTGTCATCTAAGATGTTTCTTATTGGCTTACTCATTGCTTTGCTTTGGTCAGACAGACAACCAGGACCAAGCAGATAGCCCTACAGGTTCAGAACTTTTTGAGCACTATCCTTGATCGTTATTTTTGCTATAAATTCCAAGATGTTATGTGTTTAACCCCTTAACTCATTGAGTGCCCAAATTATTATTATCTATTTCTGGCCATTACAATTTTTTTTTTCTTTTTTTTTTTTCAAAGTAAAAAAAAATGCTTAGGAAGCGAGATACAGCCTTTTTAAGTTATAAGTTAAACAAGGAGTGGATGGAGCTGCAAATCTTCAGATGATGATATCTTGGGTTCTTTGGGTTTATTATTATTATTTTTTTCTATTTTTTTCAAAAACACGTGAAACACGTTAACGGCACTCAACACCACAGCGCTAAAATACGTGAAACACGTTAATGGCACTCAATGAGTTAAGCCCTATACGCTTTGCTGTAGGACGAATAGCGAAAATAGCTGACAACGCAACACATTGTGAGCTTGTAGATTGGCTATTTTTGCTATTTTCTTTGAAAATGTTTATAATGTTTTGTATTTTCTTTTTGATTATTATAATTTTTGGGTATTTTTCTTTTCTTTTTCTTTGCCAAAATTTAGGGACGCCAGGGTCCATGTTTAAATAAGTTGAAAGAAAGAAAGAAAGAGAAGTTATCAAATAATCAAACCTTATAGCAAAAAAAGTCATGTATAGTTCTGGAAAACACTGCACTGAATGAGAGGGTAGATATACCTGCTCACTGATAGAAAGGAAGGTGTGTTTGTCCTTTTGTCCTTTTGTTACACAGACTTGTGTAAACACAGTCATATACTGTACCATCAAGACCACTATCCAGCATTATGAACTGTCAATGCTGTCTACAGGACGTCCTTTATCATGATAGTCCACACATCCACATGTCCAATGTAGCCACCCGTGAGTAAAACTTCAGTGAGCAAAACACCAGACAATCCTGGTCCTCAGGGTAGGGGGGGGGCGGGGGGGGGCAGCATTCCTTCACCAGGCATCCGTCAGCCCGCCGTAGACAAATCGTCATTGCTCACGGGGTGGCATGACACTATTGATGTGTTGGTATACAGCAGGGGTGATGCAACTTTGATGATGGAGAGGGACACTATATTTACACACTCACTCCAGAGGGCCACAGTGGCGTGCACAGACATTTTGAGGGGCAGGTGCTCAAGTAAATTATACTTTTTTTTGTTTACTTGTTCTGCTCTTTTTTCCCTCTACACCTATACCTCTTTGCCAAAAATAGCCGATCTACAAGCCTCGCGCTGCGAGGCGTTGTGGGCTTGTAGATCTGCTATTTTTGGCTAAAGTTCTCCTCAGAAAAGGGATGCTAGGTTTCGAGTGGTTATGGTAAAAAGAAAAATCATATCACATAAAGATTTGGCCGACCCCCTGTTGTAACTCTGAGGACCCCCTGTTGAAGACCCCTGCTGTAAACTGATTTTTTTTTCCTTTTTTTTTTCTTCAAAAGGACACTTCTGGTCAAGAGGGCAAAGGGCAGGTGCTCCAGCACCACCTAGAGTCTATCTGTGCACGTCCCTGGAGGGCCACATTGCATATACTGTAGGGCCATTCTATGTCACACAAAAGTAGCAAAAATAGCAGATCAAAAATATTTTTTTTAATTGGAATCCTGAAAAGTAACATATGTATTTAATTTCAAATGCATTTAGGTATACTTATGTTAACTTTATGAACACAATACAAATATATTGGACATAAAAAAGACAATAGAATTTTAACACTAGTCATTAAGCTACTACTAATATAGTAGTAGTATTTAAAGCGGGTCATGTTTGCAATTGTAACAGCTGAAATCAATAATATATCAGTATTCCGATATTAACTTGCGGGCCGCATTAAGTGAAGGTGGGGGCCGCATGTGGCCTCCGGGCCGCCAGTTGCCCATGTATGGTATACAGTATGTACGGTACTCCATATGCAGTATTTCCAGCATCTTGTGTTCTCTCCTCTGTCTCTCTCTCTCAGGACGCCAGCTGTCACTGTGAGCCTCATCAAGGGAGGTCCTGAGATGTCCAGGGGACAGAAGAACCCTTTTTTTAACTTGCCGGCTCAGCCCAGTCGGGTGAAATTCTGAGCCAGGTCGCCGAGATCGGTGACATTGTCCAGGGGGGGCAGGTATAACCTGGGGTCCCCGTAGAAGGGCGTGGACGGGGCCTGGTTGAAGTGGCCCATCAGGAAGATCCCGGTGGTCCCGAAGAAGTACACGGTGGCCATGACGATGAAGCACACCCTGTCGATGACCCGGGCGACCAGGAACCACTCTTCATTCTCCTGCAGAGGTGAGGGGAAAGTAGGTCAGCAGTGATGGTGTTACGATAGTTAAATGAAACACTCATGGTAAAAAAAAGATAGAGTTTTATAAATGTGTTTTCTTACACTCTGGAAGTTGTTCTGTTTTCTGGCGGTCTCTGCGATGTGTTTGCAGGAATCGACGCATTGTCTCACTTCTGGAGAAACCTCTGCCAGGCTGGCTTCAAGCTTCTGGGCTGAACCGTTTTCTAGGCCGTTATCTGGGGGGGGGGGGGGGGGATACAAAATACATTGTATTTTCAGATATAAGGCCAATTCATGCTCGGTTTCACACCGACAGTGTCATGCGGCGAAAATAACCAACATACAAGCTCACCACGCACCACAGATTAGACGCATCGTGCTCGCCATCGTGTAACAGAACATAAATTAGGCGGTACAGTGACTTAACACTTACCAACACTATACATTCTCACTTCCAACATGTAATACAGTGAAGAGTTGGGCAAAATTTTGCGTAAGACGTTTTATCATGATAGGGCTTCCCTGTCGTGCTGCTTTTCAACATTCCCGGTTGTACCGCTTCACGTGACAATGGAATGCTGACATGCGCTCTCACTTTCAACTCGCAATAGGTTGATGCCAGTAAAAACATTGAAAACAAGGAGCCGTGCCCTCAGAAGCGGACTTGAGCCCTGTGTGAGGCACGCCTGAGCCAGGCGCTAGCCGAGCGAGTGTCCGCACCGATCGGTGCGATGCCCGCTTCCGCCGACTCAGCGCCGTTCGAGTTGCATACCGATAGGCTTGGAATCATAAATCGCGCCGTCCTCGTCAACAGGCGACAACATGCGTCAAGCGTCTGCCCCTTGGTCAGACGTTGCCCAGCTTATCGCTGTAGGACGACCTGGGTGTGAGAATGCGTTGACCGACAACAACAAACACAAGTAGGACTGCAACTATTTATTGTTTTCTTAGCGATTATTGTATGGAATCCTTTTGTGATTCATCGAATAATTGAGAAGCCCGTTTTTAAAATATATATATTTTATATCAACTAATCGATTAACCACGTTTCACGTCGCACGAACGTGATTATTATATGAAATTATCGATTATCGAAGATTTCTTTTCATATGATTAAATCGATTAATTGTTGAACCCCTTGAACGCAAGCGCACGCAAAGTCACTCAAAATACTTACGTATCTTGTCCAACACCGACTTCATGAGTCCGTCTCTCTCTCGGAGTCTGGCGAACATGAGTTCGGTGCGGGCGGTCTTCATCACGTACTCCTCTGCCTTGACGATGAGCCCCAGGGAGGTGCGTCTCCTGCAGGGGTAGAGCGTGGCCTCGTTGGTCAGAGCCTCGCCGTCTCCCGTCCCTGAGCTGCTGCTGCCCGCCTCTGAGCCGCGGTCGTCGCTTGGCTTCCAGGGCTGCATCTCCATCCGCAGCAGTCGAGGCACAACGTTTAGAAGGAGCTGGTGGGACAGCGTTGGGAGTCCAAGGGTTAATCCACTGTACACGTTTTTGCTCTCGCAGGAGGATTAGAACAGTGGTTCTCAAACTTGTTCATGTCAAGGACCCCCAAATTGATATACATTTTGTGCCAGGGACCGCCAGAAGAGAAGATTTGTGTAAATTATTCAAAAATGTTCAATACTTTCAAGATCTTTAATTCCAATTTCCGTCTCACCCTTCGTATTCTATTGGTCATCTTGTGGGTGTTGGGGGTCCTTAGGGACACGTTGAGCACTATGACACAGTTCATGACCACCATGGTGGTCGCCGTCATCACAAACATCAGATATCTGAAGACGGGAAGAAAGGAGAATGCTTTTAAAAGGGATGAACAGAATGAAGTACTATACTTATGTTGAGCGACATATCACATCATCAACGCATATATCAGGCTTCAGAGTGATGCATGTGGTCTTACTTTCCAATGAGAGGCACAGCCCTGGACGTCTCTGGAACCTTCTTGGCAAACAGGAAGAGGAACACAGTCTGTCCCAGCAGAGTAGCGACGGACATGGTGCACTTCTGACCACCGGCTGACATGCCAAAAACACACACAATTTCATCAATAATGATGTATTATTAGGATACTGAAACACATTAAACCTGGCGTCACCCTATTCTGGGCATGTTGTTATTGTAAAAAATTCTCATTCGCCTAGTAGACCTTTGTGTTTGATTTATACACAATTATGCCGGTGTCGCACATCGAGAATAGAATATTCTCATCATATGACGTGTCAGGCTTAACCTGAAGCCGATTCTACATGTCTCCTAAATCTCAACAGTATTCTGAAAAACGTATGTTTCTATATCAGTGGTGCTCAATCTTTTTCATGTCAAGGACCCCCAAAATGATTTGTATTTGGCCGCGGACCCCCATCAAAATATTTTGTTCCAGGGACCCCCCAGAAGCAAAGATTTGAGTTAAAATGTTCGCTTTAAAAATCTATATATTCAAAGATTTGCACACATTTTCACGATTTTTGAATAGCCCAAAGTGTAAAATAATGCTTTTTAGCTCAAGTCTAAAAATGACACAGTTCCAGGTCTTAATGGGTTAAGTGGATTTTATTGGAAGTGGAAGAATTAAGGGGGGGAGGGGAGGGGAGGGGGGTAAAAGAGTAACATACCTTTGGCGGGCAGGAAGTAGACGAGCAGGCCGAGCGAGGAGAAGAGCACGCAGGGAGCGATGATGTTGATGATGTAGAAGAGAGGTTTCCTCTGGATGATGAGGTAGAACACCAGCTCCTGGTACTCCAGGTCGTCTTTGGTGTACTCGTGGTTGATCACCTTCTTGGCTGGTCTGTGTTTAATGGCCCACTCTCCGTTTTCTACATGAAACAACATGATTTTTTTTATTAACCCTGTAAGGCCCTTAAACTCACACAATAACACCCTTTTGTCCCTTTTTTGTGAGTTGAGTTCTCCGTTCTTCTCATGTTCAACCATAAGTCCAAACAACAAGACATTCGCAGGACAGGTCCATGGGATACGCATGGAAAAAGCTTGAGGAAATCCAAGAAATTGGTAATAAATTTGCCAAATTATTAGAATATCACTTATATTATCAATTATTTTGTTAAACACTTTAATTTCTCCACCAAAGGCCTCCTACAACAGCAGGTATTTTATGAGTATTTTATGTTGTTGCATACACAGTCAAATTCATTTACCGTTAACTCCAAGAGTGTACAAAAGTGTACATTTGTATACTCTTGGAGTTACAACGGGGTACATTTACATTGAGGATCTTACTGTGTACTAAATAGATTTTAAAACTCCTTTTTAAAAGGTCACACAACGATCACACAGTTTGTGAGCAGTCTGACTTGGCTTCACGGCTCTATTATAGTCCATCATCACTGTACCTGTGAAGGCCTCGGGGTCGATGTCCACCCACTCCCAGGTCAGGTTGTCCTCTTCTTTGAGGACCAGTTCGATCTCATTGGCGCTATAACTCTGGGAACTACACACACACACACACACGGAGAACACAGCCATCGCTTATTATCCACAACACCATGGTCTGCCTCAACTTCCACGAATACAAACCGTCCATTACGTTTTACAAGACAACTGGCTGAAAAGGGTGATTTTTATGTGAGCGGAGTATTGTCCCTGAACCTGGCTGGAGGGGACAGATTGTAGTCTTGGTAGAATACATTTAAATACTTAACATTGACTCTTACCCCCCAATATGTCTGCAGCAACTATACCACGCCCCCCACCCCCCGTGGTGACGACTCGTTGCCAAGCACTATAAGACGAATAGAGAAAATAGCCAATCTACAAGCTCACAATGCGTCACATCGCTGTTTGTCCTAAAATGACATGCCCGAAGGGTGAAATGATGATGCTAATGTTTGAAGTGAGCCTCAGGTGGTTAAAGTAGCAACATGATACAATATGCATACTATAGCGAATGAAGCAATGGAGATTATGTTCATGTCTATGAAGATATTGATTGGTCAATACTCAAATGGCCTGGCATCCTTCAATCTCACTTTGGACACAAACAATTCTGTTCTCAGCAGAAAAGTGGGGTCCTGGGACCCTCAGGGTTCCTTGAGGGGGTTCCAAATGGACCCTTACGGGTCTTTAACTCTGAGAGTGTACAAATGATTCCATTTGTACACTTTCAGAGTAAAATTGGAAATACTCCAGTAAAGTAAAAGTACCTCAAAATTGTACTTAAGTAAATGTACTTTGTTACTTTCCACCACTGCATACATACATTTTCCTTTCCCATCTATAATAGCCTGAGAGAATCCCAAATAGGTCTCACCGATTTGAAGAGGGAGTATTTCTTCACCTCTCTTCATGTAAATTCTAAGTACCAGCATTATCCATAATTCTACCCACCGGAAATTCATGGTGCAGTTCTGCCAGTCAAAGGGGAAGTAGTTGACCTTCATGGGACAGGCACTGCGGTAGATGGCAGGAGGCAGCCAGTACACACAGCCGTCAGAGGACACCAGCGCGTTGCAGTACAGCGCCACCTCAAACTGGCCATCCACACTGCTCACAGGACACAAGATAGATAGATAGACCTTATTTATCCCATGGGAGAAATGCAATTGGGCGACACCTGTCAGCAGGGAGTGTTGGGTGGGAGGAGTAGGACGAAGGCTCCACGTACTCCTCCCTGGCAGGTGAGTCAGTAGGAGGGAACAGCTGTGACAACACACAGAAATGTGTGTGGGGAGGAATTAATTGGCATATCAACTGACTTGGGAGAAAAGAGGGTAAAAAGCTATTTTTTTTTAAAAGATAGAGAGAGGGATAGCTACCAGGTCTCTGCAAATGTTGTTTAGTCGCAAGCTGATAAAGCAGTGTTTTTGACAGGTCGGTGAAGCAGATGCCATCAATCTGGATGGAGGCGACATCTACACAGCTGGAGTGTACAACTACAACCTGCACCCCATTATCACTGAGGTCTATGTTCCGGGTAAGATTGTATTTGTAACTGTTCATAAAAGATCACTTTAACCACTTTTCCCTACAGTATATATATTTGTCGTAGGGTGAACCCCAACAGTGGAAATAGTCACTCTACAAGCTCCTAACGTGTCAAGCCGGGGGTCAAACTGGGGGTCCTGGTTGAGAAGCATAGCTGTATTTTATTAAATAGTGATTGACTGACTTGTTCTCCAGGATGACATCAGGCAGCCAGATGCTCTTGGAGGGGATGCGGAGCTGGGAGGTGATGTTCCCATACAGCTCTGAACGGGGGGGCTGGTCCCATCGCAACCTGTAGTCACACCATTGCTGCATACACACACACGTAGGATCCAAAATATGAGAACATATTTTTCCAGTAAATATATTTCTGTGATGTTACAGGAATTTAGGCTATCAAATGTTTATCTGAATAACTGAATAACTAAATCAGTGGTTCTCAAACTTTTTCGTGCCAAGGACCCCCAAATAGACACTTATTAGACCGCAGACCCCCATTTGAAAAGATATGCCAGGGACCCCCCATAATAGAAGATGTTTACGGCTCTCTAGCAGTGATTTCAACCATTTTAGTTACAAGGACCCCCCAGTTTGACATTCATTAGCCTACGGACCCCCATTTAATGGCATGTATGTCTCTGGGACCCCAATTCATATTGTAAAATCAATGTTAATTTAACTCTGAGAGTGTACAAATGGAACCAAATGGACCCGTTAGGGTCCATTTGGTTCCATTTGTACACTCTCAGAGTTACAGACCCATAAGGGTCCATTTGGTCCCTGTCCATCATTTAGCTGGGGACCGCCTGGAACCCCCTCAAGTACCCCTGGGGGTCCTCGGACCCCACTTTGAGAACCAATGAACTAAATAATTACAAATATAATAGCAAAAACAATAATACTGTTCATCATCACCATTGCAAGCGGCCAGTTACACACTGTAAGGAATAAAATAATGGTTTTAACATTGAAGAACATCAGAATAAGCATGCGTTTGGTGTAACATTACCATTTCTATCCACACATTGGTTGTCAGGGCTTCCTCCTTTTCATTCTGAAAACAAATGGGGATTTTTTTTTCTCAGTACATTTATATGAAAACAATTCTTACTCATACACTCTAACACTAAGACAAACATATACATTCAGAGTGTCAGACACATACACTCTAAACCCTTAAAGGGCAAGACCACTTTGGTAGAGGTTTGGGTTGTGTAGTTACCTTGCCATGATGTAACTCCAATGGTGGGCAAGAATTCAAAAATAATTGCTCCATTGATTAGATATTGATAATTCAAAATATGCTCCTCATTGACTTACATTGTACGGTAAAACAGCTCTCAAAGTCACTCTTTTAGCACATAAACGAACGCAAACAAAGTTGATTCAGACAATATAGAACATCATCAAACCCAGTACTGTTTGTTTTTTTATATAAAAATGTCAACTTCCTGTTGATTTAGCCATTTTTAATAAGTAGAAAACCTGGACTGGATCCGCGGATCCAGATCTTAAATAGTAAAATCAACAGGAAGTTGACATTTTTATTAAAAAAACAAACAGTACTGGGTTTGGTGAGGCTCTATATTGTCTGAATCAGCTATGTTTGGGTTCATTTATGGGCTAAAAGAGTGACTTTGAGAGCTGTTTTACCGTACAATGTAAGTCAATGAGGAGCATATTTTGAATTATCAATTTCTAATCAATGGAGCAATTATTTTTGATTTCTTGTCCACCTTTGGAGTTACATCATGGCAAGGTAACTACACAACCCAAACCTCTACCAAAGTGGTCTTACCCTTTAACGTATGCTCTGTTGTATGACAGTGTCGCAAGCCATCAAATTAAGGTAATTTCAGAAAAACCTAGATGGTGGCAAAAAAGTGACCACTTAAAAATAGCAAACATAGCAGATCTACCTGCTCACAATGCATCCCAATGGGACCCTTTGTGAGCTTGTACATCTGCTATTTTAAAAATACAAAATGCATTTTTGTAAACTTTTTAGTTTGCCTATAATGACATGGTTGTCACAAGCCACAACGGGTCCAAGCCACAAGCTCAACGCGTCGTTTCAAGCTTGTAGATCTGTAGACTGAAAGAACGAGCCCAATCGATGGTCTTGAAGGGCGGAGCCAAACCCAGGCGCTGGATTCCAGCGCCTGGGTTTGGAGCACTCTGATTGGTTAGGAGATAACAAGGTCCTAAGACCAGCGTTCCTGCAAGGTTCTCCCAGGCTTTTTTTCTTTTGAAACAAAAAAAAAGGCATGGGTTTCCGAGGCTAGTAGATCTGCTACTTTTGATGCTTTTGTGTGACTCTGTAGTATGATCAAACAAGGAGTTACGGAAAGTACGAAAAAAAAACAGATATACATATGGAGATAAGAGGTTTCTGCCCGACAGCGACGATATGTCTCATGTAAATGTACGGTGTGGATTCAGCAGCGATCTAGTGTCAGATTAATTAAAAAAAAACAAAAAACAGAAGTGCAGAAAATGTAGAAAAAATAACTAATACTGAGGTTCAATGTGAATGCTAGGTGGGGCAATTGCCATCACTGGGACCCCAAATGCGACGCCCCCTACCACCAATTCACAATTACAATTTCAAGCATTTTTTAAAAGAATTTCATAAATCAAAGAAATCAAAGAAATTCCTTTAATAAGGAAAAACTACTGTAAGAAATAGTGAGAATAGCAGATCTACAAGCTCACAACGTGTCGCGATGCGACGCGTTGTGAGCTTGTACATTTTCACTAGTTTGGGTCTCATGGAGACACCAAATTTCTCTTTTGGGTTTTGAGCTAAAGCATTTGGGAACCACTGGTCTAACCCACAGTCAGACAGCATGTTTAGTTTTTGTGTTTAGATAGACCGTCCGACAGGCTATCACCATGCATTTACTGTGCAATGTGTGCACGGCACGGCATGCTGTCTCTCACACGTGTCTTCTCTCACCAGGGAGATGAGGTTGGTGAGGGTCATCTTGATCTGCACATGTGTGATGTCTCCACTCTTCTCCACCGGCCTCACCTTCTTGTTGTAGCCCTTCATCAGGTCTTTGAAGAGCTCTCCCTCCAGGTTCAATGCACACGCTACACACACACACACACACACACAACACACAACACACACCACACACCACACACCACACACCCGCACGCACGCACGCACGCACACAACACAAGGAAAGGAAGAATTACTATCTCCAAAAGAAAGCCCTTTATGAGAGCTGATGTCTAAAGGGAACATCATCTAATATTTCTGAAATATTCCCACAAATCAAATGTTTCCTAAACATTTAGCATTTGAACGCAACTTCATAATTCATGTTATCTAAAGTCATTCTCTCTCTCTTTCTCTCTCTAATGTGAAGTGGTTAATGTTAGACTAAACCAGTGGTTCTCAAACATTTTCATGTCAAGAACCCCCAAATTGACATGTATTTGGCTGCGAATTTTCAAAAATAGCAGATCTACAAGCTCATAGCGTGGCACTCGGTGCCGCGCTATGAACTTGTATATCTGCTATTTTTGAATAGCCAAAGTATAAAATATGGTTAAAGTGGTTAAAATGATTGTGAAGCTATATTAACAAATTTTGCTGGGGACCCCCTGGTATCCCCCCAAGGACCCCTGGGGGTCCCCGGACCCCACTTTGAGAACCAATGGACTAAACAATGTCCTACCCAGGCACACAGAAGACAGTTCAGAGACTAGAATAGAATTTGCTTCATATGATTGGTCCAACAGTAGAAAATGACTGGACCATGATTCAACAGGGCATCGTTCCATTACAAGAGTTATTAAGCCAAACATCATGGCATTCCCCACGCTACAGACTGGCTTGGTTTGAACAAACACAATGTGTCATTAGGCTACATGCTGTTTTGATGGGGCCATATTGGATTCCTACATTCACTCTACCACGTTGAATCCGTCAAAAAACACTTTCAACCCTGGTGTCCCTATTTCTGGCCACGTCAGCATAGATGGAAATGTTCCAGAAGAAGTGTAAAATAGCACATCTACAAGCTCACAGTGCGTCGCATAGAGACACGTTGTCAGCTTGTAGATCTGCTGTTTTCACTGCATGACAACATTAGTTACAACAAAGTATAATCCAGGCTTACGCGGGTTAACATTTCGCCCCAAACACAGCAGTGGATAGAATAGATAGTCACTCCTACCTGTAGCAGACATCATGGCAATAAGTACCAAGAGAGAGAGAGATCCACAATCCATCTTTAGATGAGACTAAACTAATCCGGTTTAACACTGTATGTATGTGTACACTGTGTCTGTGTCTCTAGATGAGACTAAACTAATCTGGTTTAACACTGTAGGTACACTGGGAGTTAAGGGGCTTCCTGGCATGGGGCCTGTGTGTGTGTGTGTGTGTGTGTGTGTGTGTGTGTGTGTGTGTGTGTGTGTGTGTGTGTGTGTGTGTGTGTGTGTGTGTGTGTGTGTGTGTGTGTGTGTGTGTGTGTGTGTGTGTGTGTGTGTGTGTGTGTGTGTGTTTCTGGGTAGTGGTATGGGGTCAGGGGTTGGGCTGAGAGGGAGGAGGGGATAGATGCGTGTGTGTGTTGGGGGGCTGGGGGTAGGGGGGGTTAATAGACGGACGGATGGATGGATGGATGGATAGATGGAAGTAATGGAAGGCTGTGGTTGGAGAGTGAGTGATGATTGTTAACTGAGAGATGGAGAGAACCTCCCACTCTCCCACTTTCCCGTCCCTAGCTCTCGCATAGTCAGCTGTCACAACAATGCCCCCCCACACACACACACACACACACACACACACACATGTAGTTGGAGAGAAAACACGATACACAAGTTTAGTATTTAGGTACAACATTGGCAAAGTGATAAGATACATGAGGACCGCGAGGGATCAATAAAGCTGGCAGTACAGCAGTTAAGATGCAGTTTACAGGGCAAGGAAAGTACCGTAGATACAGGTACAGGTAATCAAGACATCACCCAAAAAAGAAGCACTATAATTAATGAGTACAAATATTATATATAATATAAACAGTATACTATACACACAACAGTATACATCCTCAACAATCTTGCGTTATGCTGGAACAAAATAAATAATAAGAACACACACAGTATTAAACATGACAGATCCTTACTGCCTTTACTGTTATAATGAGCTGTTAATGAGCTTAGCTAATTAGTCTACTGAACGAGCCGAGCAGCCATCGTGGGCCTCCATATCAATCTTCATGGCTATCGGCACAAAAGACAGTCTTAAGGTGAACTACTCCTTTAAGTCTTATCGTATTTCCCCTTTGGGGGGGGGGGGGTAGATGGAATCTATCGTTTCCCCTCCTGCTCAAACAAACCCCACAATCTCCATGTGGAGAAAGTGCACGTAGTTCATTAACTCTCTCCGGGGCTGTAAAAAGCTATTGTCCCGCGAGCATTCCAGGCGCACTCAACAAAACCAAAAATACCTCTGGCGGGTCGGGGGGGGATTTTAAGAGGGCAAACTTAGCACGTCTGTGACTCATAATATAATTTCCAACAGCGGTCCCCTTGGGGGCCCACCGCAAGCTGCACTGTTCTCCTTTATCTGTAGGATAACTGGATAGGATCTACAAGCTCAGGATCCATCCCGTTTGCCATGCGTCCTGAGCTTGTAGATTGGCTATTTCCGCTGCGTGATGCCGAAGGATCATTGGGCTCTGTATAGAGCAGTGGTTCTCAAAGTGGGGTCTAAGGACCCCGGGGGTCCTTGAGGTGGTTCCAGGGGGTCCCCAGCCAAATGATTGATAGTTGGGAAACCAAATGAACCCTTAAATGGGGGTTCGTGGTCTAATGCATATCACAACTGGGGGTCCTTGAAATTAAAATAGTTGAGAATCACTTATATAGCTGTAAAAAAAAAAAGACGGGACGCCTGGGGGACAGAGAGAGAGAGAGAAGGAGGGGGAGAGAGAGAGAGGGAGAGTGAGGGAGGTGAGGTGAGGGAGAGCGAGTGCATTTAGCGGCGACGCCGCGGCTGCTGCCGCTGCCGGAGAATGCACTCGCTCCTTCTGGGTGAGGTACAGTAGGTCTGCTGCTGCAAATGTGAGGCAGGACAACAGGTGAGGGCAATCAGACCAAAGTGTACCCCTCCCCTATAGCCTCTTTGATGGTTGATGCAAGCCTGGTCAGATTGAATGACATGCGTGTCACACTGTGTGTGGTGGGGTGTGGTGGGGTGTGGGGGGGGGGGGGGGGGTGGGGGGGTCATGGCAGAAACTCATCACAGAAATACTTTGTGTTCCCGTCAGAGTCGACCACAATGCTTGGCCCGCCTCACCTCGACTCACCCTTATAGTCCCTGTGTGTGTGTGTGTGTGTGTGTGTGTGTGTGTGTGTGTGTGTGTGTGTGTGTGTGTGTGTGTGTGTGTGTGTGTGTGTGTGTGTGTGTGTGTGTGTGTGTGTGTGTGTGTGTGTGTGTGTGTGTGTGTGTGTGTGTGTGCGCGCGCGCCACACACAGAAGTTCTAATTTTAAGTACTTTTTTAAGTAAAAGTATCAATATCACAATGTAGAAATACTCTGTTACAAGTCAAAGTCCGGTATTAAAAATGTACTTGAATAAAGGTACAAAAGTATGTAAATATACATACTTACATTATACTTATAATGCTTATGTACTAAATGTCCTATTTCACAAGTTCAAAATATATAAATATATTTTGAAAACAGCCAAATTATATAAATGGCTGAAGATGCTAATGTATGTTTTGTAATAATAATCTAAATCTACAAAGTAACCACTAACTAAAGTTCTCAAATAATTGTAGTGGAGTAAAATGTAGGCTACAATATTTGCCTCTGAGATGTAGTGGAGTAGAAGTAAAAGTATGAAAAATGTGAAATACTCCAGAAAAGTAAAAATACCTCAAAACTGTACTCGCAAGAAACAAGCAACCAGTACAGTACTCAAGTAAATGTATTTAGTTACTGTCCGCGTGTGTGTGTGTGTGTGTGTGTGTGTGTGTGTGTGTGGTCAGCTGTCGTGCTCTTTTATCCCATGGATATCTGTGATTCGGGGCCAGTAGGGTTGGGCAGCAACAGGCTATGTGTGTTTTGTCCACAGAGATTTAGAGGGCATTCTGGGATTGTGATCCCCTGTTTGCATTGGTCGGGCCAGGGTCAGTCTGCCCTGCCAGCCTCCACTACGCTCACTACACCAGTGTGAACCACACTGTTGCCATGTCCGCTTATTATAAGCCAGCGGTTCTCAAACTTTGTCATATCAAGGACCCCCAAATTGAGATAGCTTCTTTTGGGCTTGTTTTCATAGACCTGGTTGCTTCTCTTGCGAAATCTGGCAACGCCGGTGCGAACTCACAGGGAACTGGCAGTGTTGCCAGATTTTGCGAGTGAAACAAGCGACCAGGTCTATGAAAACAAGCCCAAAAGAAGTGGCCAGTTTTACCACTGAGTCCTATTACATCAGCTATTTGAAAATAGCAGATATATGCTTTTTTCAAAAAGAATCTTGAAAGACATTTTAAAATGTTGTGAATATTTTAACAACGCCAATCTTGTATGGGGATCCATCCCTGGCACAACATGTTTTCAGATGGGGGGGGGGGGGGGGGTCCACGGACAAATGTATTCACAAATACATATTGATTTCTTTAGGTGGTCCTGGATATGAACATTTTTAAGAAGCACTGGTTTAAACAACATTAGGAAACAAGCCCAAATAAGCAACTACACTTTAGAAACAAGCCCAAGAAAATGCAACCCTCAACTAACTGCCAATATTTACAAGCTACAGAAAAACAGCCCAAAGTCGCTTATAATAAGCAGACTTGGCAACTGGGAACTGGTCTACAGCCAGTACTGCTGAGCAGGACTTGTACTGTTTACAGTAATAGAGTGACGCACACAGGGCACCATGTGGGGGGAAAGGGGGGAGGGGCGTGGGGGGATATTTTCTTAACCACTTAAAAGGTACGGCAACAGATGAAGATGTTTACAGTAGTTCAGTGGTTCTCAAAGTGGGGTTCAGAGACTGCCCCTGGGTCCTTGAGGGAGTTCCAGGGGGTCCTCAGCTTAATGTATTAAAATAGCATCAAAATCAGCCACAAGCTATATATACGGTACACATTGGCTATTTGAAAATGCCGATGTACAAGCTCACAATGCATTGTCATGGGACACATTGTGAGCTTGTAGATCTGCTATTTTCAAAGAAACTTTGAAAAAAATTGGGATCGGCATCAGACCCAAAAATCGGGCACCGGTCGGCCTCTATGCTAGAGTGACGCCCCCTGGAGGGCCCAGTGATAGCAGCAGTTGTTTGCATGTAAAGCAGTGGTTCTCAAACGTTTCAAGGTGCGACCTCCCAAAAATAATCATATTTGAACTGGGGACCCCCAAAATAATAATATTTGAACTGGGGACCCCCCAAAATAATCATATTTGAACTGGGGACCCCCCAAAATAATCATATTTGAACTCCACCCTGAAAAGCACTTGTAATTGTAGGAGTTGAGGCAATACATTTTGTTTGACTTGGTTGCACAGATAGATCTACATGCTCACACTCGTCTATTTTCGAAAATTTTGCCTCTTTTTTTATGTAATATTTGACATTTTTGATATTATAGTTTGTTGAATACTTTTGACACAGTCATTATTTTGTATTTATTTTTCATTTTAAAATGGTCTTAAAAGTCCTTAAACTGTCACTTTAGAAATGTGCAGATACCCTGTAATACACTTATACTGTATGTTGGTCTGTTTACAGTTGAGTGAGAAAACTATGTTGCACAATGCAAATTAAGCTAATCATCTGGGGACCCGACCCACAGTTTGAGAACCACTGATGTACAGTACAGACCCATAGAGAGAGAGAGTTACGACACACTTTGATCCCGCCGCAAAGCGGGCCGCTGTGGGCTTATTGGGACTATAGTTCCAAACATTGGAACTTCCTCATTGAGATTTCCACATTCCATTCTTACAATGGGAGTCAACGCTAGTGTCGTCACTCTCATATTAGACCACGCTGGTACAGTACAATGGTCTTGAGTCACAATGGCCTTTGACGCACCGGTCCGGCGGTATGTAAAGGTCGAGCCAGATTGGACTCCGATTACAGTTTCCCATCCAGTAATAAGGAGGAGGGAGTGCGAGAAGAAGGCGGTCCTCAGCGGCCGCCGTGCGCCAGAACAGCTGCAGTGGCTGATGGGAACGCTAATGGGCCTGGATCTGTCAGCGTAGACAGCAGGGTCGACCTGGGTTCACGGAATCAGTGCTAGGAGAAGTACTCAGATTTTTAAAATCTATTTTACAAGCTCACAATGCGTTGCAATACCATGCCTTGTGGGGGGTCGGGACTCCCGGGGTGGGGGGGGGGGGCAAATTATTTGCTTACGGTGTAACCAACGTACAGTAGGCTATAGGTGTATACAGGCTATCTTCACATTTCTAAAGTGACAATTTAAAGACTTTTAAGACCTTTTCAATGCCTCTAAAATAAAAAATGATATCAAATATAAGACCATTGCTGTGTCAAAGACTCAAACTAAATGTAATGACTCAACTCCCACAATTCCAAGTGCTTGTCAGGGTGGGAGGTCCCCACTTCAATTATGATTATTTTGGGGGGTTGCAGACTGAAAAGTTTGGGAACACCTGCTATAGAAGAAGTACTCTGAATTCAACGTGATGAATTTTGTGAGCTTGTAGATCTGCTATTTTCGAACAGCCAAAGTAAAATTGTAAGTACACTACTTGAGTAAATGTAGGCTACTTATTTACTTTCCACCACTGCGTGCAACCTGACCAGTGAGAAATCAAACTTGATGAGAGCAGAAAATGCACTGCTTGGCAAAGACACCACATGCTGTAGACAGGCAGCAATGCACTATGGGATTAGCAGCATTATATCTGTCGGCTTGATCTTGTGATGTTAAAAGTTGAACTCCGGGCCCGGACGGTTGGCGTAACCGTCTGGGCACCTAGGCAATCCAGCCTAACAGTGTGTTGCGGGTTCGACCCCCCGTCGATCCCGACGACCTTTGCTGCGTGTCAGTAGGCCTAGTCGTCCAACTGCCTCCAAACGTGGCACAAATATAGCTCACGTGTCTGGGCTTTGAACTGGCAACCTTTTTCTCCGTTCATTTTGCATATAATTTGTATACTTTTCATACATATACACCACCCAGACCTTCCCTTGTCATGTAAGCCCTGCCCTGTTTAGTCAATCCTTTCCGTGTCCGGGCCGGGTGAGCTTCCCCGTGTTGAGTCAAATTAAGCTGCAGGCTCCACTCCTGCTGGTGCCCTTTCGTCAATTCCCTGTTTTGCCCTATTGAGACTGCTGTCCTCCCCCCTTGAGCTCCTCACTCCTTCCTCTCTCCTCTGTGGACAGTGATTGAGATCATCTGGGATTCCCACCCAGCTATGATCTGCTCATTCAGCTATGAATTGAGTCCTTAGATAAGTTCCCTCTGCCCTATGTTCCCTCAAAACACTAACCCTAACCCCAAGCCTACTCCTAAACTGAGGGAACATAGGGCGGCTGAGGGAACATAGGCATAACCCCGTTGAGAGTTTGTGTTTGCTTGTTTGTTATGTCTGCCTTTGTCCTGAGAGTTTGTTCCTACGTTCGTGTGGAGAACTTTGGTTACCTTTAATGCCCTGTGAGGTGTACCTCTGTTGTGAGTTTTATTAGTATGTCTATGTTTACAATGACTCTTTGGTTCCTGAGTGTTTCTGGAAGCGGGTCCTACAGGCTCCTGAGCCTTGTCGCGACACAAATATATGTGTTGTTTTCTATGATTTTTCTTTTCTTCCACCTTCTCCTTTCTAATTGGCCCCCATGGCAGCCCCCACTTTGAAAACCACTGCGTTAGTGAATGAATGCAGTTGTGTTCTTGCCACATTTAAATTCAACGCCACTGACAAACATCCGATAAAGTTTATTCCAATTTTATTCTTTCCCGCCCTTTTTCATTTTCATTTTTTTTTTACAAAAATACAAATAATTCTCTATACAAATAAATATTGTAATAAAGATGGCAATTCAGGTAATTATGTACAGTCTGTGCGCTTCACAAGAGGCTCAACCTTTGCAAAAAAACAACAAAAAAACAAGAAACCAGACATGATATGAATAACTTATACTTCTTTTTGTACACATGCTCATAAGTTAAGAACAGACTGGTGTGTTTAACTCAGTCACACTCCCTCCAGCCACAAACAAAACACACACTCTGTGGCTTTCATGGGTGGTCTGTCATCTGTCGTCTTGATACATTCATGCTTGTGTGTTCTTTCGCTGTGAGACAAAAGTCAGGCTCTCACATGAAGTGTCTCGCATATAAATGTGTTCCTTCCACGAGGGGGCGCCAGCCATAAAAGTCTAGTCAGAGCGTCTCCCTTCTGAAACCACTTGTGACTCCAGGAGGGTACAAATTACGAGTCCATTTGGTTGTCTCTCTGAGTCTGACCACAGTGCGTCTCCCACCCGAAAGCACTAGTAACTCTGAGAGGGCACAAATGTAACCACATGGATTATATACACGGCCATTTGCTTACGCTTGCACCCTCTCAGAGTTAAATTAACAAGCGTACAATCCCAAAACACGGAAGTTCCACCGCCTTCCTCTGACCGCTCTCTCTCTCTCTCTTGCTCGCGCTGTCTCCCGTTATCGCAAACCACCGGACGTCATGGTCGAAGGCTTTCCTCTGCGGTGTTTTCGCTCTCTGCGTTGATTCTGGTGGGGAGGGGGCGGAAGTTACGTTTTGAGCCCGTCCAGCGCCAGCGCGATGATGCGCGGCATGCTGCGGTAGAAGGACTCGTTCTCCAGGCCCACCAGGCTGTAGAAGGTCAAAGGTCGTCCCCCCACCGTGGCCCGGACGCGCGCCTCGTACAGACCGCGGTCGTTCTTGGAGCTGAGATCCACCAGCACCTGTTAGCAGCACAGAGGGAGAGGACATGACTACATGACTCAGCATCTTTGCTCGTTTTCCCTACATTTCATACTGTACTAGATTTCTTACATGATTTGTTTCAAAACATAAAAAAAATTACTTAAAAAATTGATTTCAAAATTTATTTCTGATCCTGGGAAATCCATTTTCTTTTTCAAATCTCTTTCATTACTTTTGCGCCGAAATTAACAGACTTTTTTGTTGTTTTCTTATAGATTTTAGTGATTTTCTAATACAAATAACTAAGAAACTCTCAAAACCCTTTAAGGAGGTACATTTTCTTAAATATATGAAATATGGAAACCTCATATTGTACAAGACTGTTACTTTTCAGGATTCAAATAAAAAAAATAGCAAAAGTACCAAGTAAATTAAGTAGCAAAAGTAACAAGCTCAAAACACGTCACTTCGCGCCGGGTTTCGAGCTTGTAGATCTGGTACTTTGATACTTTTGTGCTGTAGTGTGATCAAGTTAATTTACAAAAAAAAAACACAAAAAGTTAGAATATGGAGATAAGAGGTTTCTGCCCGACAGCGACGATATCTTGTTTCATTCATTGGAAAGCCCAGTTAAACTCTCATCCTCTCTGTCTTCATAATATTTGTAAGGATTTCGTACCTCTTGGAAGGTCATATGAAGGTTCTTCGTCGGGATGCCCAGGACCCAGCGGTACGAGTCTCGGACCTGGCTGACGCGCTGTGAGGACTCCGTCACGACGGCACAAACTACAACAACAAGGAAGAGAATGCACTTCAGTGAGTAAGATCGTCTACCTTAGATTGACTGGTGAAGGGGGCATGAAACTGGCCTTGGACAATTTTTCTTTTCCGGTGCAGGTTAAAAACTACAGAAGGGTAAAAAAGCAAAGATTTGAGTTACAAATGTTTGCTTAAAAATATATATTCAAAGGTTTGCACAAATGCTCACGATTTTACAAAAATAGCAGATATACAAGCTATGAGCTTGTATATCTGCTATTTTTGAAGTATAAAAGGT
Organism: Gymnoscopelus microlampas; assembly: GCF_963454915.1. Taxonomy (NCBI): domain Eukaryota; kingdom Metazoa; phylum Chordata; class Actinopteri; order Myctophiformes; family Myctophidae; genus Gymnoscopelus; species Gymnoscopelus microlampas. The sequence continues at coordinate 48,048,022 of NC_139942.1, read as the reverse complement.
TAAAACTAGAAAAAGTGCTCCTCGGAGCACAAGTCTCCGCCAGGTCAGCTAGGTTATTATGGCCTCCTGGTGGCGCTATAATAGGCCAATGTGAAAAGGGTGCCATTTATTCTTAGGCCTTGCACGGCAATAGGACACTGCATTCATGAGTTGAGGCATTTTGTTCCAAAAATGTGGTTTGCTAAATTAGACCAGCTGGTGGCGCTATAACAGGCCAATGTGAAAAGGGTGGCATTTCTTCCTCGGCCTAGTGGGAATGTGTGTGCAAAATTTCACAGAAATCGCACACTGTGTTCATGATTTGAGGAATTTTGTTCAAAACGGACCTATCCTGCAAACTTTAGAAGCCAATGTTAGCCAAGTAGGATAGAACATGAAGTATCGGACACATCCATCTTGATCACATGACTATAGAGAGACTGTGTACCGATTTGTGTGATTTTTGAACAGAATCTGAAGGAGTAAGAGCAAAAAAATTTGTTTTTCAAAACTCAGCCTCCTGGTGGCGCTCTAAAAGGCATATGTGAAAAATGCATGGCAAAGGTTTTTCCTTGGCCTCTAAGGAGTGTGCATGCAAAGTTGCACGCAGATCGGTGCAGTTATAGCTAAAAACGTGAATGGGCCTGTTATAGCGCCACCATGAGGCTGATTTGAAAGTTTTCAAGTGACAATTCGTCCTGGGCCAAGTGGGAATGTACGTGGAAAATTGCACGGAAAGTGCATGCTGCGTTCATGATTTGAGGCATTTTGTTCAAAATGAACCAATCCTGCTAACTTTGGAAGCCAATCTTAGCCAATCAGGATGGAATATGGAAAATCGGACAGATCCGTGTTGATCACATGGCTATAGAGATACTGTGTACCGATTTGTGTGTTATTTGGAGAAAATCTGTAGGAGTAACATTAAATAATGTGTTTTGCAAAAGTCGGCCTCATGGTGGCGCTATGACAGGCTGATCTGAAAAATGTGGGGCAGAGGTTCTGCTGTGGCATCCAGGGAGTGTGTGTGTGCAGTTTCACAGCGATCGGGCCAACGGTGGCGGAGATTAGCTGGTCGCAGACAGAAGGACGGACGGACGGACGGACGGACACACGGACGGACGGACGGACGGAGGGTAAAACATACTCTCTCGCCATGCCTATCGGCCTGGCGGAGACAATTATTGTGATGCTATATTAAAATATTTTCTGGGGACCCCCTGGAACCCTCCCAAGGACCGCTGGGGGTCCCCGGACCCCACTTTGAGAACCAATGGCATAGACAGTAGTCAACAACATTGACAATGCTTGCACATTGGCGTGCCTATAAATCGAACAGACACATTCAGTCACAACAGTCACTTTTTCATTAGCTGCAGCTGCATGCTTACAGGCCAACCTGCCATGTTTTTTACACTGCTGTAGTTTGAAGGCCACCAGTCCACTATTGAAAGTGGTCAATTGACAATTGTCATCTGATGAGTGCTGGGTGTAGCTCATATTCCGTACCTTTCCCATTGGATCCAGGTATCTGCCTCTTGCGAAGAAGAGGACTCCTCCTGCGTCTCTTGTGCAGCTTGAAGGCCGGGCGAGGGAACAACAGACCCAGTGCGGGCGTAGGGGTGGAGGAGGTCATAAGGCGGTCACCTGCCGGGCCTTCTGGCTCTGGCTGAACGACGCCTGCGGACGCCGGGACGGGGATCGACGGGGAAGGATCCTCTGACACCGAGGGTGTTCCGCCCAAAGGCCCGTTCCCTTCGGACGACGTTTCACTTTTCCGCGTCTCATCGTCAGCATCGCCTGCTGAAGTTCCTTCCTGTTTGTTCATTTTCTGTATTTCACCGATGAGGATGGTCAGGAACGAGTTGGGAGCGTGGAATTCCTCGAAGGAGGCAAAGGAGGACGAATCGGTGGGGTTTGGTGTTCCCGAGGCGGTTGGAGGGTCCTGCAGGAAGGAGAGGGTGTCCAGGTGCAGCATGGGAGGAGCAGGTTTGGATTCCAGTTTGGAGCGTAGTGATGAAATAGCAGACTGGTACTGTCCCTCCAGCTGGTGTAAGGAGGGCTCTGCTGCCTGCAGAGGAGACACACACAGGTTGAGGGTTTTAGACATCAGTGCGGAACCAGTGGTGGAAGAAGTACTCCGATTTAGGACTCAAGTAACGGTAGCGATACCACAATGTACATTAAAATGTATTAATTAAGTCAAAGTACAAAAGTATTGGCATCAAAATATACTTAAAGGAGTAGTACAATTTCTTATTTTCTATCAATTACACACCCCATGAAGCCTTGAATTTATGGAGATTTTTTAGTTTTTATCGCATTCCTGAGACAATAATTTGATCACTGGCGGAGACTCAAAGAGTCTCCTACTGACCGATGACCCGGTCAACAAATTATTGGCTCAGGAATGCGAAAAAAAACTAAACAATGTCCATGAATTCAAGGCTTCATGGCATGTGTAATTGATATAAAATAAGTACTTTTTTGGGTGAGCTACTCCTTTAAGTTAAAAGTAACAATAGTTAGTAGGCTACTCATTGTGCAAAATGCTACAATTCACAAGTTTTTTCAAAGGTTTTCAAAATTTCTTTGCAAACTTTTGATAATAGCAGATCTACAAGCTCACAGCGGGTTGCATCGTGACCCGTTGTGACCTTGTAGATCTGTTATTTTAGAATAGACAAAGCATAAGATAGGCCCTAATTGCTTAATGTAATACTGTATCTTGCCTATATGTACAGTAGGCCTATTTGTATGTTTTGTGATAATAATCTAACTAACTAAAGTTATCAAATAGTTGTAGTGGACTAAAAAATATTTGACTTCAATCAAGTAGAGTAGAGTAGAAGTATAAAGTACTGAAAGAAGGACATCCACAAGTATAGTAAAAGTACCTCAAAATTGTACTTAAGTGCTGTACTTGAGTGCTTCGTGCATTTCCAGGACGGCCACCTACCTGTATAAAGAGGTTTTCCTCTTGTTTGAGTGGTGTGGGAGTGGGGGTGCTGTGTGCTGGTTGTTGGTCCAGGTTGTCAGCCAGGCCTGTCAGGTACTTCTCCCAGTCCTCCACCAGGGGGCCCACCTCTTTGAACAGGGCGGGTAGAGCTGGAGGAGGCCTCCGCTCCTCTGACCCAGCAGTGCCGCCAAGCTGTTCTGCAGGGAATAACACCACTTTACAATGACGGTGGACCACAACATCACACATAAGCTCTGTGCATAACTGTAGTCCACTGTTTCCTCCAGGAAAAAATCCTATCAGTACAGGACTGCACAACGTGGAATAATCTCCCATTGGCCATAAGAAATTGTCCTTCTTTCCCATCCTTCAAGTACAATCTAAATCCATGGTTCTCAAAGTGGGGTCCGGGGACCCCCAGGGGTCCTTGAGGGAGTACCAGGGGGTCCCCAGCTAAATGATGGATAGTTAGGAACCAAATGGACCCTTATGGGTCTGTAACTCCATTTGTACACTCTCAGAGTTAAATTAACATAGATTTTACAATAGAAATTGGGTTCCCAGAGATATAAATGCCATTAAATGGGGGTCCGTGGCCCTAATGCATGTCAAACTGGGGGTCCTTGAAATTAAAACGGTTGAGAATCGAGCCATAAAACTCTTCTTTCAAATGGGGGTCCGCGGGCTAATAAGTGTCAAGTTGGGGGGTCCTTGACATGAAAAAGTTTGAGAACCACTGATCTAAAGAAATGGTTGCTTGATAACCAGACTTGCAACCATTATTAAACAACACTGCACTTTAGTTAGGCTTTGCCACTTGTGGTAGGTGTGCTTGTACATCCTTTAATTTTTTTTAGCTTGAAACTGTGTTTTGTAATGTATTGTATTATTTATGAAGTGTTACTGTAACTTTAACTGGATACAATTGGCTTTAAAATGTACTTTCTGTTTACTAAGGCGCTTTAGAGACGGGGGAGACCCCTGTTACTGAACAAACTCTCTCTATATATACAGTAGCAATTCTATCAGAATGGCTGGTGTACCTGCTGTGTGTGTGTGGCCCAGGCCCCCCAGGTCCCTGCGGTCTCGGGTGTGGGCGAAGGCGGTGCTGTAGATGTGTTCCACCAGCTGGGGGAGGGTCTGCGTGAAGAAGGTCAGGTCCACCTTGTCCCTGATGTAGTCCTCAGCCCTCTGCAGCAGGTCCAACAAGGTCTGCAGGAAGGAACGCAGCTCTGGAGCACAGAGGAGAAAGACCCACGTTAGAAACGTTTGTGAAGGAGGTATGTTCCTTAATGAGTACAATTAATGCTGCAATCCTGAACTAATTTTAATGAATAAAACATAATAAATCTGTATGATAGATTATGTAGAATACACTATATACTAGTTCAAAAGGATCTTGTGGGGTTACTGAACAAACACACTATAGCAGGGGTCTTCAACCCTTTTCAGGCCAAGGACCCCCTAGCTGAGAGAGAGATGAAGCAGCGACCCCCTCTGTATTGTATAAAATTGTGTTTCAGATTCATCTTTTTTTTTTTTTACTTGGTCTGCTCTTTTTTCCCTCTACACCTATACCTCTTTGCCAGAAATACGCCTTGCAGTGCGAGGCCTTGTGAGCTTGTAGATCTGCATTTTTTGGCTGAAGTTCTCCTCAGAAAAGGGATGCTAGGGTTCAAGTGGTTAATGTAAAAAAGAAAAATCCTATCACACAAAGATTTGGAGGCCCCCCTGTAGTAACTCTGAGGACCCCCTAGCGGTCCCGGAACCCCTGTTGAAGACCGCTGCTCTATATAGGTTAAAGATGGATTACTATCTTTAACCTTTAAACAAAACTTATCACTTGAACCCCCTTTCAGTCAGGTTGTGCCAAATTCCAGTCAAGCTATGACTGTCCATCTGATCAAAATGACACATGTAATGGGTGCTGGGTAATGTAATGGGTAGTGTAATGGGTATTGTAATGGGTACGGGGTAATGTAATGGTACGTACGGCACTTCTTGAAGCGGGTGAGGCACTTCTCCTCGGCCATGTGGTTGCAGGAAGAGACGGACTGGCCTGGCGGGCAGGTCACCGCGTAGAAACGACAGAGGGAGCTGAACTCTGACCTCTGATCCTCCTCCGACATCTCTGTCGTCTTGAGCAGCTCCGAACACGTTGGCTCTCGACTCCCGAAAGACTCTGGAAAGGTGGCGTTTTGTTATTAACAAAACCGCTTTCAATCTGGCCTCTGTATTTATTTGGGGATGCCGTTATAGACTTTTTCCCCTCTTATTTTGTATTAATTTATTAGTTTATTCTTGCAGACTACATGATCGTTGCCTATGCTGCCTTGTAGAGGTAACTGGGAAATGTTCGTCATTTAGTGGCTGAATGTTGTCTTGTTCAGTGCTTCTCAAACATTTTCATGCCAGGGACCCCCAAATTGATATATATTTGGCCAGGGACCCCCATCTGAAAATATGTTGTGCCAGGGACCCCCCAGAAGCAAAGATTTGTATTAAAATGTTCGCTTTAAAATAAATATATTCAAAGATTTGCACAAATCTTCAAGATTTTTCAAAAATAGCAGATCTACAAGCTCATAGCGCGGCACTCGGTGCCGCGCTATGAGCTTGTATATCTGCTATTTTTGAATAGCCAAAGTATAAAAGGTTCAAACTATTGTATGCTATTTTCACACATTTTGCTGGGAACCCCCTGGAACCCCCTCAAGGACCCCTGGGGGTCCCCGGACCCCACTAATGGTCTTGTTCCCCTTTACGTGGTTAACTGTATGCAGCCGGTCAAGATTGTATTCAGCATTTTACTACGGCAGTTATTTTCTTCACAAGACATTTTAAAGTACAACGTACTCTGTATCTCAGCCTGGATCCAGTCGGAGAAAGCAGTGACCCGGGTATAAACGCCAGGCTTGCCCTTCTCTCCACATCCGTCTCCCCAGGAGGTGATGCCGTAGAGCTGGAACCGGCCTGACGTGCGGTCTTGGAAGATCAGCGGGCCTCCCGAATCTCCCTGCAGTAAACATGAAAATGTAATTTAATAATAATAAGGCCTTAATATGCTAAATGCTGAAGCTGTTTATCTCAAGATCAAGGGTTCCCAAACTTTTCAGGCCGCTACACATACCACCCAAAATAATCCTATTTGAACTGGGGACCCCCCAACCTGACAAGCACTTGGAATTATGGGCATTACATTTAGTTTGACTCGGTTCCACATATAAATATTGTGATAATAGGTGAACTACAAGCTCACCACGCCTGGCAGTGTGAAGCGTTGTGAGCTTCGGCTATTTTCACAATGTTTGCCTCTTTCTCACGTAATATTTGACAATTTGGCCAATTTGGTATTAAAAAAGTTATTAAATTGTATCTTTAGAAATATGCAGATATCCATACACTTGTTATACATACAGTACTGCTGCATGTTGGTTTGTTCACTGTTGAGTGAGAAAACAATGTTGCTCATTAAGCTAATCATCTTGGGACCCCCCCAAAAATTATTCGGGAACCACTGCTCTAGACCAGTGGTTCTCAATCTTTTCAGCCTGTGACACCCCAAAATAATCATATTTGAACTGGGGATCCCCCACCCTGATAAGCACTTCGAATGTAGGAGTTGAGGCATTCAATTTAGATGTCTCAACAGATAGATATTGTGAAAATAGCAGATCTACAAGTTCACAACGCCTTGCGTTGCGAGGCGTTGTGAACTTGTAGATCTGCTATTTTCAAAATGTTTGCCTCATATATTATTTGACAATTTGATAAAGGTTTGACCAGTTTTTATAGTATAGTTTGTTGATTACTTTTGATGCCATAATCTGGGGACCCCCCCAAAAATCATGTGGGGACCCGACCCACAGTTTGAGAACCACGGCTCTACTGTAGATCATCCATAATCCCTCCTGAAGACAGTTGTGTTGGGTGTGGTGTTAGTTGGACCCACCTGGCAGGAGTCGATGCCCCCAGAGAGGTATCCTGCACACAGCATGGTGTTGGTCACCATGTCTTTGCCCAGGGTGCTCTTACAGGTGCTCTGAGGCAGCAGGGGCACCTTGGCCTCCATCACTACATCAGCTGATGGACCGTCTGGAGGGAAGATCAATATATATATATATATATAATTATGTTATATATACATTTATTTTAAACCAATTCAAATACAAATTGGTAGACAGTTCTCAAAAGTGAAACGCCAAACCTCCCAGAAGCATTTCAGATCAAAGGATCAACTATAATAGTAGTGGTTCTCAAAGTGGGGTTCTTTAGGGGGTTCCAGGGAGTCCCCAGCTAAATATGTACATCACAGCATCACAATCATTTTAACCCCTAACCCCTTCATCCATATTTTATACTTGGCTATTCAAAAATAGCAGATCCACAAGATCCACAAGCGTGTACGTCTGCTTTTTTTTTTTTTTTAAGTGTTTGAAAAACACAAATCTTCTTTTCTGGGGGTCCCTGGAACAAATCCTTTTCAGATGGGGGTCCACGGCCAAATATATATATATATCAATTTGGGGGTCTTTGGGACGAAAAGATTTGAGAACCACTGATTTTTAACACATGAATGATGTTAATCTTTACCTTCATAAAGGGAGCCCCAGCCGGCCACCAGACAGGGGCTGCCGGTGGGGGGGTCGATGTCGGAGGGGAGACACACGGGGGTGACGCGCTCTGACAGGACCACCGGAGACGTCAGCTCCACCAGGGCAATGTCGTTGTTGAATGTCTTTGGGTTGAACTGCAGAGAGAGAGAGAGAGGACAGAGGGAATATATGGGATTCATTTAGTTCAATGGTTTTCAACCTTTTTTGCGTCAAGGACCCCCAAATTGACACACATTAGCCCAGGGACCCCCATTTGAAAAGATATGCCAGGGACCCCCCAATAGATTTTTACGGCTCTAGCAGTGATAATCAACCATTTTAATTTCAAGGACCCCCCAGTTTGATGTGCATTAGGGCTACAGACCCCCATTTAATGGCATTTCTATCTCTGGGACCCCAATTTATATTGTAAAATCAATGTTAATGTAACTCTGAGAGTGTACAAATGGAACCAAATGGACCCGTTAGGGTCCATTTGGTTCCATTTGTACACTCTCAGAGTTACAGACCCATAAGGGTCCATTTTGTTCCTATCTATCATTTAGCTGGGGACCCCCTGGAACTCCCTCAATGATCACTGGTGGTCCCCGGACCACTGGTTGAAAACCCCTGATTTAGGTGGCTGATATTCTTTATTTTAGCTCTAGCTGTTCGTTATTTTGAATGAGGGGTCACTGAACTTGTTCTGAACATGTGACCCTCCTGGTGACGTCAGTATATTTTAACTGACCCTCCCCCAATTGAAACTTTTTAAGAGACTTTAAGAGAGTGATTGTGGACTGGCATGTCTGACCTTCCCCTCCCCTGGGCTCAAATTAAAAACAGTATTCCCTCCCTTGGACAAAGATGTGTCAACTTGATCCCCCCCTGTTTTCATCCTGTGGAGCCCTCCCACAAATATTAAACGGTTCATAATGGGCAGTAATCTTTTCTCTTTCAGAGTTTGAAAAGGGAAACAGAAAAGGGAAGACACACAGGTTCTGGAGAGAAGCATTTTAACCCCAACCTCTGACAGGCAGACAGTGAGGCCACCTGATTGATTGATTCCCTAAACCCTAAAACAAGCTGATAGGAGTTAGGGGCTCATCGTACTGGCTTACGGTGTTTTGAATAAAAGCAACTGACCTTGGGATGAGGGATGATGCGGTTGACCTTGAGAACCTGCTCACCAGGGTCGGTCTTGGTGATGTCGAACTCCCCCATCACTGCCGTCCAGTAGCTCTCACTGCGGCTTCTATATGTTGAGACAGAGGCGGTCAGTGGCACTGGTCACTTTAAAGGACCATACAATATTTTTTTAACATACTGTAGGTGGGTCCTTTTAATAATTTTATTTCTCAAAACCATGCTATTCATGATTGTTACTGAAGTCTGATGCCTCTCAAAACATATCAGATGTCACAAAACTTAAACAAAATAAGTAATTTAGCTTGATTGTGCCATCATGTATGTATGTGCATGGGGCTGGGAGGGGTGAGCACAATGCACTTAAATTACAAAAATATGATGGCACCAACATCAGAATTGCATTTTGATCAAGTGTGGTACGTTTTGAGTAATCTCTCAAGAGCAGATTCAGAGCTACGCTCAAATGCAAAAGTTAAAAACGCTGGGGCCGCTGTTTTTCCTTTTTATTTGACGATGGGTTCCCAGATTGCATTTTGAGTGATTTCGAGGCCTCACTGTCAAAAAGGCTGGTATATGCCCCCCCTTGAGACAACAAAGGGACCTTACTGCAGGGTATGTATTTAATAATACATCACAGCATTCTCTAAATAAAAAAGTAGATCAATATGTATATGACTGCTTGCATTAACTGATGAAAAATGTGCCATGTTGTGCAGTAATACAGAGAAGTGAAGTTGCATTGAGATTCATCGGAATGCATCGTTGAATCGAATCGTTAAGAGGAAAATCATAATCGAATGGAATCGTGTGGCCAGTGCCGATGCACACGTCTACATGGACTCACCCTGCAAAGCAGTGTGCCGCGGTGACCACCCAGGAGCTGTCCACCAGCACCCCTCCACACATCAGCCCTCCGTCCAGCTGCAGGTTGACCAGCCAGGGCCAGCTGCCCGGCGTGGCGGGGGAGCCCCCTACGATCCTGGAGCGGGGCTGGGTGACGTTCTGCACCCAGGACGACCGCTGACCACACACCGCTGCATGGGGACAATTAATGTGGTCAGACATTTGTGTGTTTTTTCGTAAATGAACGCCCTAGTTGATCATAGTAACAGCGTCACACAAAAGCATCAAAAGTAACATATCCGCAAGCTTTTGATCTTGCGGATATGCTACTTTTGATGCTTTTGAATTTGAATCCTGAAAAGTAACAGTTTTGGACGTATGAGGTTTCCACCCGACAGAGACCATAAACACATTGCCTAAAACCACAAAATTAGTCAAAATTAGCTCATACTTATTTGACCAGTTAAGCCTTATTCTTTACTTAAGAGTTTAGGAAAATTAAAAAACATTTTGAAAATGTTTGACTATAATGACATGGCCAAAAGAGGGACTTGTAGTTAAATTTGTAGTTACATTTCTCCCTTTCTTCCATTGAGACATGGAACTGTCTCATTTTTAGATTTGAGCTAAAAAGCATTATTTTACACTTTGGGCTATTCAAAAATAGCAGATATACAAGCTCGTAGCGCGGCACCAAGTGCCGCGCTACGAGCTTGTAGATCTGCTATTTTTGAAAAATCGTGAAAATGTGTGCAAATCTTTGAATATATATATATTTTTAAAGCAAACATTTTTAACTCAAATCTTTGCTTCTGGGGGTCCCTGGAACAACATATTTTGATGGGGGTCCGCGGCCAAATACATATAATTGTGGGGGTCCTTGACATGAAAAAGATTGAGCACCACTGATATAGAAACATACGTTTTTCAGAAAACTGTTGAGATTTAAGAGACATGTAGAATCGGCTTCAGGTAAAAAAAAAATGGTGTTGCAACGTCAGCTTGTTATTATTCTCCCATAATGTATATACTGGTATATATATCCGTGCATTATTAGGTCACCTTGTGTGCGTGTCTGCGTGGCTGGCTCCAGGTTCTGCATGGTGTTCAGTAAGCTGCACTGGAGCACGCGGGCGCTGCAGCTCTCTCCCATCACCCTGATGCAGCTCTCTCTGTCCAGCTCGCCCGCCTGGCAGCGCCGCTGGTAGAAGCCACAGGCCTGGCTCAGGGCCCAGCTCCGCTCACCCTCCTCCGGGATCTTCTGGGCCTTGCTGATCACGTCACAGCTGGGCTCGGACGAGGCGCGAGCAGGAGAGGCTGGTGGGGTGGAAAAAGGTGAGATTTTTAGACAAAGTGTTGGACAAGTCAGTGTTCTGCTGAAGTCAAGTATTCAAGTATTCGAAAGTACAAATTTAGCATTTTCTTTTAACCCATTAAGACCGGGAAAGTCATTTTAGATTTTAACCACTTTAACGGTTGCCGTGAGTGGCGCGCTACAAGCTTGTAGATCTGCTATTTTTGAAAAGCTTGAATGTTTTTAATTCAAATCTTTGCTTCTGGGGGTTCCCTTAAACAACATATTTTGATCGGGATCGGTGGCCAAAAACATATAATTTTGGGGGTCTTTGACAAGAAAAAGTTTGAGCACCACTGATATAGCAACAATAGTTTTCCAGAAAAATTAAGACATCTGTTGGAGACATTTGACAGTTACAAATGTTCACTTAAAAAGATAGATATTCAAAGATTTGCACAAAATGTTCAAGATTTTTCAAAAATAGCAGATCTACAAGCTCATAGCGCGAAATCTTAAAATGACAGAGATGCGTTCCCGGATTGAACGGGTTAAGAACCGCTGCATAAATAGAGTAATTGTGTTTTTATTATGATCCCCTTACAGCAGGAAGTGGAGCGCTGTCCGCAGTCCTGAAACAGACACGGGACGCAGTCCCTGCAGCCGGTCTCGGCCCGACTCCTCTCGGACGAGGCGCGCTCCAGGGTGGACAGGGCGCTGGTCAGCGCCGCCTCCAGGACCACCGTGCCGCGGTCGGACAGGGCTGCAGACAGAGGTAAAGGAGGGGGAAGATATGGTCACAGAGAGGTAAAGGAGGGGGAAGATATGGTCACAGAGTGGTAAAGGAGGGGGAAGATATGGTCACAGAGAGGTAAAGGAGGGGGAAGATATGGTCACAAAGGGACAACAACAATGAGGGAGAAACAAGAGAAGGAGAGGTAGGAGAAAGAGTGAGAGAAGAGCACAGACAGATGTTTAATTTACGCTGCTTGTAGCCACAGCGCCCAAGTTTTTATCTATAGCACAGTGGTTCTCAATCATTTTCATTTCAAGGACCCCCGTAATGCAACCAAATGGACCTGTAAGGGTCCCCCTCATAAGGAACCCTGAGGTTCCCTTTGGACCCCACTGATCTAGCAACAGTCAGACTGCTGAACAAACCCTAAGCTTGTCTGTCGCCTTTGCCTTCATTGATTTTGTGTTATATCGAATGCTCTTTTTTTTACACTTTTATCTAGGACCGTTGTGAGCTTGTAGATCAGCTATTTTCGTATAAATCATGGCTAGACTAGACAAGGGCGGAGGAAGTGCTGAACCCCAAACAACACGGTACTACATCTGTTACAGCTGCCGCATTCGCGCTGCAGTGAAAAGGCCGCCTTCGCTCGTTGGGAAATTCATCCTATGACCATGCAGTCCAACGTGTCGACGCTGATGCATGCGGACAGTCTGCCCGTTTAAAAACACGTTGAAACACTTTTTTTTTCTTTAAAGGAACGATTTGGCAACAGGTCAAAAGAAAATAACTTCTAGGTCATTTCACAGAAGAGACCGTCCTTGGCTGTGGGAACACATCTATGTGTGTGTACAGTATGTGTTCTTGTATGAGCTGCTACGGCTTTCTGGTGTGAGTGTGTGTGTGTGTGTGTGTGTGTGTGTGTGTGTGTGTGTGTGTGTGCGTGTAGCCGCTCTTTTCTCTCATGCTGCTCTTTGAGCTCATTGCCAGAGTGTTAGGGGGAGTGAGCTCACGCTCAGCGCGCTGTTGAGCCTTCCACAGACGCACTTCAATGAGACCGCCGACCTCGCACCCCCCCGTCCCCCGTCCCCGTCCCCCCACCCCACCCCTCCACGACCGCGCCACATCACAGGGACGGGGCCGCTAACGACGACTATAACGGCGCCGATTGAAAACTTAATTAGAAAGGCCAGGGCTGAGCGGGCAGAGAGGCTGGCCGGGTATAGGGGACAGGCCCCGGGGTGCTGGGGGACACAGGCTGGCATATTTGCCAGCCTGTGTCCACGGGGGCCACGGACCCCGTGGCCCTTGTTGTAGTAAAACGCTCCGACGCACACGCACACACACACAGACACACACACATCGAGCTGTGCAGCGGCAGGGTTCTGCTGTACTTGGCATGTCATGTCAGTCATGATCAGAGAGTTTGCTCTCGAATTATGCAATGTATCTCCATAACCCATTGAGACCTGAAGCCGATTCTACATGTCTCCTAAATCTCAACAGTATTCTGAAAAACGTATGTTTCTATATCAGTGGTGCTCAATCTTTTTCATGTCAAGGACCCCCAAAATGATATGTATTTGGCCGCCGACCCCCATCAAAATATTTTGTTCCAGGGACCCCCAGAAGCAAAGATTTTAGTTAAAAATGTTCGCTTTAAAAATGTATATATTCAAAGATTTGCACACATTTTCACGATTTTTCAAAAATAGCAGATCTACAAGCTCGTAGCGCGGCACTCGGTGCCGCGCTATGAGCTTGTAGATCTGCTATTTTTGAATAGCCCAAAGTGTAAAATAATGCTTTTTAGCTCAAATCTAAAAATGACACAGTTCCAGGTCTCAATGGGATAAGAGAGGCCCAGTGTGGGATGATGAGCCTATACTGTTGCTGTGTGGGAAAGGCCCAGAGCTGTGAAAGAAGACAACTTAATGCGCTCGATGACAGCTGCCCCCCCCCAACTCTAGTTTCAGTTCATTGAAATGAATGGTGAAACAGTCAGTATAGTCTTTCTTTGGGGGGTTTTAAATCACTATTCTGCATGGGGCTATAGCCACCTGTTGCTCATCACCAACCATCTCCAACTGACTTAGTCCCAACATGAGCCTGAACTGATCAAATACATAATCCTGCAATAGATGGAAGTATGATACTCAACATGGCATATAGTGCAAAGAATCTGACTCCGCCTCCGTATAGTGTCTGTGAACACATTTCTCATTTTGACGTTTTTGAATAAGCGATGCATTTGAACACTGCCTCTTCTATGATCTGATTCTCCAACTCACCTCCAGCAGCTGTCAGCTCCCACATGGTGGCCATTGCGCCAACATGCTGAGTTTACCCAATACTGAGGTTAAGATGCTGAAGAGCCAACAGAAACCCTATAGTTGACGAGGGTCCGCCAATATTTTCCTCTACACCGAAAATAGCAGATCTACTAAAGCTATTCTGCCCCGGAACAGGGACACGCTATTATAGTGGCTAGACATGGAGCGGTCACATTGTAAAGGGCAAAAGGTTGCAGCAAAACGCAACAATGGCGGTTTCGAACCAGCGAGCGGAGCTGTTACCTCTGAGTGCATTCTGTGGCATCCTGTACACCTCTCTCCCCGCGGGGGCTCCATGCACCACCTCACAGTGGCGGGACAGTCCCATCAGCAGCAGCAGCAGCAACAACGGCGAGATCACCAGCATCATCCTCTCACACCATTAGAGACCAGTCCAGTCTGCTTGGTACAAAAACACACACGTGGAGGGGGTGGTGGAGTGGTGGGGTTGGTAAACTGGATGAAGATGCAGATAAGAGGGAGACTTGAGCCCGTGGCTGTAATAATGTCCAGGGGTCCCACCGTGGTGGTGGTCTGGCTGGCGGTGGCTCTTAACGCTGTCACAAACCGTCCGCCTCCGCCTGACTCGCTGTCTCCGGCACTGGCTGTGCGGGGGCATCTGTGTCTGTAGGTTCTATGTAGAGGGAACAATGGGGTTGCCCCGGAGTGGTCCCTGGGTATATATAGAGAGTCCCCCCCCCCCCCCATGCAAGGGGAACACCAAAGTGGGGGGAGGGAAGGAGAGAGAGAGGAGGGGGGGGGATGCTCCCATGACCAATGCACAAACAGACGAATTCATTAAGACTTGTGACAAGCGAATCGGGCGCAACTTGCCAAGGCTGTTTATTACAAAAGGGGTTTGGTTCTGTTGAAAGGAGAGAGAGAGAGAGGGGAGGGAGACGGTGAGAGATGAAGAGAGAGAGAGGGAGGGAGGGAGGGAGGGGATGGTGGTGTGATTGGACGGGAGGGCAAGGAGGGGGAGGAGGAGGAGAGGGGGGGGTGTTTGAATGTATTAACATAAAAATAATATGGAAGAAAGTTGTGCAGTTAAGGGCATCGCCTGTTGTGACATGTGGTGGCATGCAGAGAGAGAGAGAGAGAGAGAGAGAGAGAGAGAGAGACACACACACAGAGAGAGAGAGAGAGAGAGAGAGTTTTGGGGGAGGGACAGTATGTGAGAGAGGACGGGACAGAGCGAGCGAGCGAGGAGAGAGAGAAGCGTCTGCCATTCTCCGTGCCCCTCAAAGGGGGCATTGTCCTTTGCATCCCTCTGAGGATGCCCACATCAAAGCCGTACCCCGGGCATCACTTGGTCGCCGCGCCGATTGATCACTTACAGCGCTTTATCCCCCCCATTAAAATATTGTCAGTTCACATCACTTTTGTCTTTCTCAGCTGAACTCGCGTTTTTTATGTTACGTAAAGACGGCGTGTGTTTTTAACAGTGATGGACCCAGTTGTTTTTATTTAAGAAAAAGACCAGTGGTGGAAAAAGTGCCAAAAATGTTTACCTAAGTAATGAAGTATCAATGTTGCAATGTAGTAATAAACTCTGTTACAAGTAAAAGTCCGGAATTCAAAAGTTACTTGAGTAAAAGTACAAAAGTATTGGCATCAAAATGTACTTAAAGTACCCAAATTTAAAAGTACTCATTATGCAGAATGTCCCATTTCACAAGTGTTAAAATGTGTAGAAATCTTACTTAATAGCAGATGTACAAGCTCACAACGCGTTGCGAGCTTGTAGATCGGCTATTTTCAAATAGCCAAAGTATATACGTAGGGATGAAGTGGTTAATGCATGTTTTGTAATAATAATAAAAAACGACAAAGTAACTAGTAACTGAAGTTTTCAAATAATTGTAGTGGAGCAAAAGTACAATATTTGTCTCTGAGATGTAGTGGAGTAGAAGTAAAAGTACAGGAAATTGGAAGTACTCCAGTAAAGTAAAAGTAAAAAAATGTAACCTTTGGACAGCCCATTTGAAAAATCATATTATTGGATTAATGTATTCATCACTTTAATGTTGCGTTTTATAATGGTGGGACTGATTTTAATTATTTGATGTGCTGCTGGCTGGGGTAGCTTAACCTACCATAATGCACCATCATGTAGGCCTATACCAGGGGTGGGCAACTTTGATGATGGAGAGGGCCACTATATTTCCACACTCACTCCAGAGGGCCACGTTGCATATAACTGTCGGGCCATTCTATGTCACACAAAAGTAGCAAAAATAGCAGATCTACATGCTCAAAAAGTTTTTTTAAACCCATTTTTGAATTGGAATCCTGAATTTTGTTTTATTGTCTCCGCCAGGCCGAAAGGCATGGCGAGAGAGTATGGTTATCACCAGTCTCACAGAACTTGGTCCTAAGTTTGGCAATGGTACCAGGGCTAACACCAAATAATGCTGTCACTCTGCATAACGGAACAACAGCTTCACTTGCCCTGTTGCACGGGCCTTATCCTGACAAAAGTGTCATCTTTCCATGGGGGCAGTGTTGCTGCTTGGAGCATACACAAACTCAACAAAGTTGCAGAACCCATGTTCAGGTGCCAGTCACTCACCTGTGAGGCAGTCACACACCTGTGACTGGCACACACCTGAAGCCCATGTGTCACGACATTGAATGTCAGCAGAAAAGTCTAACAGGCCATTTTGGCACATTTTTGCTCGTCGCTACCCAGACGTTTGCCTGTGTTGCTCATTCCATGAATGACCGATGCTTACAAGCTGTACCTCGTTGTGAAGGTGACTAATCACCGATAAAGAATATATACAACACTTTACTGATTGGTATTAGTAAAGGGGAGATATAATGGCCCAAATTCAAGTTTCCTTACATTTTGTGAGCAGTTTATAATATCCTGTTATACTGCAACATAGAATTTAATTCTAAGTGTAACTGTAGAAATTGACCCATTACATCCTCATACTTAACTCTCGGGATCTTGGCAGTAAACGTTTAAACCACTAAAACGGGAAAATAGTCGCTCTACAAGCTTACTATTATTCTGCCATTTTTCATATTTTGTTGAATTGTTTTCACTATTTTCATCTATGGCATGCTCAACATATAGGGACACCAGGTTGCAAGTGGTTACAGTGTCAAATAATGACGTTGATTGATTTAATGATTGAATGCTTTATTAACAGTTTGCAAAAAAGGTACCGTGGTACAGATTTATAAAACAAATGCTAAAAGGATATAATAGCCCAGGGCTTATTTCCATTATGGTCCTGTGTATTCAATTCCTCGAGACATTTAAAGACAAACAATAATATGCAAAACGTCATAGGAGTAGTAATAAAGAAAAATATGTACAGTAAACATTTGGGGGATGGGGGGGGGGTTCATTTCTGGTGATAAGCTTAGACTTTTTACAGGGTCCAGTTACAAATTGCAGACACCTGTAGGCGTTCTTTTAGAGCGGTTTTGAACGAGGGTAAGGAGTCACACTTTTTTATGACCATAGGACATTCCACATTTTGGTGGCATAGCAGTAGAACGAATTTAACCTGTGGTTTTAGCCAAATCTGGGTTGAACGTGATTGGTGGAGCTCCCTCTGGTGTTGTGCTTGTGTGTGTGCGTCTTTAACGTTATTGAAGTAGTTTGACAGGTACATGGGTGTCTCTGTGGTGTAGTCAAAGTGACATCGGATGAGTGCTCCAGCTAGAGTCTTCAGTGTATTCCTACTGACCAACGAGGAGATCCTGTACAAAAACCCTGTTCTTTGGTTGACTTTTTTGATTACTTTAGTTGCCATTTTTTCACTGAAAAGATTTGCCTCTAAAATACAACCCAGGTAGGTAATTTCTTCTTTCCCTGTGATAACATTGTCACCCACTTTGACTGTGAAGTCATTGGCCTTGCAGAGGTTTATTCTGCACCCAAAGAGAATGGATTCAGTTTTACCCAGGTGTAATGATAGTTGTTATCAGCGAGACAGGTGCAGATTTTACCGAGTTCAGAGCTAAGGGCTTTTTCAAACTGCGATTTGTCCTTGCCCGAGACTAGGAGTGCAGAGTCATCCGCGAACAAGAACAAATTGCAGTCACATGCTGATGTCATGTCGTTCACATATATTAGGAGCAGTAAATTCCCTTGTAGGATTGCATCCAGTTCACTGATGTGCTATGAAAACCAATTGCTTTCAGCTTATCAATCAATATAGAGTGGTTTACGGTGTCAAATGGCTTTTGGTGGTCCAGCATGACCGTGCCGCAGTATTTGCCCGCGTCCACCTCATGTTTGATGTGGTCGGTCAAATAGAGAAGGCATGTGTCAGTGGAACGAGATGTTCTGAAGCCAGATTGGAATTCGTACATTCGTTCTTTTTCAGCAAGATACTTTTCAACCTGCTCAAGGCCTGAATGAAATGTCCCTATGCACACCTAATACAAAGACTAACACATCAAATATGTCGGCACACTAATAAAACCCTAATAACACAGTAATAAACACATCAGTGCAGATGCACGTAGACTAATGACAGTGATGTCTGCAGCAGACGGTGACAGACGGCGCTACAGACACAATGTTCTGTACATTTGTAAAGGAGCGCGGAAGAGAGGGACACGGTCACTCTAGTTGATGAGTCTGTGCTGACCGACCGGTAAAGCACCAAAGGAAGGGCGACACAAATTGGAGTCATCTTCGAGCCAACTTAACTGGCCGAGGGGATGAAAAGGGCCGTCAGAAGGGTCCGGCCTCTGGCGGGGCGATATCAAAAAGGCCCGGCCTCTGGCGGGGCGAGGGCCGGCCTCTGGCGGAGCAATATCAAAAGGGCCGGCCTCTGGCGGGGCGGGTATCAAAGCCCCCGCGGGCCGCCGTCCCTCCCCGGCCCCATGCGAGCGGCCAACGCTGACGGCACGGCTCACACTGCCAACGGCGGTATGTGTGAGAGAGAGTGTGCAACTGTGTGTTTACGCTCCAGACCAAAGCTTTCTGTGCGCGGCCGCCTCAGGCTTCCATGTCACAAGGTCAGGCTTTGAAGTCATCGGGGTGTGTTGGGGGGGGGGGCAGCGAGTGACAACTTCATGTGTACAAGGATGTACGAGGGAAAAAGAAAAACGGAAATAAAGAGAAACAGGCCGTGCACTCGTAGGAGGGAGACGTGGAAAAATATCGAGTCTTGCCTATTTTAACTCGGCTTTCTGACACCTGTGTGTGTCTGTGTGTGTGTGTGTGTGTGTGTGTGTGTGTGTGTGTGTGTGTGTGTGTGTGTGTGTGTGTGCTTTTGAGAGCAACAAGTCCCCACAAGTATAGTAGGATTTGAGAAATCGAGATTGTGAGGACCGTCGGAATTATGCCTGATCTCTACTTAGTTGCGCGACCAGTGTAGTGCACCAAAAAAATAGCAGATCTACAAGTTCACAATGCGTCTGTGAACTTGTAGATCTGCTATTTTCGGCTTTAGGGTTAGGGTTAAAAATGGCACACACAAGAGAAAACGGCATTCCTTAAAGTCTAAAACTTTGTTGTCCTCACATGTATAGTAATACAAAGTAACTTGTGTGTGTGTGTGTGTGTTGTTGTGTCCCCGCGGGGCACAATAGGCCCAGAGATCAGAGTGCCGGTCCGAGCCGAGCGGAGTGGGGAGAGACAAGGCCCAAGCGGCGGCTCCCTTTCATCCCTGCCCAGTCCTAACATCCATTTGCCTTTGATGTCCTTTGATTAACCCATTAAGATCGGGAACGCATCATCTGTGTCATTTTTTTTAAATTTCTTTGGGCTATTCAAAAAAAGCAGATATACAAGCTCATAGCGCGGCACCGAGTGCCGCGCTATGAGCTTGTAGATCTGCCATTTTTTTCTTTTAAAGGAGTAGTTGACCCATTAAAAATCTTATGTTCTATCAATTACACACCCCATGAAGCATTGAATTAATAGAGATTTTTTTGTTTTTGTCGCATTCCTGAGCCAATAATTTCATTACCGGTGTAAAGATGCTAATGTATCCGGTAGGAGACACAAAGGTGACTCTTTGTGTCTCCTACCGGAGAGACCACTGGTCATAAAAGTATTGGCTTAGGAATGTGACAAAACCAAAAAAACTCCATGAATGCAATGCTTCATGGGGTGTGTAATTGATAGAAAATAAGTCATTTTCTGGGTGAACTACTCCTTTAAACATATGTGCAAATCTTTTATATATATATTTTTAAAGCGAACGTTTGTAAAATGTTTTGTTCCAAGGACCTCCAGAAGCAATTATTGGAGTTACAAATGTTCACTTTAAAGAACATATATTCAAAGATTTGTGCAAATGTTCACGATTTTTCAAAAATGGCAGATCTATACAAGCTCATAGTTATATGAGCTTGTATATCTGCTATTAATTATTAATATTATTAATCTAAAATGACAGAGATGCGTTCCAGGTTTTAATGTGTTAATCTGCCTTCTGCCTTCCTCCCTTCCTCCCTCTATCTACTGGGCATAGTGCACTGTTAGCCTCCCTAGGCTAGTCTTTAATCTCTCCGCCTCTGTGTCAAGGTGCTTGTTATAGTTTCGACATTTTCATTCGTTTCGTTTCTTTATTTAGTTTCGACTTTTGGTTTTTACTGACTTGGCGAGCCTTCCTGTTTGGCAGCTGGCTCTTTGAGTTCCTGACAACTCCATTTAACTGTTATTCTGCTTTTTTTTTATTAGGTCCTCAAAGTTTTTAATTCCAAGCGCTGCTTGACATCCTATGATCAATCTAAGTGGACAAGTAGTCAAAAGCACTGGATGTTCTTTTTTGTGAATTCAATCCAATTTGGCTTTTATCTCTGCTGTGCTGAATCAGCCTAACAAAGACCCAGAGACCCGGGTTTCCCGGTGCAAGCAAATGAGCCGGCATAGTTTGCCACCTGGAGAAGCCAGCTAATGTCATGCCACCGAGAACCCTGAGGAGCAGGCATGTGCACACATAGACATCAAAGGGGGCTCAAGACCCTGCCCTTTTACCTGTCTGCAAAAAGTGTCCTCTCTCCATACCATGGTCTGCAGCATTTACTCTGGTGAAAGAAATGTAAATGCCCACTTTCCATGCGATACCCGAAGGCAGCATTCAAAAGAATTGCCTTTTCCAAACTCTCCTGAACTTGAATGCTGCGTTAATGAAATAAATGCCCTCTGAGTAGAAATCCCTGCCGTATGTCGCATCTCTGACTTAATAACTGCAACTGTTACGTCCCTAATGGTGTTCACTCTCCATTCCGACATCTCACCACTCCGACTAGTGGCTTCCGCGTGCGGTTAGGGTTAGGGTTAGGGTTAGGTATAGGGTTCGTCAACGTCGGAAAGGCGACATGTCGGAAAGGAGAAATGCACCCGTCCCTAATAGGTGGTCTAGGGGATAAGGGACAATAACAAATACCCAATGACAGATTTGAACAGAAACGGATGGATGAGTGAATTCAGTGTTTTACTTTGAAGTGGATAGAGCTGAAATAATGCCAAATAGAGCCAACTTAACAAACACAGGGAAAAGGAACTACCTAAATAAAGTAAAGAGTTAACCTCATCAAAAACCTCCCTACTCTAACAACAAACATAAATTACAATGGGTGGCACACCTCTATACTGGTCAGAATAAACAGAAACGTACCAACGTGCAGTAATGTACAGGTTACCCCGGAACTAAAGCTACCCTTCCCTGTACCAACAAAAGGCTTAAATGACACAATTTAAAAGGATTAACTTGAACCAAGACTGCAACAGGTCTGTCTCAGAGACTCAGAGGAGGTACGGCGCGGGAGAAACATGGCTGCACACAGGTGAATTATGGCTAGAAGTGATTGGTGGAACGATGACTGGAGGACCAACCGGTGTTGAGAGGCGGAGTTGAATGCTGATTGAATGATGAATGACGAGTGCATGGACTGGACCTGGGAATGAATGATAGACAAGAGGACAAAAACAGGGAGAAGAAAACAGAAAACAGCAGTACACGTAACAATAAACCTAGTGTTAATTTAAAATGAGACATTCCTCCATATCTGGCTAGGAATGTCAAAATAATTTTGCCGGCGACCTAAGACGCCACACTGATGTGCCCTTTTGGACATTTCAGCTCCTACCCCTCTAATTATCTCTGCACGTCCCTGCTGGCCCAGGCGTGTGAAATGCCTGAGCAGTACAAAACTCTTTTAGAACAACAGGAGAACATTTTCAAATCCTGGGTTGACCCCTCAAACAAAAGAGTTGGGGCGCTGCTGGGCCTTGGCCTCAGGGTTAGTCTGGAATTCACTCAAAAGGAATTTCAAGATTTTAAAGACTATTGTAAGATGTAGGGCAATACCTCCAAATAGATGGACATGGAATCAGTCCGTAAAAGTCTTATCTGAGCCAACTATAAACTTGATTATATTGAAGGCCAGTCCATAAGAAACAATGTCATTATTGATGGCATTAATGAGTCAGAGGGTGAAAAATGGTCTGACTCTGAGGACAAAGTGATGAAGCTGCTGTCAGAGAAGCTACAGCTTTACCACCACAACATTGAGCTGGAGCGGGCCCACAGGTCTGGAAGACCTTCTCCATCCTCCACCAGGCCCAGGCCCATTGTTGTCACATTTCTGCTCTATAAGGAAGGACAAACTGTAGGTTTTCAGCAAAGCCAAAGCCCTGAAAGGCACTGACATCTACATACAGTGCCTTGCAAAAGTATTCACCCCCCTTGGCTGTTTACCTATTTTGTTACATTACAACCTGTAATTTAAATGTTTTTTAATCAGAATTTTATTTGATGAATCTGCACGAAATAGTCTTAGTTTTGAAATGAAATGAGAAATATATATATAAAAAAATGATTTTAAAAAATAAAGAACTGATAATTGGCATGTGCTTATGTATTCACCCCCTTTGTTACGAAGCCCCTAAAAAGTTCTGGTGCAACCAATTACCTTCAGAAGTCACATAATTAGTGAAATGAGTCAGGGTTGGGTTATAAAAAAAATATCCAAATCTTTGATGATCCCCAGGAGCACCATCAAATCCATCATAATCAAATGAAAAGAACATGGCACCACAACAAACCTGCCAAGAGAGGGCCGCACACCAAAACTCACGGACCGGGCAAGGAGGGCATTAATCAGGGAGGCAGGACAGAGACCAAAGGTAACCCTGGATGAGCTGCAGAGTTCCACAGCAGAGACTGGAGTATCTGTCCATAGGACCACAATTAGCCGTACACTCCATAGAGCTGGGCTTTATGGAAGAGTGGCCAGAAGAAAGCCATTACTTTCAGTTAAAAATAAGAAGGCACGTTTTGAGTTTGCAAAAAGGCTTGTCGGAGGCTCCCAAAATGTATGGAGGAAGGTGCTCTGGTCAGATGAGACTAAAATTGAACTTTTTGGCCATCATGGAAAACGCTATGTCTGGCGCACACTCAACACATCCCATCCCCCCAAGAACACCATCCCCACAGGGAAACATGGTGGCCAAAAAGTTCAATTTTAGTCTCATCTGACCAGAGCACCTTCCTCTCTGATTAATGCCCTCCTTGCCCGGTCCGTGAGTTTTGGTGGGCGGCCCTCTCTTGGCAGGTTTGTTGTGGTGCCATGTTCTTTTCATTCGATTATGATGGATTTGATGGTGCTCCTGGGGATCATCAAAGATTTGGATATTTTTTTAATAACCCAACTGTGACTCATTTCACTAATTATATGACTTCTGAAGGTAATTGGTTGCACCAGAACTTTTTAGGGGCCTCATAATATGCACATGCCAATTATCAGTTCTTTATTTTTTTAAATCCTTTTTTTATATATATATTTCTCATTTCATTTCAAAACTAAGACTATTTCGTGCAGATTCATCAAATAAAATTCTGATTAAAAAAACATTTAAATTACAGGTTGTAATGTAACAAAATAGGTGAACAGTCAAGGGGGGTGAATACTTTTGCAAGGCACTGTAAATGAAGATTTTCTTGCAGCTGTTCGACTGAAGTGAAAATAACTCCTTCCAGCCATGAGGGATTGCCAGGGAGAAGGGGGAGATTGCCTACCTGTGGTGGTGTGACCAACTCCTTGTCCACTCACCAGCCCAGACACCTGCACTGAGGCCTACTAATGAACTGCCAATACCTTCAGCTTTAACATTAGACATGATGCAGGCACGCATGCACGCACTCTCTCCCTTTTAATATTACAACTTGTATTTGGCATTAGTAAATAACAACAATACATGTTTACAGAGTGATACGGCTATTTTGGATGGATAAGACTACAGGTGTGCCTTGAGATTTTAACATGCCTTTTGGTGTGCCTCGGGCACAAAAAGTTAGAAAGCCACTGGTCTACTTTATGTGACGTGTATCACTATTTTAATGGATTAAAATAGCATGCAGGTCCATTCATGTCAGCCCAGTGCAAGTGGGCCACTTCTGATGTTTGTTTAATGCTTCAGGGCTGAGTGATCTTCCTAAGTGGAAGTGTGGGAATGTCTGTGTTACCAACTATGAAGACATACTGTACAATAACACCTTGTAATGAGGACCTGAGGTCTTGTTGTCACAAGCATTGTCGGGTTTGTTTATTTATGTCCGCCCCAGACATATATCTGGGAAGATAATAATCTGATTACACAGTTCTGATTACAGGCGTCTAGTGTTTCATATCCTCTTTGCCCTGATGTGCGTGCAGACTCATCGCTGGCACGATACAGTAGCACGAGGAGGTTACACGAAGACAAGAAGGAATAAAGGGTGCGTTCGGATCAGTGTTGATTTTGACAGCAAATTTTGATGTAGTTTTAGTAGTCTTTTGAATACAATTCCATTTAGTTTAAGTCCTATTTTAGTCATCTGAAATGTTTTACCTTTAGTCTAATTTCGTCGACTAAATATCATAAGATTATAGTCGACTAAAATGTATTTTGGCGGTGCATTGATGGTGTCGTAATGGCTGATTTTACAATTGGTTGCATGCTGAAAATAGCCGATCTACAAGCTCACAACGCGACGCGTTGTGAGCTTGTAGATCTGCTATTTTCAGAGCGTAACACCCGAGCGCAACCAAACATAAAATGACTCGTCTTTTAGTTCTACTGGATCTCTTCTCCACTAGTCCCTCACAAACATTTTAGTCTAGTTTTTATTTGTTGACAAAATTGCCAATATATTTAGTCTTAGTTTTAGTCATCGTAGCTTATTTTTATTTAGTTTTTGTTTAGTTTTCGTCAGTGAAAAAAGGTAGACGACGAACATTTTTTGTCATACTTTTAGTCGACGAAATCAACACTGGTTCGGATATAAGGCACTGAGTGCACTGGTCCAATACAAACCAATACGTGAGTGCGCTCCCGGTGCGCATATCCGAACGCACCCAAAGTCTGCACACTGATAATGCTGCAAAAGCTCCGCTGTATTTTGTATTGCCCGTCGTTTTTTATATACGTCGTGTAAGTCCTGATGAAGATCACTTCGAGTGATCGAAAAGTACTGTCTCCTACTTAAGTGCAATTTTGAGGTATTTTTTACTTTACTGGAGTATTTCCAATTTTCTGTACTTTTACTTCTAGTCCACTACATCTCAGAGACAAATATTATACTTTTACTGCACTATAGTTATTTGAAAACTTTAGTTACCAGTTACTTTGTAGATTTTTATTATTTTTACGAAACATACTTTAACCACTTCAGCCCTATATACATTTCGGCCAATTTGAAAATAGACGCTCTACAAGCTCACATTGTGAGCTTGTAGATCGGCTATTTTCAAAAATATTTTTTATACATTTTGAAGTTGTGAAATGGGCCCTTCTGCATAATGAGTACTTTTACTTTTGTTACTTTAGTCAAAATATCGGTCAAAATAACATCACTAGGACTCTCCAAAAATATCAGGATGGGCATCGGACCCAAAGATCTGGCATCAGGCAGGCTCCACTCAACAACAATCGTGTAGAATAACACGCAGGTATTGTTGCCATTATGAAACCATTTCTCCCATTGTTTCACACAGAAAACAATTGAAAATGTAGGTCAGTAGGGTAACGCATGCCTTCCCCACATTTCAACACAGGATGGCCTGACAATAGTCACACAGAAACAACTTGTATTGTGTTGCATGCTTGTATCGGCTCATTGTTAGGCATTATTAATTAATTTGTTAGGCGTTATTAATTCGATCTCGTTATGTTACGTCATGTCATGTTGACTAATGCCGTTAAATGCAACTTCACCCTGGGTAATGTTGAAATAATAACATTGAATTGATCATTTCAGTAACAATTAACAGGTCGGAAAATATTTGCCAGAAAAAAAAGAAAAAAAAATCTCAGCTCTAATAAAACTTTATAGTAATTTTTTTCCAGTAACTATTAAAAATGGGCTCGATTTAGAGAAAGGCGATATTGTAATCAAGTCAAAATAATCCATTCCATACAAGTTTAGGTACAAAGCAACAACATCTTCCAAAAAATACAAGTAAATATAAATGTAAAGTGCTTATGTTCCCTTCATGGGTCACCATTTATGAACTCGGATGAATTATGCAAAACAGGAAAGGTCCTCTGTGTCTCAGGCCCAGCCCCCCCATGCAAAGCCCTGGGGGGTGCAGGGGGGTGGAGTTGGTGGTGATCAGTGATTTATTCAGAGACATGTTGATAATTAGGGAATTAGACTATTTTTTATTTGGGGCGGTCGTAGCTTGGTGCCTTGGTTCTCAAAGTGCGGTCCGGGGACCCCCAGGGGTCCTTGAGTGGGTTCTGCAGTGGGTACCCAGCAATGTCAGGATCTGCATTTCTGTGCCTTATTTTGAAGTGTATTTTCAAGTAAAAGTACAGAAAATTGGAAATACTCCAGTAAAGTAAAAATACCTCAAAATTCTACTTAAGTACAGTACTTGAGTAAATGTGCTTAGTTACTTTACACCACTGATTCCTGTCATACTGTTTCCTCACCATTACACAACTTGCACAACCACCCATCCACTCATCTGGAGAAACAATACCTGCCTTCATCAAATGTCCAGGAAACAGCCACACTTACGGTCAAGTGTCACTTCGGTATGTCCTTTGTGACATTGTGTGCTTTGCAAGTGATTAGATAATTACGCTGTGGAAAATAGATTACAGTGAAACTAGTTGTTCATTTAAACTAGCTGGCACCAGTTGCTGAAACGGGAACAGATACCTTCTTTAACTTGTGAGCCACAATGGGCTCTGTATTCAGTGGTGGACAAAGTACTACATTTGTTTGTACTTAAGTAAAAGTATCAATACTGCAATGTAGACATACTCTGTTGCAAGTAGAAGTCCGGAATTCAAAATGTACTTGAGTAAAAGTACGAAACTATTATCAAAATGTACTTAAAGTACCAAAAGTAGAAAGTACTCATTATGCAGAATGTCCCATTTCACTAAGTTTTCAAATGTATAAAATGTATTAAAATCTTTTTAAAATAGCAAAATAGATCTACAAGCTCACAATGCGTCGCATCGCGACGCATTGTGAGCTTGTAGATCGGCTATTTTTAAATGGCCGAAATGTATATAGGGCTGAAGTGGTTTTGTAATAATCATCAAAATCTACAAAGTAACTACTTACTAAAGTTTTCAAATAATTGTAGTGGAGTAAAGGTACAATATTTGCCTCTGAGATGTAGTGGAGTAGAAGTAAAAGTACTGGAAATACTCCAGTAAAGTAAAAAATACCTCCAAATTGTACAAAGTACTGTATGTGAGTACCTGTACTTAGTTACTTTCCTGCTGAGTGTTGGTTGAAAATGGTCATATTTTAAAGACAGATAATCAAAAGTGTCAAGCTTCCTTGACTGATTATAATCTAATAACACCTTTTCCAAATGTAATCTGGGCTCAGTATGCCAGTAGATGCTTTTACATTTTTCATAATCTGAATACATAATCCGGATTACATATAGTTAGTTACTACCTAACTTTTGCTTTTGGCCTCATATGCCCTTTTCCTCTCTCCTCACAGTTCCAAATAAATTCAAGAAACAAAAGGAATCTAAGCCTCACAGAGAGCGACAATGGAAGAAGTGATAAGGATGCAGGTCCTTTATTGCGCTGTCAAGGCAAGGGTGAATGTTATTTCATACTTTGGGCACTTCCAGTTTGTACAGTATCACGTGACTTCATGGACATTCTGTAAGACCCTGACCCTTCCTTGTTGTGTGAGGAGACAAAACGTGTACATTCATCATTGATGCCCTGGTATTAATAACCCTGCAGATGAAGGATTGCAGAGGGTAGGTTGAAAAGATTGAATATCATCCATTGTGAAAGTAGTGGGCATGGTGTCTCAATATTCAGAACATCAGGTGGGCAAGCCTTCATGATAATATTGTATTATAATATTTTGTCCTGTTTAGTTGTTGGGGGCATTTGCTACTGTACCTTTGCACTTAAAAGGATAGTTCACCCCCAAAATGACTTTTTTTCTCTTTCGATTACTCACCCCATGGAGACTTGAATTCATGGATATTTTTTTAGTTTTTGTCGCATTCCTAAGCCAATCATTTGATGAGGGTTCCCGTAGGAGACACAAAGGAGACTCTTTGTGTCTCCAGTAGACACAAAGGGAAAACATGAGTAAACTTCTGAATTTAGAATTTACCCATCCTAACTATTGGGATCAGTGACGGGGAGCACGTTTAGGGTTTAAGTGTCTTGCTCAGGGACAGGGACACATTGACACATTAAACCGGCAACCTTCTGATTGCCAGATGACCTCTCAGTAAGGTTTGACCACTTGAACCCCAGCATCCATATCCTCGGGGCAACAACACTTTTTATCCAAAGCGCTTTAAATAGATTGTGCATTACATTCACCCATTCACACACCGATGGCGGAGGCACCAACCTGCTCATCGGGAGCAAGGGGTTCAGTGTCTTGCTCAAGGACACTTCGACACTAAAGTCTAGGAGAGCCTGGGATCGAACTGGGAACCTCACGGTTCCCATCCAGCCACTCTACCTCTGAGCCACTGCCACCCCGTAGCAGATCTATACTAAGCTTGTAGATCAGCTATTTGTGGCGAAGAGATTTGGTGTATAAGGGAAAAAAGCGGTACAGTTGCAACTCAGGTCCTTTTGATTAAGAATAGAGGGTTTAAGTGGTTAATTTAGTCATCAACATGTTCTTAAGCTCAACCGTTGACTCAGTAAATGTTGCATGTATGGAATTTGCTATGGTCAATGTGTCCACTGTAAAGACATTTGCACTGCCAGTGTTTATTTTGAATAACATATTGTTGCTGTCAGGCAGAAACCTCTTACTGTATCTCCATATTTTAACTTAGCGAAAGTAGCAGATCCACAAGTTTTGAGCATGTAGATCTCTTACTTTTGCTATTTTTGAATTTGAATCCTGAAAAGTAAGAGTTTTGGACATAATGAGGTTTCCATCCGACAGAGACGATATTCAGAATGACAGTATATTGCTCAATTGTTCCTTTATGTTTAATCACTTACAGCCTTAGTTGACCGGGGTCCCAGATGGTCTTTACTTGGTCTCCGCCATTATTGCCCCTCCACACCAAACCTCTCAGCTGGAAAGAGCCGACCTACATGGTGGTCACAAGTTCACAACACATCACAACATAATGCATTGTGACCTTGTAGATCGGTTATTTTCACTTAATGTTGCCATGTTCGCTATTATGACATACTCAGAATAGGGATGCATGTGTAGTTAAATCAATACTGACCTAAAAGAAAACACTGAATTTGAGATCAGCTACTGCTGCAAATCAGTATACAGTGTTATACTGCTTATTGTATAACAATATTGTAAATTGTATGACGTGCTAAATGAGCAGTGTTGTTAACTTTATTCAAATGATGGCAACATCTTAGTCATCCTGGCACTCTACACCAGTGGTTCTCAAAGTGGGGTCCGGGGACCCCCGGGGGTCCTTGGGGGGCGTTCGAGGTGAAATTTGTTAATACAGCATCACAATCATTTGAACCCCTTAATCCATAATTTATACGCTGGCTATTTAAAAATAGCTACAAGCTCACAGCGCGTCACTTTGAAAAATGATGATTTTTCTTTTTTTTTTAACACTTCTCTTCTGGGGGTCCCTGGCACAAAACATTTGCAGATGGGGGTCCGTGGCCAAATGCATATCAATTTAGGGGTCCTTATAGAATGCTTTTCATACTTTGCACCAGAATAGCTGCAAAAAGGCCTGTTTTTAAAATGTACCCAATAGATAATTGTTCTCCAGATATTATTCTCTGTGTCAGTTGTTCTCAAAGTGGGGTCCGGGGGGGAGTTTAACCACTTTAACTCTATATAAACCGGCTATTTTCAAAGAGCTGTTCTGTATGAGCTGCACCGCTTTGTGGGCTTTTAGAAAAAACTTGAAAAAATTGAATATTTTTGAAACATTTTAACAACACAAATCTTGTATGACGGTCCGCAGCCAAATACATATTAATTGTAGATATGTCTTTGACATGAAAAAGTTTGAGAACCACTGCTCTATGTTCTTTCTATATAGGATAACATTTTAGTTTTTAGTTTTCAAATGAAATCATTCCACTGCCAAGTGGAACCCGAGAAGGATTATTAATATTTTGACTGGAAATCTTAGCCTGTAACTTTCCACGATGAGGAAATATCATCAGTATTTTCTTCCTTGTCTTTCAACACTAGACTCCTCCCACATGGATGTTTCCCTATAAAAGCAGGAGGAGTCTCAACACCTGTACATCCATCCTGCACAACACCTGTCTGCTGTTCTAACAACACCTGTCTGCTGTTCTAACAACACCTGTCTGCTGTTCTAACCTGGAGACTCGCACTGTCCAACATGCTTCTCCTTCTGTCCTTGTTGCTGGGAAACGCAGGTAAACATGATTCCTTTTTATTGTCTCCGCCAGGCCGAAACGCATGGCGAGAGAGTATGTTTAATACTATCATTATTATTATATTGTTGCTATTATATTGTTGCTGTAGATTGTAGATCTGCCATTTCCACTACTTTTTAAAAATGTTTAAAAATGTTATGAAATGAAACGATTATCACGATTATGCGAAAAATAATTGCTATTATCTCAAATAATTGCGATTTATAGGCGATTATCTAGTGATTGTGACACAAATCATTTATACTTCGGCTATTCGAAAATAGCAGATGTACAATTTCACGCCGCGTCGCATCACGATGTGTTGTGAAGCGTATCCATGAC
Organism: Gymnoscopelus microlampas; assembly: GCF_963454915.1. Classification (NCBI taxonomy): domain Eukaryota; kingdom Metazoa; phylum Chordata; class Actinopteri; order Myctophiformes; family Myctophidae; genus Gymnoscopelus; species Gymnoscopelus microlampas. The sequence goes on along the minus strand of NC_139942.1, from coordinate 48,016,973 downwards.
AACAACATGCTCTAAACAGGGACAGCAGGGTTGACCGGAGTGCCCCAGGGCTCTATACTAGGGTCTTTTCTGTTTTCTGTTATTGTGGGGAAAGTAAATGGGGTGTGTAATTGATAGAAAATAAGTCATGTTTAGGGTGAACTACTCCTTTAATTATTATTACCTATGTACATTTTAACATTTTTATCCTTATCCGCAGCATTTACATCTGCTAATCCAACGCCTCAAACCACAAGCATCAGATGGTGCGTGAAATCCGACCAAGAATACTCGAAATGTACAAACCTAGCTGCTACAGACTCTACCTTCTCCTGTGTGCAAAAACAAGACACTCTTGAATGCATCCAGGCAATTAAGGTGAGAACGCTATAGTGTTAAAACTGTAATCCACAAGGGTTAGGCTTATTTTAATGATATGTTATTTTCAGGGTTCAAGGTTCATTTTATTTGTCATTTACATGCAATGCACATGAAACGAAAATCCTACTCAGGACCAGCAGTGTGCAAATGTTCTTCAGGAATTCCGGAAGGAGATCCGGCAGGATTGAAACGTTGATTATTAAGCAGCAATAAAACAAGTGGAGCTGAGATACTAGTGTTGCAGACTTTATCTTACTGTTGATCATTGTTTGTCCAGCACCTGGGTGAGATCGCCCAAATCCCGGGTTAGGACATACAATTTACAGATTGCAGTTTTAATCTCGATAGCTATCAAATAAATAACATATGCACAACTACTGACCAAGGCAAACAAGGAACAACAATGTTTGACCATTTAATTCCAAAACTACACTGGGAATGTTGGTGTCAAGAGAGAGCTACCAGGCCTCTGCAAATGTGCAAATGTTGTTTAGTAGCAAGATGATAAAGATGTGTTTTTTGACAGGACAATGAAGCAGATGCCATCACTCTGGATGGAGGAGACATCTACACAGCTGGAATGACTAACTACAACCTGCACCCCATCATCGCTGAGGACTATGGCCCAGGTTAGATGCATAATGTAACTTATGCAGCATCTATTTCTCCTAATTATGGCTAGATTTTGAAACGATTTTTTTGCATTAATTATCACTTAACCACTTAAAGGCACAATTTAATTTTAGTGAATAAAATGTAATTTTGTCCAATCTGTATGGTAGAGTATGTTAATACAATATAACTTAGATCAGAATTCAAGGCTTCATGGGGTGTGTACTTGAAAGAACATAAACATTATTTTGGGTGAACTACTTCTTTAACATGTCAAGTTGCAACGCATTGTGAGCTTGTATATAATGCTACTTTTGCTATTATTGAAAATTTGAAGAAAGTTAAATCCTGTGCCCTCTGTATTGGACCATGCAGACTCAGACACCTGTTACTATGCTCTGGCCGTGGTGAAGAAGAGCTCCAGCTTCAACATCAATGAGCTGAAAGGAAAGAGGTCCTGCCACACTGGACTGGGGAAGTCTGCCGGCTGGAACATTCCCATAGGAACTCTGCTTACCCTGGGAGCCAATGGGATCGTGTGGGCCGGCGTGGACAAGCAAGCCTTGGAACTGGGTGAGTTTTTTTATGTTTATTTGATTGATATGAAAGTTAACCATACAAAATGACAAGAGTACAAACTATCAAGGATAAAACACAACAATGTCCAGTCCAATACGAGACTATGTTTTCGCCCCTGTCCGTTCGTCCTTGTGCGTGTGTGTGCGTGTGTGTGTGTGTGTGTGTGTGTGTGTGTGTGTGTGTGAGTGTGTGTGTGTGTGTGTGTGTGTGTGTGTGTGTGTGTGTGTTCGTCCGTCTGACTGACTGTGCACAGCTAATCTCTGGCGCCGTTGGCCCTATCGGCGTGAAACTGTGCTCAAACACTCAAACCGATATAAATCGGTTTAGGACAACATATAAATGTGTGATATTACTCGTAGAGATTTTGTCCAAATCGGTACACAGTATCTCTATAGTCATGTGAACAAGACAAATCTGTCAAATTTTTGATTGGCTAAGAATGGCTTCCAAAGTTTGCAGGAGTGGCCCGTTTTGAACAAAATGCCTCAAATCATGAACGCAGCGTCCGATTGCCGTGAAACATTGCTGGCCCACGATAAGCTACCTGCCCTGGCGGAGATCTGTGCTCCGAGGAACACATTTTTCTAGTTTCCATTATGGACTTCACGGAAAACATGACTAATACAACAAAGTACGTTAAATAAACTGAATGCGTGAGTGGGTCCTTGTACTTGTTCTAGTAGTCCAGCGCTGTGGCTGTGAGGATATTACAAGTGGGAAATAGTCAAAATAGTTTTGCTGTTGTTTATCTTTCTATTCTTAGGCATGGGGGACACCCTATTTTCTTATTCGTGTTTTCTTTCATTTCTTTTAAATTCCTCATGCACCATAAAGTAATGCAACAAAAACTAAAACTCTCTATTTATTCAAAGCTTCACAGGGTGAGTGACTGATAGAAAAAAAGTCATTTTGGGGGTGAAATATTCCATTAAACAAGCCTATGAGCTACGTGCAATAGTTTTTTCTTTTCTGGGTTCCTCCAACCATATGGTGTAGTGGTCAATCCAAGGTTCCATTGGTATTAGAGGTATTAGAGATTAGCATGATTACACTGTGTTATCCATGTCAGTGTGTCATAAATGAAACATGACTATTCTGGCTTTCTAGCGGTGAGTCGTTTCTTCTCGGCCAGCTGTGCACCAGGAGCTGACCCTGACATGTTTCCCAAGCTGTGTCAGCAGTGTCCCAGCCAGGCCTCATCCGACGAGCGAAACTGTGATCGCTCACCGTCCAACCCTTACTACGGCTATTCAGGGGCATTCCAGTGAGTTTATCTCCCTCCTCATTGTAACATGTGCATCAACCTTTTGTGGATCAGGATCCACTTAAAAATCTCGAAGGCGTTCGCGGCTCACCCATCTGACCACTTAACTGTTTATTTGTTGAGCTTTTGAAAAAGGTTATCGAAAAAACACGGCCCCCTCGCGTATTGCGATGGCAGGGTGAGTCACCAGAACCAAGGAAGGGTGTTTTTGATGAATCTAACATGTTAAAAATGGAGTTTGAAGTTATAATGGGTTTATATAGGAAGGGGGTGTGTCTGATAAAATTAATATCAAATTTCTAAATACTGAATCAAGCAACTTAAAAACGGTCTGGGGGGCTCACAAAAGCCTAGACGATAAAATTACCCAAAGTTTTTTTCAAAGTGAAATATCCCTTTAAGTGGTCAGAAGTGGCCACCACTGCTAAGGTGAGCATCAGGATTCGGTTGACCCGAGTTATCTCATAAACAAGGTCAACTAAGGGAGTAAGGGAGAGTACAAAGCAGGCTTATTAGTCAATCTATTTTAGCAAAACATAACTTCACATTAGGAAAGCGCAGGCAGTTTGCTTTGCTCTAGTCATTTTCATAACATCATTATACAAAAGCATAACATCATTAGAGAATAAGTTTTTTTTCCCCATATCAGTGTCTGATTTGTTCATGCTTAGTTAAGGTCCTTACACACTGGGAGCGTAAACTATTAATTTGGTGATTCCTCATTAATACAGGTTGATGCTTTTATTCGTCTTTTATTCTAAAATCGACCTCTTTTTCTAAAATGAATTACATCACTTTATCCCAGCGTAATATCCGCGTTCTGTGTAGATGCACTCTTGACACAAACAGCAGTGTAAATGAATGTGAATTAATTGCATGAAAATATAAATAAATAAATAAATAAACATATTAAAATAAAGGCTCCAGGTGTGTAAGGACCTTCACTCTGCGTCTGCTAAATGCCTAAATTGTAAATTGTAATCGTCTCATACAGGTGCCTGGTGGACGGAAGTGGAGACGTGGCCTTTGTCAAACACACCACTGTTCCTGGTCAGTATTACAACATGTTCTACACTGATATGAAATCACGGCTGCGTTAATATTGATTTATATACACAAGGCTGTACTAGTCAAGTAGTCTAGTGGGTCGAGCTACAATAGTATGTATTTAAAGCTGCAATCTTTCCTGTCCTACCAGGGTTTACACTCTATAACATTCGAAGGATCAGACCCTTCATCCTCACCCAGGAGTCAGCCCAGCTCCTTATCTAGACATCAGTCATATCAAAACTTGACTACTGTAACTCTCCCCTCACTGGCCTCCTGGGATGTGCACTTAAGCCCCTCCAAATGATCCAGAATCAAGCGTGTTCAGCGGTTCTGTCAAAATAATGTTTTATTTCCCCCAAATGTTATGGATTGACGCTTCAGTTGTGTGTGCATGTGCGTGTGTGTGTGTGTGTGTGTGTGTGTGTGTGTGTGTGTGTGTGTGTGTGTGTGTGTGTGTGTGTGTGTGTGTGTGTGTGTGTGTGTGTGTGTGTGTGTGTGTGTGTGTGTGTGTGTGTGTGTGTGTGTGTGTGTGACATTAACTCCTTTTCACACATCTTATAAAATATCTTACATTTTCTTTCTAAATAACAAATGGGTGATGGTTTCTTCAGATGAAGTGAAGGACAGCTATGAGTTGCTGTGTAAGGACGGCAGCAGAGCCAGCGTCGACAGCTACAAGAGCTGTCATCTGGCCAAGGTGCCGGCCCACGCTGTGGTCACCCGCCCGGACGAGCCGGAGCTGACCGCCCTCATCTTCACTAAACTCACCTCAGCTGCCACCGTAAGACACAGCTGGCAAACACACATATAAATATCGTTGCTGTCGGGCAGAAACCTCTTATCTCCATATTTTAACATTTTGTGTGTTTTTTTTTCTCGTAAATTAACGCCCTACTTGATCATGCAGCATCATACAGATTATACAGCTTCATAGAAAAGTATCAAAAGTAGCAGATACAAAAAGCAGCACAAAACACAGCGCGAATTCAAGTGCAGCGTTTTGAGAATTTGAATCCTGAATCCTTTTTTTTTAAAACATATTGTAAAAAATCTTATTGTTTTGTCAATTATTTGGGGGCCCACTTGCAATATCCTCACTGCCCACCAGTGGGCCCCAGCCCACATGTTGGGAATTGCTGTGTTACTTGATGCAGATATTGCAGAATAAGACCGCTTGTAGATTTGCCTGCAATGTCTAATTTGGGCATGGCCTTATTATCTAAAAAAAAATCAGTTTTAGTTTTTTGTGTTTCTTCAAAAACAAATTATCTTTTTCAAAAATCTTAAGTGTTTTTTTTAAATAACCCAGTGACGCAAAAATATTTGTTTGACTTCATAATCTATAAAATAACTATTGAGTTGCTCTGTGCCTTGCAGGTGTTCGACCTGTTCTCCTCCTCCACAGGCAAGAATCTGATGTTCAAGGACTCCACACAGAGCCTGGTGCAGCTGCCAACTGACACTGATGCCTTCGTGTATCTGGGCGCTGAGTACATGAGCATCATCCGTTCCCTGAACAAAGGTAAGAATAGACGCGCACTCACGCACGCACGCACGCACGCACGTGTGTGTGTGTGTGTGTGTGTCCGCCCGCCCACGAGCGCCCGACAGACAGCGACAAATTATTTGATTGTTTTGTTTTTGTTGTTTTTTCTTTGCTATCCAGTGTCAACCGCTGTGTCTGCAACACGTGGCGCCATCAGGTGGTGTGCTGTGGGCCAGGGGCAGACTGACAACTGTAACCTGTGGAGCGCCGCCGACATGAGGAATGGCCTCACCTATATTAACTGTGAGAGTGCCTCCACGGTGGACGACTGTATGAAGAAGATACTGGTAAACACTTACAAGCTTGGCTTTTTTATATGTTATTGTTTTTATTGATTGAATGTTTTATTAGTCAGAAATGTGAACAACACGTGGTACAGTAAGACATTCAGGCTAAAAGGATAACACAATTGTGGTCCTATGTATTGGTTGATCAAAAGCAGTGTCATGGATTTCAAATCCAACCAACCCTACCTAAGAATCATTTGACTGATAAGAATGTGAAATTGTGCAGCTCATTAAACAAATTAAAAAAATCTTAAAAACTAGATGATAGATAATTATTAAAGAAACATAAAAGGAATGTAAATATTATGCTGCTAGTTACATAACTGACCGAAATAAACTAAACAAAACCCCCCCAAAAAACGAAAGCATTCTCCTGTCTGCTTCCCAGAGGAACGAGGCAGATGCCATGGCCCTGGACGGAGGACAAGTCTACACAGCTGGAAAATGTGGTCTTATCCCTGCCATGGTGGAGCAGTATGATGAAGGTAAAACACTGGTCTTATCCCTGTCATGGTAGAGCAGTATGATGCAGGTAAAACACTATCTTATCCCTGCCATGGTGGAGCAGTATGATGCAGGTAAAACATTATCTTATCCCTGCCATGGTGGAGCAGTATGATGCAGGTAAAACATTATCTTATCCCTGCCATGGTGGAGCAGTATGATGCAGGTAAAACATTATGTACTGTAGAACAGTGCTTCTCAAACTGTTTTTGTGCCAAGGACCCCCAAAATTGATATGTATTTGGCCGCAGACCCCCACCTGAAAATAGGTTGTGCCAGGGACCCCCATAAGCAAATATTTGAGTTGCAATGTTCGCTTTAAAACATTTATATTCAAAGTTTTGCACAAATGTTCAAGATTTAAAAAAAATAGCAGATCTACAAGCTCATAGCGCGGCACTCAGTGCCGCGCTATGAGCTTGTATATCTGCTATTTTTGAATAGTCAAAGTATAAAAGGTTAAAGTGGTTAACATTTGGTGGTTAACACATTTGGCAGGGGACCCCCTGGAACCCCCCCAAGGACCCCTGGGGGTCCCCAGACCCCACTTTGAGAACCAATGCTGGAGAACAGTGCTTCTCAAACTTTAATGGTTCAGGGCACCCCTGCAAATAACTTTTTCATCCACGGCACCCCTGAATTACATTGTTACTGTGTAGCACCTTATATGTCATATTGTGGTGCATAAATATGTAAATCATACTGTATGTGACAAGGAAAAATATATAGAATATGCGTTTCCATTGGACAGATTAAAATTAACTATACTTGACGTTTAACCACTTGAACCCTATTCTGGGGGCAACCTTCACCAAAAATAGCCAATCTGCAAGCTCACAATGCAACGCATTGTGCTTAGACTCCCTTTCTGCGATGCATTGTGGGCTTGTAGATCTGCTATCTTTGCCGAAGAGATTTGGGTGAGATGGGAAAAAAACGCACCAAGCACAGTGCATGTGCTGAGGGTCTAAGTGGTTAAACTGAAGTGATGTTGATGAATTCCAAATATTATCAGAGTATTCTACGGCACCCCTGGACTTGTGTCATGGCACCCTATAGGGTGTCACTGGCACTGCACTCACTTTGAGAAACCCTGCTGTTCCCAACCTGTGAGCCAGGGCCCACTGATGTAATGATTTGGGACCCCAAATCATTGGCAAAATACTATGATTTTAATCTTAATATAACATTAATATAAAAAATAAATGTCCTGGTATTTTTCCTTTAACCCATTTATACCTGAGGCCGATTATAAAATAATAATAATAATTAAAAAAAAATCTAAATCCTGACTTAAGTTTTCTCAAAATATTTATTCAAAAATTACAACAAATGTATGTTGCAATATACTGTAAGGGGTTCCCGTCCGGAAAGGTATAGTTACTGTACAAATAGGGGTTCCCGCTCAAAATGGGTTAAAACCTTGAATATGAGTTTTCATTGTGATACTGATCTATGAATAAGAACTTGAAGTATACTACGTTGGTTTCATTGATCCAAGTCGGAAAAAAAATTATTGATTGGCTGCCATGTTCAGCAGTTAGATAGATGGGCTGTGGAGGCACTCGGGTGGCGCAGTGGTCAAGTGCCTGCCTACCACCACGAGGTTGTGGGTTCAAATGCACCGTGGTGCATCCGGCTTTGTCGGGGGTCTTAATTTGCGAACACAATTGGCCCGTGTTCGGGGAGGGAAGCCGGGTGGGGAGGGTGATATTGGTCATTGCATGTATGCCTGCAGGCTGGGAGCGGGACCTGTCAGCGGAAAGTGTTGGGTGGGGGGAGTAGGAGGAAGGCTCTACGTCCTTCCGGTGGGGATAACACAGAAATGTGTTTGGGGAGGAATCAATTGGCATAAGGACTAAATTGTGGAGAAAAAGGGGGTAAAAAATTACTGGTTACTCAAAATTTGGGAAGAAAAAAAAATTAAGTAAAAGATCGCGAACGCGTTGAACGATGTTCAACCTTTTTTATTTCAAGGACTCCCAGTTTGATATGCATTAGGTCATGGACCCCCATTTGATAGGATCCCCGACCCCCCCACAATCTACACTGTAAAATATTCAGTTAAAAACTACAAAAGTAGTGACAGTTTGTCTGTCAGGGTTCGTGTAATCTCTCACAAGATTCAGAGCTCTGCAGAAAGGAAAAAAAACAGCAGAGGGTGCTGTTTTTTCCTTTTTTTGACTATGGGTTCCCAGATTGGGGGTTTGTGTGATGATGGCTGTTAAAGGTGAAACTGAAGTCCAGGAAAACCAGTGTGACATTTCCACTTGCGCACATAACTGTATACTGTACTGTGTATAACTAATATGATTCTCTTCTATGTCTTCTATGTCAACAATAATATTGTTTACATCTCTGGCCCTCCTGACAGGACAATGCAGTGACCAGAATGGTGGTGAGTACTGTAGTGTAGACCTTTCTGTACTACTACTTTATTTATTTTGTAGTGAAGGTGCTAATGTCAGTCCACCCCCAATGTATAAGGAGGATGAACCCAACTGACTTTGGTGACCTCCAGAGGTGTAAAGTAACTAAGTACATTTACTCAAGTACTGTACTTAAGTGCAATTTTGAGGTACTTTTTTCTTTACTGGAGTATTTCCAATTGTCTATACTTTTACTTCTACTCCACTACATCTCAGAGGCAAATACTGTACTTTTACTCCACTACAATTATTTGAAAACTTTAGTTACTAGTGACTTTGCAGATATACATTATTGCATTATAAAATATACATTAACCACGTTGGCCCTATTGTATACCTAGGCTATTTGAAAATAGCCGATCTACATTGTGAGCTTGTAGATCTGCTATTTTCAAATATTTTGGTACTTTTACTTGTGGTACTTTAAGTACATTTTGATACCAATACTTTTGTACTTTTACCCAAGTACATTTTTAATTCTGGACTTTTACTTCTAACAGAGTACTTCTACATTGCAGATTGACACTTTTACGTAAAACATTTGAGTACTTTTTCCACCACTGGTGACCTCATGGCCTTTCCTCTAGCTAGCTGTGACCTTTAGGTCACAATGTCCAGTCTGTAATAACTATCAACATTTTGCACCACATGTTTCTTTGGCTATCATTAGTCTGTCTAATCCTTCACCCACAGCATCAGCCTCCTCTTACTACGCTGTAGCCGTGGTGAAGGCTACGTCTGGGGTGACCTGGGCCAACCTGCAGGGCAAGAGGTCCTGCCACACTGGCCGTGGCAAAACTGCCGGCTGGAACATCCCCATGGGCCACATCCATCAACGCGTTGGCAACTGTAACTTCAGTAAGCATGTTGTGGAATTGTCACCTACATGCTCTTGCTCTCTCTCTCTCTCATTTTAGTGCACAAATAAAAGATGACTGTAAGTTGTATAGCTTAGTGGCCTTGTGGCAAGCTACTTTCTGACACTGCAACTGATTGCATCCAGCAATAATAATACACTTGATGTTATTGATGCATTTGAATAGATAAATAAATACTTATGTTTTTCGTTAAAGGTAGGGTAAGTGATTTTCTTTGCTTTAAATAAGTGTTAAATAGCCCTATATTCTGATAGTACTCATTGCTATAGAGTGTTTTTTCTGTAACAGGAGTCTCCTTTATTAAACAGGAAATTCATTTTCACGTTGGGATACCTATTCTATCCAATCAGGATAGAAAACTCAGTCAGGATACAGATTAAACAAGTGAAATTGGATGTGATGACACAAAGATATGAGCAGACAAAATTGGAACTGGAACACTATAAAAATGAAGCTGATAAATGGGTACTCTCTCCCGATTGACCGAAATGTTGTCACCTACCTGACAATGTATTTTCTGTTTATTAAAGAGCTGGAGAGACAGGGAGACCCCCTGTTACTGAACATACTCTCTAGTAATGATTACTATCAGAATATAGTGCTTTAACCTTTTATTTAAACCAAAAAACATCACATACCCTATCTTTAAATGAATGTGTTACTTGCTTACTCAATTAATTAATTACTTAATTAATTAAACTCTTATGTTTAAGGTTAGCTAGAGATGCTGTTAATACGTTACCTGTATTCATGTGGTCATGTCATGTGTTTTTGTTTACAGGACCACTAGAGACTGATTCATGACAAATGCTTATCTGAATGTCTGAATACAAACTATACGCTTTACTTTTAATGAGTGTGCTAGAGCTTTCCTTTTAAAGTGTTTCATTGTGAGACAGTGATAGATCTCTCGGCCACAGACTGAGTGTCTTCTCCTCTCTTAAGCTGAGTTCTTCAGTAGCGGCTGTGCTCCTGGATCTCCTGAAGGCTCTCACCTGTGTCAGCAGTGTATTGGTAATGACACGGGACATGATAAATGCCTATTCAGCCCTGAAGAGCGCTACTACGGCTATGACGGGGCTTTCAGGTAGGGGGCGCCAGGGCAGTTTTTACCTGTATAAAGTATAAATGTTTTTTTTGTTACCCTTTCTTCCTGTAAAAACAAAACAAAATTCATCATTTGCTTACGTCAGCACAAACCAAAAGAATTACAACCGGTGATAACATGACTGACATCCATCCATCAATCGCTCTTCCACTTTTAGCTATAACTGTGCTGATTTTTTTTTTAATTGTATTACCACTGAGCTAATAGTGCCTACCTGCTTGCTCAGGGGAGAAATTGAATTTTGACCTTTGTGTCAAACCAGAAACAGGATTGTGTCAAAGGTCGTGTCCAACTTAGAGGAGCCGGGAGACCAAATACAACCAATTGAATAAGTTAAATTGTATTAACCATACAGATTGGACAAAAAAAAAAATCATCATATTAGAGCTTAAATATATTGTACTCTTTCTATTGTTAATGCCATAGATGTCTTGTTGAGGGTGCTGGAGATGTTGCCTTCATCAAACACACCACTGTCCCAGGACTCAGTGATGGTAAGTAGGCTACTCCCCACATTCTCCTCATGCAGGGCTTCTCCCAAACAGAAACTGTTCCATCCCAAATAGACATATAGCCTTGTAGATCTGCTATATATGTTGTTTTTTGATCGTTTTATTCTTTTCAACAATAATGACATGCACAATAATAGGGGATGTCAGGTTGAACATGGTTAAACTGGCACAATAAACTTAAATTCATAGATATCTGTGCGAATTATTATGATCATGGTGATTATTATACGTTTTTAAAATAAAGTCATTTTCTTCTCCGTACCAATTACAGCCCCCTCCAGAGATTGAACTGAATTCTTTCATGTGACCTAACCTATGATGTACAGTACCTTGAGTTTACTCTAAAAACATTTCTCTTCTCAAGGCACGTACGGTACGTACACATGGGCTCAGAATATCTTGTCTGAAGACTACAGGCTGATCTGTCCTGGGAGCGACACAGCCGTCCGCATCTCTGACTACGCCTCATGCAACCTGGCCAAGGTCCCCGCTCACGCTGTGGTGACCCGTCCAGAAACACGTGACAATGTGGTGCGCGTGCTCCAGTTCGAGCAGGTTGGTGGTAGCGCACCTGGCAGAGCTCGTCATCTTTGAGCTCACGCTGTTTGCATTTAGAACGGCTGTTTTTGAAATGTTTTGAAAATGTGTTTTATTGAATGTATGAATTTGTTTTATTATTTTGGCAATAATGACATGCCCAAAATATGGACACCAGGTGGACACCAAGTGGATAAATAGGCACAATAATCTTGTGAATTGATTTTGAATTGAATGATTGAAAGTGATTGAAAGTGATTTTATTTATACAGTATATTATATATAAGCCAAAACATTGAAAACCTGTACTTTAGGGCAGACATTGAATATGATCTTCATTGCATGGATTTTTCGGGCGTACCCGAGCAAAAGTTGCTATTTTCGGACACCAGCCTTATCCCTAAAACACCTGTATTACCTGTTACATTATGCATAGGTGTGGTTTTGGCGTTACAATAATAAAACCAATCACCATGCCAGATGCCATTGAAAACTGTGCAAGCCATTATCCCCAATGCGATCTTACGCTCTCTCCCTTTCTGCCCATTGAAGAGCAGCGTTGCCTTGGAATAAAATTATATTTCATACACAGAAGTATCACTCACACATTGCTGGTTATAGAGAACTTTAAATGACAGCAATCTGCTTGTGTGCTGGATTAATGAAAGGAAATGGTCTGGTATGGTTATAGCAAATGCAGATCAAATTTGATAAGCTTAACTCATTCTGTGCCAAGCAAATACAAAAATAATTGCTCATAGTGCAAGCAATTTTTATTTTTTAACCTCTGAATGTTGCGCCCAGCTCGACTCCCGACATGTCCATTTCAGGCGCGCTCTACCAAACGAATTTGGCATAGCGGGTGGTTTTAGAATTCGCTATGCACTTTCCCAAACGTGTGTGGGCAAGATGGGAAAGCGCAACAACACGCCCACTGGCACACCTCCAGGCCCGTACAGCGGCCGCAAGATACCATTTAGGGACAGTGCCAGCTCCCTTGTGCGTAATTCACGGGCAGCGGGTAATGCCAACGGGTAAGGCTTCGCCCAAGATAGGGCCCTAACAATCTTGTTTTTTCTGTTCAGGCCAGGTTTGGCATGAATGCCGCCAATGCCACGTTCAGAATGTTCGGGTCTGAAGGAGCTCTTTTCAAGAGGAGCACCAAGTGCCTCCAGGAGGTACCAACTGGTACAAGCTTTGAGGGATTCCTGGGACCTGACTACATGACTGCCATGAACTCCCTCAGGCAGTGTGCTGGCACAGCATCAGGTTGGTATTACAGTATGGATGAAGAAATGCCAGAGATTACTACATTTTTAAACTACACGTATTTTATAGACTTTTAATTCCCATACTGTATTTGGCCGCAGACCCCCATCTGAAAAGATGTTTTGCCAGGGACCCCCATAAGGGAAGATTTGTGTTGTTAAATGTTAAAACTAAATCGTATTCTACATTTTTTCACAATCTTTCAAAGCTCACAACATGGCGTGGCTATGTTCGAATAGCGAAGTATAAAATACGGTTAAAATGTTTAAAAAAATGTGATTCAAACTTCTCAACTCAAACGTTATTTATTAAGCACAAATAAAAACATTACACTACTGAAGTATAAAAGGAGGGCTAAAAACAGCATGTCAGAAGTATGCTATACAGTAAGGGCCAGGGTTTACAAGGTCAAACCGAGTTAACCCATTCAATCCGGGAACGCATCTGTGTCACTTTAGATTTCTTTAGCTATTCAAAAATAGCAGATATACAAGCTCAAAGCGTGGCACCGAGTGCCGGGCTATGAGCTTGTAGATCTGCTATGTTTGAAAAAATAATCGTGAAATATGTGCAAATCTTTGAATATGTATACATTTTTAACTCAAATCTTTGCTTTTGGGGTCCCTGGAACAACATATTTTGAGATGGGGGGGGGGGGTCTGCGGCCAAATACATATCATTTTGGGGGTCCTTGACATGAAAAAGTTTGAGAACCACTATAGCAGCATAATTTCTTTAAAAAGAAAACTGTTAGGATTTAGAAGACATTAGAATCCCCAGAAGCAAAGATTTGAGTTAAAAATGTTCGCTTTAAAAATATATATATTCAAAGATTTGCACACATTTTCATGATTTAAAAAAAAGCAAGCCAAAAGTATTAAAATTAAAAAATGTGTAAATATTTTAAATACCTCTAAAGAATGAGCAGAACTAATGTGTAGGTTCAAGATGTTCCAGAATCTACGGCCGGCCAAAGCTCACACTGTTTGCATTAGTAGTTTAGGGCAGTGGTTCCCAATCATCATCATCGTCGTTGCTGCCAGGTGGAAAACCTTGTATAGCGTTCCTTTTTTTAATTATTATTTTAAAATATATTTAAAAAATTAAAATAGTGAAAAAAGCTCATGCACAGACAAATGCACAATGATAGTCTAAATTCTATTTTCTCCTAAATTCTATTTTCTCCTTATCCACTAGATCTGGAGAGGTCATGCACCTTCCATTCCTGCCAGCAGAAAAACTAGTGCAGATCTCAGAAGAATCAGAAGAAAAAAAGAAAACCAGGCTCAACCTGACTACCTACACTGGACCCCAGTGTTTGTTTGTTTGTTTTAATGATTGGTTAAAAGAAATACACCTGTTGTCTATTTTAAATATATGGAACTTCCATTCTTTTTCTATACAACCATGCTATGCACTACTCCAACATCTACATATCGAGAGGGCTTGAGCGCAAATGCCATGATACTGACATGATACTCAGTGGTGGAAAAAGTATGTGTTTTACTTAAGTAAAAGTATAAATACTGCAATGTAGAAGTACTCTGTTACAAGTAAAAGTCCGGCATTCAAAATTTACTTGAGTAAAAGTACAAAAGTATTGGTATCAAAATGTACTTAAAGTACCAAAAGTAAAAGTACTAAATGTTTGAAAATAGAATGAATGAATGAATGAATGAATGAATGAATGAATGGTTTATTTCGGTCTTTTTCTTTCACAACAGATCTAAACAATTGTGTGGACTTTACAAAAAAAAAAAAAAAAACATAAACAAAACAAAACAAAACAAAAAATGAAAGTCAGCTCACACACAAAATCCAAAATCAATGACCGAAAAAGGAATAGGCTGAAGCAAAATGCTTATTCATTGCCTATCCTTTACAATACTTAAAAACAAAATATATTTTAATATTAAAACAATCTTAAAATATACTGCCAAAAAAAAATTAATAATGAATATGTTTTACTCAAAACTGTACTCCTGAATAATTTGACTTTTTAAGGCTTTTTTAAATTTCCCCTGAGATGTACACAACTTAAACCCATCACGAAGGCTATTCCATAGTTTAACTCCCAACATTGAAACACATCTAGCTTTAACATTAGTTCTTGCTTTTTTACGCGTTTTAAAAATACATAAACCTCTTAAATTATACTTTCCTTTTCTTGGTTCAAAAAGACATTGAATACAAACTGGTAGACTTTTACACTTAGCACGAAAAACAATTTCCAAGGTTTTTATATACACCATATCTACAAATTTTAATGTGCTGGATTTTATGAATAATGGATTTGTTGGTTCAAGGTAACTTGCTCTGTTTATTATTCTAATAGCTCTTTTCTGTATTTTAATAATAGAATCTATATTTGTTTTGTATACATTCCCCCAGACCTCAACACAGTATGACATATATGGCACTACGAGTGAGAAATACAATATATGCAAACATTTTTGATTCAACAGCTCCCTTGTTTTGTACAGAATGCCAACAGATTTGGCTAATTTACCTTTGATGTATTGAATATGTGGCTTCCAGCAGAGTTTGTGATCTATAATCACACCTAAGAATTTTGTTTCATATACTCTTTCAATTTCGGTTCCATTTAAATTAAGTTTAATTTCACAGTCAGTAGGAACACCACCAAATACCATAAATTTAGTTTTGTTTTCATTAAGTGACAACTTATTTCTGTCAAACCATTTCTTTAACTTTATCAGTTCCCTTTCTACTGTTTTCAATAAGTCTTTCATGTCCTCCCCTGAACAAAGTAAATTGGTATCATCAGCAAACGTAACAATTTTCAAAATATTTGATACTGTAAAAATGTCATTTAAATAAAGTATAAATAACTTGGGTCCTAAAACGGAACCCTGTGGAACGCCACATGTTACTCTCCTGAGATGTGATTCTGTGTTATTAATGTTTACATATTGAAATCTATTATTTAGATAACTTCTTAACCAATGGTGAGTGACACCTCTTATTCCATACCGTTCCATTTTTTGTAGAAGCAGGGAATGATCAATTGTGTCAAACGCTTTACGTAAGTCAATGAATACCCCTATTGAAGGTTTTTTTTCATCAATTGCTGTTGATATATTTTCCACAAAATCTATCACTGCTAAAGATGTTGATCTATTGCTCCTAAAACCATATTGATGGTCACTCATTAACCCATATTTCTCAATAAAGCCATCAAGTCTATTTACAAATAATTTTTCGAGTATTTTTGAAAATTGAGGTAGCAATGATATAGGTCTGTAATTTGATATAGTATGTATGTCACCACTTTTAAAAATTGGAATCACCTTGGCCATTTTCATTTCATCAGGAAAAATACCAGTTAAAAAGGATTTGTTACATATATAAGTGAATGGTTTGAGGACACAGTCAAAGACTTCTTTTATAGTTGACATGTCAATGGTATTACTATCAGTAGATTTTTTATTCTTAAACTTTCTAACCACTTCTAGCACATCACTCTCACAAACTCCACCAAGGAACATTGAGTTGCTGTTTGTAGGTGAATCAAAATAGTTTTCCTCCTCTGTAGGGAGGTCAATTTCCTTAGCCAAATTTGGGCCTACATTTACAAAATACTCATTAAACTCATTAACAGTTTCCTCTATATTTTGAGTAATTGAATTGTCATTTTTTTCAAAGTATGTTGGAAAGTCCTTTTTACCAGACTTTTTAATCATGTCATTAAGCACACCCCAGGTAGCCTTAATATTATTTTTATGCATTTGCAACATCTGATTATAGTAGTCTTTTTTTTGTGATCTCATAATACATGTCAATCTGTTTTTATAGTTTTTGTACTTGTCCTCCTTATCCTTTGTTCGATGTTTGATAAATTCCCTGTAGAGCCTATTTTTCTTAATGCAAGCCTTTTCCAAACCCTTGGTAAGCCATGGTTTCACCCTCTTTTTAGGATTTTGTCTGCACTCCTTCAATGGACAATGTCGGTCGTAATGTGACAAAAATGTACCCAAAAATGCATTGTATGCCTCATTGGTATCCTCTACATAAACCTCCTGCCAATCATGCCTCAAAAGGTCTGCCTTAAGTGCCAGTATTGCTTCTGGTGATTTTTTTCTAACCAAATTGTATGTATGCCTATTTGTTCTTAATTTTAATTTAATCTTCGTTTCTAGCACAGCAAAGACAGGCAAATGATCACTTACATCGGTCACTAATAATCCACTTTTCATCTTCTCCTCCATTATATTTGTAAAAATATTGTCAATTAGTGTTGCACTGTCCTTTGTTATTCTGCTAGGTTTTACAATTAAAGGATAGAAACTCAGACTAAACATATTATCAACAAATTCTTTGGTTTTTATATGTTCATTAGATTTCATCAAATCAATATTGAAGTCACCACAAACAAAAATCACCTTGTCCTTATTCATTTCATATAATTGAGAAATCTTCTTATTAAATTGATCAATACACGACCCTGGTGTTCAGTAAATGCAACTAATTAATATATTTTTGGATTTTTCAACATTGATTTCAATGGTTACACATTCCATCAAATTGTCAATAACTGTTGTCATATTTTCAATAACTTTACACTTAAAATCAGACTCCACAAACAAGGCAACACCCCCTGCCCTTTTGTTGAACCTGTTTTGTGAAAACATTTCATAGCCCTCTAATCCCCCTTGAAGTTCTTTGTCACTTCTCAACCAAGTCTCAGAAATTGCTACTACACTAAACTTATTTTTAAACTTTTGAAGGTACTTTTTAATTTTTGAGAAATTACTGTAGAGACTCCTACTATTGAAATGAATCACTGAAAACCCCTCCATTTTCACTTTTGAATTAAACTTATCTTCAGAATAATATTCACAATTCAAATCAATGTTCTGGTAGAAGTTGATCTCTGGATCAATGTCATCGTCTAACTCATAATGTATGTGGTCATGAAAGTCAAAAGACTTTAAATCTGTGTATTCACACATTGTCTCATGTCAGATTTTTCACTCACAAACATTTCACAACCCACCCAAAGTACAAAAGAAAACAAAAAGAACATTTGACCTTCCCTAGTCCACCACTTTGTCAAAGCATTTGTTATTTTCATTTATATTGATCAAGTTCTTTTATGTCTCTGATGGTTATTACTTTGGCCTGTTCATCATTCAGCCGTATCATTACTTTACAGTTCCTTGTCCAAGTGTCCTTGATTCGATTGGCCTTTCGCAGGATTCTAGCTTGTCTTGCAATTTCACCATTTCTCTTTGTGAGATGCTCATTTACATATACACCTGTATCCTTCAATTTTTTTCCCATCTGTAGCACCGCAACTTTATGTTTTCTACTCACAAATCTGATGATGATGTTTGGCCTGTTGTTTTGTCTTTGGGGTTGGTTAGAACTGTTGTTTTGTCTTTGGGGTAGGGTGTGACAAGCAGCTATGTTTCTGCTGTCCAAAGGGATGTCTTTGCTGTTGAAAAAATTAATGACTTGCTGTTCCAATGAATCCTGCTCTGGTCTTGGTGCATCCTCACCCAGGTTGTCCCCTGCTGTGACCCTTGCATAGGTGCGGTGGGTTGTCTCAAGTCCTGATATCACAATGTCATCAATCCTCGAGTACTGCTCCAGATCCTCCACTCTTCTTTCAAGTTCATCAATTTTCTGGTCTTTCGCCTGGATTACAGCCTTGAGTTGTCGCACTTCATCAATTAGGTCCACTAGGCCGGCCGTCTGTTTTGTTACCTTGGAAAGTTCCTCTGACATGAAGTTCAGAGACTTTTTCACCTCTTCCATTTCTTCGGCTAGTTTTTTGGTAGCCATTTCTTTGGTTTGTGATGAACACACACTGTGGCATGTATCATCAAAAATAGCACCAAAACTTCAAAAATAGCGGAAAATAGTCACCCAAGTTCGATCTCAATGTCCTTGTAAAGCTTTAAACTTCACTTGTATGCTTGGATGGCAAGCCGCTTTCAGGATTTTTGATGGATTGGCATTTGTTTGTTAGAGCCAAACACACAGTGCATCTGACCGGTGGCCATCTTGATTCTTGATACTCATTAGGTTCAAAGTTTTTGAAAAAAAAATAGCAGATCTACAAGCTCACGATGCGACGCGCTGTGAGCTTGTAGATCGGCTATTTTATGTATAAAATAGGGCTAAAGTGGTTAATGTATGTTTTATAATGTAATCATTTATATCTGCATAGTAACTAAAGTTTTTGAAAAATGGTAGTGGAGTAAAAGTACAATATTTGCTTCTGAGATGTAGTGGAGTAGAAGTAAAAGTATAGAAAATTCGAAATACTCCAGTAAAGTAAAAGTACCTCAAAATTGTACTTAAGTACAGAACTTAAGTAAATGTACTTAGTTACTTTACACCACTGAATACTGATCATGCCTTTTATTTTAAAAAGTAAAAATTATAATGACCATATTTTTGTATCCATCTGATAAAGCCCCGGACCCCACAAACACATGCAAGTACTTGGCTTCACCCTTCACAATTTCTTCTTCTTCTGATGTTCAACAATGTAGTTGAACATGTCTTCAACTTACAGCCTGCTATTGTGACTTTCTTAAAAGATTCATGAAATGAGAGATAAAATGAGGAGAAATAAAACAAACAGGAACAGATTCATGATGTTTTTATTGTCATTCATCCAACATGGTGGCGTGTCCCTTGTAAACCACAGGCAACTGCTCATTTAAATATTGGGTGACAAGCTGCTGTAGTAAAATGGTGTGAGAAGAGACAGAAACGGCTGTTGACTGGAGGTGACCCCAGTCGTCCTGTAAATGTTTCTAAGGTTACACAACACACCAACACCTAGACGGTTAATATCTGGAGAGGTCATGCTTGTGCACTAGTTTTTTCTGCTGGCAGGAATGGAAGGTGCTCAGTGATGGTATCTGCTCAGTGATACTGAGCAGATACTGACATGATACTGACCATGATACTGACCATTATACTGACATGATAATGTCATGATAATGACATGATAATGACATGATACTGACCATGATACTGAACTGTCATGATAATGACATGATACTGACTATGATACTGACCATGGTACTGACATGATACTGGCATGATACTGACCATGGTACTGACATGATACTGGCATGATACTGACCATGGTACTGACATGATACTGGCATGATACTGACCATGGTACTGACATGATACTGGCATGATACTGACCATGATATTGGCCATGATAATGGCATGATACATGACATGATACTGACCATGCCTTTATCTTAAAAAGTAAAAATTATAATGACCATATTTTTGTAACCATCTGATAGAGCTCATAGAGACCTTTAAAATGATATGCAAAATTCAGTTTAATCAAAAATGTCACATAAGTCCATTGTGCACCATTCCAACTTCTACATATGAACTCTAAAGGCAAATCCATGCTTTGTTGAATGACTGTGTCGTATGAAGTATAAAACTAGCCTAATAACCTGAGGTGATTAAAGGGTCATTGGGTCAAACCAGTGGTTCTCAAATGCTTTCCTTTCAAGGACCCCCAGTTTGATATTAATTAGGCCACGGACCCCCCATTTTCACTCAGGAGAAACCATGTAGAAGCCATTTCACTGTCTGTCTGTTTGTTTGTTTGTTTGTGTGTTTGTTGTTTGTTTGACTATTATTATGATATTTGGTATTATTAGTATAGTTTTAGTACTTATTGGTTTAGTTTACGGTTTGTGGGCATGCACGCCTCTCCAGGGCTAATCTGGGACAGGTGATTGGGGAAAGGTATGCACCTGGGTGGACAAAATGTTTTTTACCAGAGCCAAAGAATGTCGTTCATTTAACTAGTTGGCACCATTTGCTGAAACAGGAACAGATACCTTCTTTCACTTGTGGGCCACAAGGGGTCTGTATTGAGAAAAGGGACCCAGGCTGAATTCCTGCTGAGCTCTTGAGGGTGTTGGTTGAAAAATTGCCATATTTTAAAGACATAATCAAAAGTGTCAAGCTACCTTGACAAATTCTATGATCTAATTACACATTTTCTGAATGTGATCTGGTATAGATGGTACAGTATAGATGCTTATCTTTCATAATCTAATTACGTAATCCCGATTACAGTACATATATATAGTTAGTTACAACCTAACTTTTGCTGTTGGCTTCATCTGCCTTTTCTCTCTCCTCACACACAGTTCCAATGCAAGAGAGAAAAGGAATCTAAGCCTCACAGAGAGCGACAATGGAAGAAGTGATAAGGCCTTGTATTGCGCTGTCAAGGGTGAATGTTATTTCATACTTTCCTAGTTTTAAAGTATCACATGACTTCTTTTGTGAGGAGACAACGTGTATTCATCGATGTCCTAGGTACCCTGCATGTCGGTAAACGAGATAAAGAATTGCAGAGGGCGTGAAAGGATTGAATATCATCCATTGTGAAAGTGGACATGTTGTCTCAATATTCAGAACATCAGGTGGGCAAGTCTTCATGATTATAATATATTGTATTATAATATTTAGTCCTGTTAAGTTGTTTGGGCCATTTGCTACTGTACCTTTGCACTTAAAGGGATAGTTCACCCAAATTAGTCACCCCATGGAGACTTGAATTCATGGATATTTGTTTAGTTTTTCTCGCATTCCTAAGCCAATAATTTGATGACCAGTGGACCGGGAGGCAGCGGTTCTGGTAGGAGACACAAAGGAGACTCTTTGTGTCTCCTACCCGAACCGCGGCCGGTCATCACATTATTGGCTTAGGAATGCGACAAAAACAAAACAAATATCCATGAATTCAAGTTTCCATGGGGTGACTAATCGATAGGAAAAAAAGTAATTTTGGGAGTGAACTATGTAGAATTCGCGTTCTGCATTTACCCATCCTAACTTAATTGTAAATTAATGCCCTACTTAATCCTACTACAGTGTCACACAAATGTATCAAAAGTAGCAGATCCGCAAGCTCGAAATGCGTCTCCAAGCATTTTAAAATGTTGCTGTTAATTTGAATCCTGAAAAGTTTCAATTTTGGACATATGAGGTTTCCACCAAACAGAGATTTTAGATTTCAAATTAAATAATTCCTTTGCCGTTAAGTGGACCTGAGAAGGATTACTAATGTTTTGACTGTTCTTAGCCTGTAACTTTCCATGATGAGGAAACATCATCAGTATTTTCTGTCTTTCAACAGGCAGACTAGACTCCTCCCAGATGTTTCCCTATAAAAGCAGGAGGAGTCTCAACACCTGCTGTTCATCAATGCTGCACAACACCTGTCTGCTGCTCTAACCTGGAGACTCACACTGTCCAACATGCTTCTCCTTCTGGCCTTGTTGCTGGGAAACGCTGGTAAACAAGATTCCTTTTTAATACTAATATTATAATATCGTTGCTGTCGGGTGGGAACCTCTTGTCTCCATTTTCTAACTTGTTGTGTTTTTTTTGTAAATTAACGGCCTACTTGATCACGCTACAGCATCACACAAAAGCATCAAAAGTAGCCGATCCTCAAGCTCGAAACGCAGCGCACAGTGACGCGTTTTGAGCTTGTAGATCTGCTGCTTTTGATGCTTTCTTGAATTTGAATCAAAATTCAATTAGAGTAGAGGAGAGCAAACTGATTTTTGAATTTGAATCAGTTTTGGACATTTGAGGTTTCCACCCGACAGAGACGATAATATTATTGTTATAATTAACCACTTAAGCACTGCGCCCTGCCTGGCAATCCCGTACTTTTAAGTAATTTCCGCCTCTCACGACTTGGGCATGAGGTTAGAGTTTTGAGAGGCCACCATTTTATACTTATTGTCAGGATCATGAAATATTTTACCCAAATAATTGAAATAAATGATTTCATTATGTTTTTGGGCATTCAATATCTATCCATCCATCCATCTTCAACCGCTTAATATCCGGAATCGAGTGGCGGGGTAACAGTTCCAACAGAGATTTCCAGTCTTCCCTTTCTAGAGCAACATTAGCAACTTCCTCCTGGGGGATCCTGAGGTGTTCCGCGGCCAGTGTGGAGATATTATCCCCCCATCTGGTCCTCGGTCTGCCACGGGGTCTCTTCCCAGTGGGACTTGCAACGAGGATCTCCCTTGGAACATATAAATCGAAACTACATTTCTGTTCAGCTTTTAGGCTTCGTAAACAAAACATTGCACAGGGCAGATATATGAAAAATATATGAAATGTACAAAGAAACGACTTGACATGTTTAATAACTGTTAAACTTTTAGCTCACAACGTTTTGCGCCGTGATGTGTTGTGAGCTTGTAGATCTGCCATTTCCACTATTTTTGAAAATGTTTAAAAATATTCTGACATGGAAACGATTATGACGATTATGCAAACATATTTGCGATTATCTCAAATCATTGCGATTAGGTGATTATGTAATGATTGTGACAGGTCTATTTATACTTTGGCTATTCGAAAATAGCAAATGTACAAGTTCACAATAACACGTTGCATCACGATGTGTTGTGAGCGTGTCCGTGCCAAGTCTGCCAACATGCCCGAAACAGGGACAGCAGGGGTTAAAGTTGTTAACCACTTAAACCCTGCATGGTTTGTTGAACGGTGTCCCCCAGGGGTCTCAACGAAGCCTGCTCTTTTTTCCCCCTCCATTGACACCAAATCTCTTCGTCTCATAGATCGGCTGTACTCTCGGCGGATGTTTGCCCCAGAATGGGGACGCTAGCGTTAAAGTGGTTACGTTTCTTTCAATACAAATAATATAACTTATAATTATGTTTTTAACATTTTTATCCTTTATCCACAGCATTTACATCTGCGGCTGGATGCAAGGGTTACGTTCCCCGCGCTCGAACCACAGGTCCAAGCATCAGATGGTGTGTGAAATCCCACCAGGAATACTTGAAATGTACATTCCTAAATGTAGAAGACCACTTTACCGTCTCCTGTGTACAGAAAAACAACACTCTTGAATGCATCGAGGCAATTAAGGTGAGAACGCTATAGTGTTAAAACTGGATGTTGGATGTGGTTGATGTCACTGCTCATCCATTGAGACCCTGATGATGGGAAGGACACCTACTGGTTGACAAGTAGTACTGCCTGCCTGAAGCTCATAATCGCAATCTCCCCTGGCCAAGCCAGGTATTGTCTCTTGGATGAGTGATAGTCTAGATTGTTCTGGGAGTATAGGAGATGCAGGTTCGAATCCTGGGTAGGACATACAATTTGAATTACTTGAATTTAATTGAATTACTGCCAATAACATAATAAGGACACAATCAAGTTTTTTTGTGTGCACATTTCTACACATTTCTACATAACTGACCAAGGCAAACAAGGAACAACAATGTTTGACCATTTAATTCCAAAACTACACTGGGAATGTTGGTGTCAAGAGAGAGCTACCAGGCCTCTGCAAAATGTGCAAATGTTGTTTAGTAGCAAGATGATAAAGATGTGTTTTTGACAGAACAATGAAGCAGATGCCATCACTCTGGATGGAGGAGACATCTACACAGCTGGAATGACTAACTACAACCTGCACCCCATTATCGCTGAGGACTATGGCCCAGGTTAGATGCATATTGTAACTGATGCAGCATCTATTTCTCCTAATTATGGCTAGATTGTTGTTATTATCACTTTAACCTGTGGTTCAACCGGTGGTTCTCAAAACATTTTCATGTCAACGACCCCCAAATTGATATGTATTTGGCCACGGACCCCCCATTGTGTAGATCTTCAAAAATAGCAGATGTACAAGCTCGCAGAGAGGCACGAAGTGACGCGTTGTGAGTTTGTTGATCTGCTGTTTTTGAATAGCCAACGTATAAATGGATAAAGTGGTAAAAATGATTGTGATGCTATATTAACTACTTTTGCTGGAACACCCCCAAGGACCCCTGGGGGTCCCCGGACCACTTAAGCCCTTGTGTCATTGGGCGAACCCGAATAGAGCAAAAAGGCAAACTACAAGCTCTTAACATGTCAAGTTCCAACGCATCGTGAGCTTGTAGATATGCTAATTGTGCTATTATTGAAAATTGTGAAAATGTTTTATTTTTTAATATTTTGAATTCATTTCTGAATTGTTATTTTTGATTTCATACAATGTGTTGCCTATAATAACGTGCCCCAAAATAGGGACACCATTTTGGTTAAATGTTATTGATTGATTGATTTAATACTTAATCAGTCAAAATGGGAAAATTGCGTTTACCTCCCCTTGTGGTCTCCTTTCAGGCCTGTTTTGAAAGAAGCCAGTGATCCACATTTTTAAGGGATGGTGTCCACATTCCACATTTTGGTGGCAGAGTAGTAGAATGACAATTTTCCCTTTCTAAATCCTGTTCCCTCTGTATTGGACCATGCAGGCTCAGACACCTGTTACTATGCTCTGGCTGTGGTAAAGAAGAGCTCCAACTTCAGCATCAATGAGCTGAGAGGAAAGAGGTCCTGCCACACTGGACTGGGAAAGTCTGCCGGCTGGAACATTCCCATAGGAACTCTGCTCACCCTGGGAGACAATGGGATCCAGTGGGCCGGCGTGGACAAGAAACCTTTGGAAGAGGGTGAGTTTTTTTATGTTTATTTGATTGATTTGAAAGTCAACCACACAAAATGACAAGAGTACAAACTATCAAGGATAAAACACAACAATGACCAGTAGTTATAAGGATAAGGATAATTCCTTTTAACAGGTCGTTCATGAAAGTCCTTGCGGTCTTGTTTCCGGTATTGTCTCCGCCAGTCCAAAGGCGTGGCCGAGACTATGTTTTCGCCCCCCCCCTGTCCATCCGTCCTTGTGTGTTCGTCCGTCTGTCTGTGTACAGCTAGTCTCTGGCACCGCTGGCCCTAACTGTGTGACACTCTGCACACGCTCCTCCCTGGATGCCAGAGCAGAACCAAAGTTTTCACATCGGCCTGTTATAGCGCCACCAGGAGAGATTTTTGAAAAACTCTTAGGATTTAGAACAGTGGTTCTCAACAATAGCAGATGGAGGTCCAGGGCCAAATACATATCAATTTGGGGGTCGTTGGCACGAAAAAGTTTGAGAACAATGATGTAGAAGGCATTTGTAGAATCGGCCTCAGGTCCTAATGGGTTAAACAAGCCTATGAGCCCTACGTGCAGCTCATGTTTTTTTGGGGGGGGGTTCCTCCAAAAATAATGCTGTGGTGGTAAATCCAAGGTTCCATTGGTGTTACATACATTTATCAATGATTACCTAGACCATACATGGGCAACTGGCGGCCCAGGGGCCACATGCGGCCCCCACCTTCACTTAATGCGGCCCCGCAGGTTAACATCGGAACACTGATATGTTATTGATTTCAGCTGTTACAATTCCAAACATGCAAACCTGACCCGCTTTAATTACTTCAGTCTATATTAGTAGCTTAATGACTAGTATTAAAATTGTAGTCTTTTTCATGTCCAATATACTTGTTCATAAAGTTAACATAAGTATAACTAAATGCATTTGAAATTAAATAAAAATGTTACTTTTCAGGATTCTAATTCAAAAATAGCTGATCTACAAGCTCAAAACGCATCGCGCTGCGACGCATTTTGAGCTTGTAGATCTGTTATTTTTGCTACTTTTGTGTGACATGTGGATATAGAATAGAATGGGTGGAAACTAATGGAAATATGGCATTCATTTACGAAAAATGTTAAGATACAGTCTGCAATGTGGCCCTCTGGAGTGAGTGTGGAAATATAGTGGCCCTCTCCATCATTAATGTTGCCCACCCATGACCTAGACACTGTGTTAAAGAGATGCGTACATTATCAATGATTAAACACTGTGTTAAAGAGATGCGTACATTATCAATGATTAAGACACTGTATAGCAGTAATGTCAGTGTTTCATAAATTAAACATGACTGATTATTCTGGCTTTCTAGCGGTGAGTAATTTCTTCTCGGCCAGCTGTGCACCAGGAGCTGACCCTGTCACGTTTCCCAAGCTGTGTCAGCAGTGTCCCAGCCAGGCCTCATCCAACGAGCCAAACTGTGATCGCTCACCGTCCAACCCTTACTACGGCTATGCAGGGGCATTCCAGTGAGTTTATCTCCCTCCTCATTGTAACATGTGCATCAACCTTTTGTGGATGAAGAAAAATCTCAAATCTTGAAGGCGTTCGTGGCTCACCCATCTGACCACTTACTGTAGATGTTTTTGTTTTAGCTTTTCTGTCTTAATTCGGATAGTACAGTGAAGACTGACAGGAAACGGGGAGAGAGAGACAGGGAGTGACATGCAGCAAAGGCCGCTGGGTTCGGGGATCGAACCTGCGACCCACTGTCAGGCTGCATCAGAGCCTATAGACGAATCCACGGAGCGCTGCCCTGCGCGCAGCCATTGCTGCGGTGTCAACGCTCCGCGGACGCGACACCGCAGCAATGGCAGCCTACAGGCAGCGCGTCTGTGGATTCGTCTATACTTTGGTAGGCACCATGACCACTAGGCCATCGGCGCTCCACTGTTGAGTGGTCAGAAGTGGCCACCACTGCGAGGGTGAGTGTCAGGATTCAGTTGACCCGAGTTATCTCAGAAAGCCATAAACAAGGTCAAGGGAGTAAGGGAGAGCTCAAACCCTCCCTCTCTGGGGCCTTCAGTGGATAGCACGCACAAAGCAGGCTTATTAGTAAATCTATTCTAGCAAATCATTAGGAAAGCGCAGGTCAGTTTGCTCTTGTCATTTTCATAACATTCGAGTCCCGATCCCGACGACCTTTGCTGCGTGTCACTCCCCATTTCTCTCCCCATTTCCTGTCAGATCCTGTGTGATTGATTGTTCATGCTTACACACCTGGAAGCCTAACAAATAATAAACCAAAAATGTATCTGCCAATATTTCACATCAAACTATTAATTTGCAGATGCCTCATTCATTCGTGGTCTAAAATCAACCTCTTTTTCTAAAATAAATGATGTCACTTTATCGTTACACTTCACATTCTGTGTGGATGTACTCATGACACAGACAGCAGTTGTGTGAAATATTCGCAAAATAATAAACGCAGCCGATGTGTAAGGACGTTCACTCATGCTTATTCCGATCTCACACTAGTAATTAGCTCCGGATAAGAACGTCTGCTAAATGCCTAAAATAAATTGTAAATTGTAATCGTCTCATACAGGTGCCTGGTGGACGGAAGTGGAGACGTGGCCTTTGTCAAACACACCACTGTTCCTGGTGAGTATTACAACATGTTCTACACTGATATGAAATAACTGCAGCGTTAATATTGATTTATATACACAAGGCACACAAAAAAAACATCTCTATTTCTATTCTAAATAATGAATGGGTGATGATTTATTCAGATGAAGTGAAGGACAGCTATGAGTTGCTGTGTAAGGACGGCAGCAGAGCCAGCATTGACAGCTACAAGAGCTGTCATCTGGCCAGAGTGCCGGCCCATGCTGTGGTCACCCGCACGGACGACCCAGTGATGTCCGCCTTCATCTACACTGAACTCACCTCAGCTGCCAAAGTAAGACATAGCTGGCAAACACACATATAAATATTGTTTCGGTCGGGCAGCTAGTATGGGTGTGATATGGTTCTGTTTCTTTGTATTAGTAAGCAATATAGCAGCAGAGTTCTGTATCAGTTGCAGGCGGGATGTGACTTTCTTGCTAAGGCCGGAGTAGAGGGAGTTACAGTAGTCAAAGCGTGATGATATGAGGGCATGAATGACCTTTTCGAGGTTGGGGCTGACAGGAATGACTTGATTTTTGCAATGTTCCTCAGCTGAAAGTAACAGGATTGGACTGTTGTTACTTGTCTGTTAAAAGAGAGGTCGGAGTCAAAAATCACGCCCAGATTAAGGGCAGCAGGTGTGATATTTGCGGAAAGGGAACCAAGTTGTGAATGGAGGGAGAGGGTTGAGCTAGGGGGGGCAAATAAAATGATCTCTGATTTAGACTCAATTAGCTGAAGGAAATTTTGGGTCATCCAGTGTTTAATGTCGGAGAGACAGACCAGAAGGGGTGACATATTTCCTGAACCAGGTTTGAGAGGAATGTAAAGCTGTGTATCGTCAGCATAGCAGTGAAAGTTTATGTTGCGAATAATGTTACCAATGGGGAGCATATGGAGAACAGCAGTGGGCCTAGGATTGATCCCTGTGGGACCCCGCATGTGAAGGGGGCCCGAGAGGAGGAGGCCTCTCCGATTGTGACTGCAAAGATCCGGCCCGTAAGGTAAGAGCTAAGCCAGTCCAGTGCCACCTCCTTCATACCCACCCAGTGCTCTAATCTCTCAATTAATCAACTGTATCAAAAGCGGAGCTAAGATCCAGGAGGAATAACACTGAGCAGTCCCCAGTTTTGGGGGTCCTTGACATGGAAAAGTTTGAGAACCACTAAATAACTATTGAGTTGCTTTGTGCCTTGCAGGTGTTCGACCTGTTCTCCTCTAGTGCGTACGACTCAGGCAAGGACCTGATGTTCAAGGACTCCACACAGAGCCTGGTGAAGCTGCCAGCTGACACGGATGCCTTCGTGTATCTGGGCGCTGAGTACATGAGCATCATCCGTTCCCTGAACAAAAGTAAGTGTGATATTAGACGCACGCACGCACGCACGCACGCACGCACGCACGCACGCACGCACATAGAAACGTGTACGATCATCTATGTCAGGCTGAAGATCGGGGCCAGCGTGTTTTCACCCGTGCGTGCGTGGGTGCGTGGGTGCGTGCGTGCGTGCGTGCGTGCGTGCGAGCAGGTGTATGCTCCCCTGCATGGATTCCTCGGTTCATGATGCAACCAAAATTTTCCCCATTGCATTTTCTTAAAATTCTTGCTACTCTAGTCCATTGGTTCTCAAATTGGGGTACGGGGACCCCCAGGGGTACTTGAGGCGGTTCCAGGGGGTCCCCAGCTAAATGATGGATAGGAACCAAATGGACCCTTATAGTTGTGTAACTCTGAGAGTGTACAAATGGAACCAAAAGGACCCGTTAGGGTCCATTTGGTTCCATTTGTACACTCTCAGAGTTAAATTAACATTGATTTTATAATATAAATTCGGGTCCAAGAGGTATAAATGCCATTAAATGGGGGCCCGTAGCCTAATACATGTCAAACTGGGGGTCCTTGACATTAAAATGGTTGAGAATCACTGCTAGAAAGCCATATAAACCATCTCTTATTGGGGTCCCTGGCATATCTTTTCAAATGGGGGTCCGCGGGCTAATAAGAGTCAATTTCTTCTCCTCCACGGATTCCTCTGGTCTTGACGGCTGTAACCCACAACTTCGCCAACCACACTTTGCAATTTCTCAAAATTGTCTAGTTTGTATTACTTTCATAGACTGACTGATTAGCTGGTTCGCTTTGTCACTTTGGCTGCCTGCTCCACCTACTTGATTATATAATTATGTCAATGTGAACAAACATGGGGTCTGCTGTTGTCATTTATATTCATCACGATTATGCTATAGTTAATGTACCTCCATTTGCACTCCACTGAACGCCACTTCTAGTTGAAATTCGTCTCTGTCGAGTGGAAACCTCAAAACTGTTACTTTTCAGGATTCAGATTCAAAACCAGCAAAAGTAGCAGATCCACAAGCTTGAAACGCGTCGCTTCGCGCCGCGTTTCAAGCTTGTGGATCTGCTACTTTTGATGCTTTTGTGTGACGCTGTAGTGTGATCGAGTTAGATGTTAGAATATGGAGATCAGAGGTTTCTGCCAGACGGCGACAGATTATTTAATTGTTTCCTTTTTATTCCTTTGCTTTTCAGAGTCAACCGATGTCACTTCAAGACGTGGTGCCATCAGGTGGTGTGCCGTGGGGCAGGGGCAGAATGAAACATGCCACTCGTGGAGCGCCAGCGACCTGGTGCATGGCATCACCTTGATTAAATGTCAGAGCGCCCCCACGGTGGACGACTGTGTGAAGATGATACTGGTAAAACACTTACAAGCTTGGTCTTTTTTCGTTTTTTATTGATTGAATACTTTATTAGTCAGAAATGTAAACAACACATGCTAAATGGAAAACACAAAAAAAAAGTCCTGGGGACTTGTTTCCATTGTGGTCCTATGTATTCAATTCATCAGCATAACTTAACACATTTACACAATAATACATGTAATCAACAAATACAAACACTGTAGAAAGGAGAAAATGGAAAAACAACGGCGGTGAATTTCGAATTTACATTTACCTCCAGCAACTTCGCAATTGAGCATTTCCATTGAGCGTTCCAAAGCTTGGAGATGTAATCCCCCCATCTGGTCCTTGGTCTGCAACAGGGTGTGCAGCCCAGTGCAGCGAGGACCTCCCTAGGGAGACACTCGGGAGGCATCCGTACTAGATGCCCGAACCACCTAAGCTGGCTCCTTTCTTTTTTGTCTTTTTTTTGTCTTTCTTTTTTTAGAGTAGCCAATCATTTTGTTCCCCCCTTCTATCCCCAATGTATTTGTTTTGCCAATTAATTCCTCCCCACACACAGTTCTGTGTTTGTCACTGCCGTTGTATGCTACTGACACACCTGCCAGTGAGGAGCCCCCACCGGGAAGACGTAGGGCCTTCGTCCTACTCCTCCTGCCCAACACTCATGACCATTGGTGAGAGTAGGAACGAAGATTGCTCAGTAGACTGAGAGCTTTGCCCTCTGGCTCAGCTCTCTTTTTGTCACAACAGTGCGATACAGCGACTGCAATACCGCTCCTGCAGCTCCGATTCTCCGACTGATCTCCTGCTCTGTCCTCCCCTCACTCGTGAACAAGACCCCGAGATACTTAAACTCCATCACCTGGGGCAAAGGCTCATTCCCTACTTGGAGTGCACAATCCATCGGTTTCCTGCGGAGAACCATGGCCTCAGATCTGCTTCCTAGAGGAACATAAACACATAAAGAATCATGTGACTGCATTCTCCTGTCTGCTTCCTAGAGGAACGAGGCAGATGCCATGGCCATGGACGGAGGACATGTCTACACAGCTGGAAAATGTGGTCTTATCCCTGTCATGGTGGAGCAGTATGATGAAGGTAAAACACTGGTCTGATCCCTGTCATGGTAGAGCAGTATGATGCAGGTACCGCCCAGAAGAGAAGATTTATGTTTAAAAATAAATCTAAATTATTCAAAATATTCCAAACATTTTTGATATTTTTCAAATATTTTCAAAAAATAGTAGATGCACAAGCTCGCTAAGTGATTGTAGATCTTGTAGATCTGTTATTTTTTAATAGCCACATAATAAATGGATAAAGTGATTAAATGATTGTGATGCTACATTAACTACTTTTGTTGGGGACCCCCAAGAACCCCCCCCCCCCAGCACCACTAGGGGTCCCCGGTGACTACCCGAACCCCACTTTGAGAACCGATGCTGTAGAACAGAAACAATGAGGGTATTGCAAGTGGGACCCCAGATCATTGTCAACATACTATAATAATATAAAAGAAAACGTAAAAATAAATACATCTTTAAAACCTTGAAAATTAGTTTTCATTGTGAGTGATACCAATCTAAGAATAATAACTTTTTTTTGTTAAAATATGTGTTTAATAGCTCTATAGTCTCAGATACATTTCAAAACAACAGCTATAAATTTGAAGCTGATGAATACTCTCTCCTGAATTTTTCAACCCATCTGGAAAATGTATTTTGGAGAGACGGGGAGACCCCTGTTACTGTTGCACAAAGATCCAAGTAGTGACAGTTCGTCTGTCAGGGTTTGTGTGATGATGGCAGTTTAAGGTGAAACTGAAGTCCTTCAAGTCTAGGAAAACCAGTGTGACATTTCCACTTGCGCACATACTGTACTGTATACTGTACTGTGTATACTAATATGATTATCTTCTATGTCTTCTATGTCAACAATAATATTGTTTACATCTCTGGCCCTCCTGACAGGACAATGCAGTGACCACAATGGTGGTGAGTACTGTAGTGTAGACCTTTCTGTACTACTACTTTATTTATTTATTTTGTAGTGAAGGTGCTAATGTCAGTCCGTCCCCAAAAATATGTATAATTTGCTGTGCACCTTAATGCTCCCCAGAGGATGAACCCAACTGACTTTCAGTCAGCAACTGATGATGATGAATCTCATGAATGGATAAACATTTTTTTTATTGAATGTAAAATGAGCAATACATTTATTTTGGTTTGGCGATGAACTGGATCTGCTTTTAGGTACTCTGAGAAAGCACATTACATCTCCTGACCAATAGGGACTCCGAATCCCCCAGTGCATAAAAGATCCAAAACGACAGGTGGCACAGACAGACAGCAGTTGCCAGTAGCAAACGGCTAGCAAGGAATGAGCAATGCAACGTCCCCATTTAAATAGGATGCTCTATTATGAAGCGAGTATGTGATTGGTTGAGAACAGAAGCATGGAGCTGAGACCGACCAATGGTCGGCCAGCAGCAACTGCACTGAGTTCCCTGACAGAACGTGCTCTGCACATGTACAATGCGTCACGCTCATTTGGTGTCCTCTAGCTCAGTGGTTCTCAAACTTTTTCATGTCAAGGACCCCCAAAATGATATGTATTTGGCCGCGGACCCCCATCTAAAAATATGTTGTTCCAGGGACCCCCACAAGCAAAGATTTGAGTTACAAATGTTCTCTTTAAAAGATATATATTCAAAGATTTGCACAAATTTTCAAGATTTTTCAAAAATAGCAGATCTACAAGCTCATAGCGCGGCACTCGGTGCCGCGCTATGAGCTTGTATATCTGCTATTTTTGAATAGCCAAAGCATAAAAGGTCATAATTATTCTGATGCTATATTAACACATTTTGCTGGGTACCCCCTGGAACCCCCTCAAGTACCCCTGGGGGTCCACGTACCCCACTTTGAGAACCAACGCTCTAGCTAGCACAACCTTTAGGTCACAATGTCCAGTCTGTAACTAATCAACATTTTGCACCACACGTTTCTTTGGCTAACATTAGTCTGTCTAATCCTTCACCCACAGCATCAGCCTCCTCTTACTACGCTGTAGCCGTGGTGAAGGCTACGTCTGGGGTGACCTGGGCCAACCTGGAGGGCAAGAGGTCCTGCCACACTGGCCGTGGCAAAACTGCCGGCTGGAACATCCCCATGGGCCACATCCATCAACGCGTTGGCAACTGTAACTTCAGTAAGCATGTTGTGGAATTGTCATCTTACACCAGTGGTTCTCAAAGTTTTTTGTGTCAAGGACACCCAAATTGATATATATTTGGCCGCGGACCCACCCATCTGAAAACGTTTTGTGCCAGGTACCCCCCCAGAAGAGAAGATTTGTTTCAACATTTTCGATATTTTTCATACTACTACTTTTGCTGGAAAACTGTGAACATACACCACAATACACTGCAATGCTGTCTAGAGATAACTGTGAAAGCTACTTTCTGACACTGCCACTGATTGCACCCAGCAATAATACTACATCTGATGTTATTGATTAATTTGAATAAATAAATACACATTTTATTGTTAAAGGTAGGGAAAGTGATTTTCTTAGGTTAGGTAAGTAACCAAGTAAGCCTCGCCTCGTGGCTTTATTTTTTGTGTTGAAATCCCCATTTGGGAATCTTAGATCACGTCATATAAGAACTGTGTTCCAAACATAAACACACCACCCTGGCGTTTTTGTCAGGGGGGTGGCTCTGCATCGTTTATGATATTCATTCATATTTGATACAGCCTGTTTCTGGCGAAAATGGAATTAATTCTGCCTTAAAAGTCTTAAGAACTACTACTCCCGGGTCTGATATCACTGTCCCTACAGCAGGGAAATGTAGTCTTGGGTTGTTTGACTCGTTTCTAGTGTTTATATTGTGTTACTCTTTGGGTAAATGTGTACATATACACCTTTAGTCGATACTTCATATCCATACAGATGTGCCATTTCAAAACTTCAAATGTCCTGCCATCGCCAAGACAGTAAATTTTCAGGGGATTCCCAGGGCAATAAGAGGGACAAAGAAGGGCATTTAAAATGCTGAAATATTTTGATGATCACTGCTTTTATGATGCTAATTAATTTGAGCAACTGGTCAAGGACCTCTTCAAATCACCTTTCGCCTCATAATGAGTCTGACGCCTTCTGCAACACACATTCTTTTGTTCTCATGTATATGGATGTCTGTTGAAGGGAAAAACGGGGGTGTGTAGTGACAAAACAGTGCCTTTTTAAGGGCAGAACAGGGAGGAAAAAATGCATTTTCAGTGCCCTTTCAGGGAATGAACAGTAACGTGTGAAGTTTTGAAGTGGCACATCTGTATGAGTAAAATTTATTTTTGGAACACAGTTCTTATATGAAGCCATCTAAGATTCCCCAATGAGGACATCAACACAAAAAGTAAAGCTGTTTCTGTAGCGTGAGGCAGCTTGACAAGTACACCCCCTGGAAATGACGCAAGTGTTAAATAGCTCTATATGCTGATAGTACTCATTGCTATAGAACATAGCAATGCTCCTTTATTAAACAGGAAATTCATTCAAGTGATGACACAAGGAAATGAGCAGACAAAATTGGAACTGGAACACTATAAAATTTAAGCTGATAAAGTGCTACTCTCTCCGGATTGGCTGACATTTTGTCACCTACCTGACAATGTATTTTCTGATTATTAAAGAGCTGGAGAGATGGGGAGACCCCTGTTACTGAACATACACTCTGTAGCAATGATTACCATCAGAATATACTAGTGCTTTAACCTTTTAACAAAAAAAAACGTTTTGTTTCACTTACCTATACCCTTTTAATTCAATGTATTACTTGCTTACTCAATTAATTCATGAATGAAACTCTTATGGTTAGCTAAGGATGCCGTGTGCTAGAGCTTTACTTTTAAAGTGTTAAATTGTGAGACAGTGGTTGATCTCTCGGCCACTAAAAATAAAAAAAAATAAAAGCCTGGAGATCAAGATCTACTCGGCCACAGACTGAGTGACTTCTCCTCTCTTAAGCTAAGTTCTTCAGTAGCGGCTGTGCTCCTGGATCTGCTGAAGGCTCTCACCTGTGTCAGCAGTGTATTGGCAGTAATGCTGAGGGACATGCTAAATGCCAAGCCAGTCGTGAAGAGCGCTACTACGGCTATGACGGGGCTTTGAGGTAGGGGGCGCCAGGGCAGTTTTGACCTGTATAAAGTCAAACTGAAATTTTAAATGTTTTTTTTTTGTTACCAAAAACAAACAAACAAACACAATTTTACATTTGCTTACGTCAGCACAAACCAAAAAATGACAACAGGTGACCATATACAACCACCCCAATTGAATACGTTGTATTGTATTAACATACTCTTACGATACATATTGGACAAAATAAATGACATAATAGAGCTTAAATATATTGTACACTTTCTATTGTTAATGCCATAGATGTCTTGCTGAGGGTGCTGGAGATGTTGCCTTCATCAAACACACCACTGTCCCAGGACTCAGTGATGGTAAATACTCCCCACATTCATGCAGGGCTTCTCCCAAACATATCTGCTATATCTGCATATGTTATTTTTTTGAAAATGTTTGAAAATATTTGTTTTATTTCGAATGTTTTATTCTTTTCAACAATAATGACATGCACAATAATAGGGAAGGGCAGGTTAAACTGGCACAATAAACTTAAATACGTAAATAAATAAATACATTATTATGATCATGGTGATTATTATACATTTTTTAAATAAAATAATATTCTTCTCTTTGCCCCTCCAGAGATTGAACTGAATTCTTTCATGTGACCTAACCTATGATGTACAGTACCTTGAGTTTCCTTTAAAAAAAACATTTCTCTTCTCAAGGCAACCGTCCCACATGGGCTCAGAATATCTTGTCTGAAGACTACAGGCTGATCTGTCCTGGGAGCGACACAGCCGTCCGCATCTCTGACTACGCCTCTTGCAACCTGGCCAAGGTCCCCGCTCACGCCGTGGTGACCCGTCCAGAGACACGTGATGATGTGGTGCGCGTGCTCCTCTTCCAGCAGGTTGGTGGTGGTAGCACACCTGGTGTTTGCATTTAGAACGGCTGTTTTTTTAAACTAATTGAGACCGGGAACGCATCTGTGTAACCACTTTAACCATTATATTATACTTTGGCTGTTCAAAAATAGCAGATCTACAAGCTCATAGCGCGGCACTGAGTGCCACGCTATGAGCTTGTAGATCTGCTATTTTTGAAAGATCTTGAACATTTTGTTCAAATCTTTGTGCAAATCTTTGTAAACATTTGTAACTCAAATCTTATTTTTTCTGGGGATTCTACAAATGTCTTCTAAATCCTAAAAGTTTTTTTTTCTTATATTGTTATTTATCAGTGGTTCTTAAACTTTTTCATTTCAAGGACCCCCAAAATGATAGGAATTTGTCCGCGGTCCCCAAATCTAAAATGTTTTGTTCCAGGGACCCCCCAGAAGCAAAGACTCAAAATCTATATACATATTCAAAGATTTGAACACATTTTCACATTTTCTTTTTACAAAAAATTGCAGATCTACAAGCTCATAGCGCGGCACTCGGTGCCACGCTATGAGCTTGTAGATCTGCTATTTTTGAATAGCCCAAAGAAATCTTAAAATGACACACAGATGCGTTCCCGGATTGAATGGGTTAACTGTTTTGAAAATGTATGAAAATGTAGAAAAGACTAACAACCTTGTTGTTTCTGTTCAGGCCAAGTTTGGTACCAACGGCACCGATGCCTCGTTCAGAATGTTCCAGTCTGAAGGAGCTCTTTTCAAGAGCAGCACCAAGTGCCTCCAGCAGGTACCAACTGGTACAAGCTTTGAGGGATTCCTGGGACCTGACTACATGACTGCCATGAACTCCCTCAGGCAGTGTGCTGGCACTGCATCCGGTTGGTATTACAGTATAAGGATAAGGATAATTCCTTTAACAGGTCCGTTCATGAAAGTCCTTGCGGTCTTATTTCCAATGAGGGCCTGTGAGGGGTGAAGGGTTAAGAGTCTTGCTCAGGGACAAATTTAATTTCATAGACACATTTGCTGGCCTGGCCTGGAATTGTACCTGGGGCAACCAGGGCCTCTGGCTCCCTAGGCGGGCTCACTAACCACTCAGCTATGGCCGCCCCAAGTATGGATAAAGAAATGCCAGAGATTACTGCATTTTTTTTAACTACAAGTATTATACACTTTTAATTCCCATACTGTATTTGGCTGCAGACCCCCATCTGAAAAGATGTTTTGCCAGGGACCCCCATAAGAGAAGATTTGTGTTGTTAACCGTTAAAAACCCCGTATTCCACATTTTTTCACAATCTTTCAAAGCTAGAGTTGTGAGCTTGTACATTGGCTATGTTTGAATAGCCGAAGTATGAAATACAGTTAAAATGGTTATTGGTTAAACTTCTCAACTCAAACTTTATTTATTAAGCATCTACACTTACAACGACCAAGGTCGGCTAAAGCGCTGTACTGTACATGGTCAAATGAAAAACAACAACAAGAAAATAAATAAAAAACAAATAAAAACATTACACAATTGGAGTATAAAAGGAGGGCTAAAAACAGGCCAGGGAGAAAAACATTAGTAAAAACTTCCAAAGAATGTGACGAAAACAAATCCTAGGTCCAAGGTGTTCCAGAGTCTGTGGCCGGCCCGGCCGAAGCTCACACTGTTTGCATTAGTAGTTTAGGGCAGTGGTTCCCGTACGTCATCATCATCATCGTTGCTGTCAGGTGGAAAACTTTGTAGACCGTTCCTTTTTTAAATTATTCTAAAATAGTGGGAAAAAAACTCACGCACAGAAAAATGCACAATGATATTCTAAATTCTATTTTATCCTAAATTCTATTTTCTCCTTATCCACTAGATCTGGAGAGGTCATGCACCTTCCATTCCTGCCAGCAGAAAAACTAGTGCAGATCTCAGAAGAATCAGAAGAAAAAAAAGACAAAACCAGGCTCAACCTGACTACCTACACTGGACCCCAGTGTTTGTATGTTTGTTTGTTTGTTTGTTTTAATGATTGGTTCATAGAAATACACCCGTTTTTAATATATAGAACTTCCATTCTTTTTCTATAAAACCATGCTGTGCACTACTCCAAACCAACTTCTACATATCAAGAGGGCTTGGAGCGCAAAGGGCGCAAGTGACATGATACTGACGTGATACTGACCATGATGATATTCACATGATACTGACCATGATAATGACATGATACTGACCATGATACTGACGTGATACTGACCATGATGATATTCACATGATACTGACCATGATAATGACGTGATACTGACCATGATACTGACATGATGACATGATACTGACATGATACTGACCATAATGATATACACGTGATATTGACCATGATACTGACGTGATACTGATTATGATACTGACATGATACTGACATGATACTAACCATGATACTGACGTGATACTGACCATGATACTGACATGATAACGACATGATACTGGCCATGCCTTTATTTTAAAACGTAGAAATTATGATGACAATATTTTTTGTACCATCTGATAGAGCTCAGGTATGACAGTCATATTTCAGGGCTAGTCTATAGTGCTACTGACAGACAGGGAACTTTTGTTCAGAAAGTTTAATCACATCATGTTTTTCATTTTTAACCTTACATGAAATCAATTATGACGCAAAATATTTATTTATATCATGAAATTAGGAACTTAATGACCATTAATTTTCTGTATTTTAGCAATTTTAGTATTTTTATAGTTTTTATTTTAATAACGGCACTTACAGGGGGGTCCCCAGATGTCAGTGAAGTGACAATTTAAGGACTTAAAAGACCTTTTTAATACCTCCAAAAAAGTAAGAGAGGAAAGAAAAACACTATCACTGCATCAACAATAATCAACAAAGTAAAAAAAAAAACATTAATTGGCCAAATTGTCAAATGATATAAGAAAGAGGCAAACATTTTCAAAACAGCCGATCTTCAAGCTCACAACGCCTCAATATATATTTATAGATTTATAGAGTAGCGTAAACCTTTATTCTCACTGATCACTGATGTTGTAGTTTTAGTTGTGTGCCACTAGAGGGCAGCCTGTACCTATCTATCTACCACAGACAGGTGCGTTGCTTTACATTAGAATTGACTGTGATATAAAATGAGTCTGACTAACTTGTTTTTTTACTTGTTGGTGTTGTAATATGTACATGCTCGTTGCTGAGGAATACATTTTAAAAAAACAGACAGAGAGACGGACGGACAGACGGACGGATAGAGAGAGACAGACAGACAGACAGACAGACAGACAGACAGACAGAGTGATAGAGACCCAGAAAGTGCTCGCTATGATCAACATGGAAAGAACATTGAATTTTCAATCAATCCTGACAATGAATCAACCTTGATTCCACTATGATATGATCAACATTGAAAGAATGTAGAATTGCATCAACATTGTTTCAACTATACATTGCATATACATTGAAACAATGTTATTATTAAAGGACCATTTCAACACCTTTTCAACCTTCCTCTGTATGTTTTTAATATGCCTCATTAATAATGTAATTTCCTATAGTTTGTATAGTTTTAATGTACAGATCATTTCTTTTTTGATATTGCACTGTTTAGACTGATGCTAGGTTCTTTGTTGACCTATGATCCTATTACTGAGGCACTACACTGTCTCTATGCATTTGATATACGTGTTTACCGTGTTTATTGTAAATCACTCTGGATTTATTTTAGAGCATCTGCTAAATGCCTAAGTTGTAAATTGTAAAATTTAGGTCTGTTTCGCAAACCATACAGTATGGTACTGCACAGGCAACATATTTGTTCACTTTATGGGAGAAAACTGAAGACAAAAGATAAAAAAGAGAAGTATGACTAAGTTACAGAAGTGTTACATTTTATCACCAACAGACAGACAGACAAAGTGATAGACAGACAAAGTGATAGACACAGACAGACAAAGTGATAGACACAGACAGACAAAGTGATAGACACAGACAGACAAAGTGATAGACACAGACAGACAGACAAAAAAAGCAAAGTGCAATAATAGCACAATAATACATGGAAACGGAATAGATTGAAATTGAGACAAAGCAAATGATTCCAACTGCATATGTGTATGGAAGTTTCATGGTTCAACTTCAATCTTGGCGCATCGGCAAGGACTCGAGGGAGTGTGGCGCCTGCCATCGAGTTGTTCGGAACTTATCCGACCGATATGACCGTGTATGGCCATGCATATGTGTCATGGTACATTAAGTGTAATGCAGGTGTAAGACCTGTTGTGTTTGTATTATTTTGTGTTATAGTTATAACTGTTCCAAAATGCATAGATTTCTATGTATTTTAGGGGTTTGGAGGCTGGCTCCCCAATTTTCATTTTTAATAGATTTCATAGGGGGGGTTTTTACGGGGACAGAGCTCTGCTCTGTAACCGTATTGTTATTGGCAGTATTCTGTCACTTCTGCCACTTTTCGCAGTTCTGGCTGAACCGCGCTGTCGCTTTTTACGAAACTCGGCCATATGGTAGATGGTCATGAAAAACGATCAAAAAATAATTTTCACAATCTTTCGTCCAAAGGTGGCGCTATAGCACTCAATTGAAAATGCCAACTTTGACCAGGTACAACTCATGCCCTGTTTGACCTACAGCCATGAAACTTGGATACACATATGCGTCTCCTCATGCTGAACAACTTTCACACTCTGACTTTTGACCTCTGACCTTTAGATCTCCCACCATTTTGAATTATATGAAAAACAGTCATTGGCTCCTAACTTCTGCATTTTTTCACTTATGGAAAATCCGTTGGAATTTTTTGTAGGCAGTGGTCCAAGGTTCAAGTGCTAAACGTTTCGTGCAGATTGCTCAAAAATCCCAGGAGGAGATAGATTTTAACTATTACAGTTTAAAGAAAATTATTCATCTGTGCCTAAAACATACATGCAGACTCACATTTCTTTGAAACTTTGCAGAAATGTACAGGGTCATTCCAAATATCACTGAAACCAATCTTACTCCAATTGGCCAAAAGGGGGCGCTACAGCAATCTTTTGAAAAGGCAGACTTTAAACAGGCATAAGTCATGCCTCGTTTGGCCGAAAGTCGTGAAACTTGCTTACACATGTGCCTTGACTCATGAGGAACACACGTATCGATTTGACCATTAAGCTCCGCCCTTAGATTTTCCGCAATTTTGAGCAGTTTGAAAAATACTTGTTT
Source organism: Gymnoscopelus microlampas (assembly GCF_963454915.1). Taxonomy (NCBI): domain Eukaryota; kingdom Metazoa; phylum Chordata; class Actinopteri; order Myctophiformes; family Myctophidae; genus Gymnoscopelus; species Gymnoscopelus microlampas. The sequence continues at coordinate 47,974,903 of NC_139942.1, read as the reverse complement.
TTGCCAGTTCTGGCTTAACCGTGCATACGCTTTTTACGAAACTCGGCCATATGGTAGATGCTCATGAAAAACTACCAAGAAATAATTCTCACACTCATTCGTCAAAGGGTGGCGCTATAGCACTCAATTGAAAGTGCCAACTTTGAACAGGTACAACTCATGCCCTGTTTGACCTACAACCATGAAACTTCGATACGCACATGCGTCTCTTCATGCCCGACAACTTTCATGGTCTGACTTTTGACCTTTGACGTTTAGATCGCCCACCATTTTGAATTATATGAAAAACAGTCATTGGCTCCTAACTTCTGCATTTTTTCACTTATGGAAAATCCGTTGGAATTTTTTGTAGGCAGTGGTCCAAAGTTCATGTGTAAAATGTTTCGTGCAGATTGCTCAAAAATCCCAGGAGGAGATAGATTTTAACTAATTTATTACAGTTTTATGAAAATTATTCATCTGTGCCTAAAACATACATGCAGACTCACATTTCTTTGAAACTTGGCAGAAATGTACAGGGTCATTCCAAATATCACTGAAACCAATCTCACTCCAATTGGCCAAAAGGGGGCGCTATAGCAATTTTTTGAAAAGGCAGACTTTAAACAGGCATAAGTCATGCCTCGTTTGGCCGAAAGTCGTGAAACTTGCTTACACATGTGCCTTGACTCATGAGGAACACATCTATCGCTTTGACCAGTAAGCTCCGCCCTTAGATTGTCCGCAATTTTGAGCAGTTTGAAAAACACTTAAACCCAGGATTTTTCAGCTATTTGCGTGAAACTGTATCATCTGTGTGATCTCCTTTTTCACAGTTACTTATCTGTTGGGCCAATGGCGTCTCCCTTAAATGAAGGCCTCACAATCTCAGGGTCGCCAGTTCAAGCCTCACTTGATGCAGACTTAATTTTACGGGGCCAGAGCTCTGCTCTGGAACTGTATTGTTATTGGCAGTATTCTGTCACTTCTGCCACTTTTCGCAGTTCTGGCTGAACCGCGCTGTCGCTTTTTACGAAACTCGGCCATATGGTAGATGGTCATGAAAAACGATCAAAAAATAATTCTCACAATCTTTCGTCCAAAGGTGGCGCTATAGCACTCAATTGAATATGCCAACTTTGACCAGGTACAACTCATGCCCTGTTTGACCTACAGCCATGAAACTTGGATACACATATGTGTCTCCTCATGCTGAACAACTTTCACACTCTGACTTTTGACCTCTGACCTTTAGATCTTCCACCATTTTGAATTATATGAAAAACAGTCATTGGCTCCTAACTTCTGCATTTTTTCACTTATGGAAAATCCGTTGGAAATTTTTGTAGGCAGAGGTCCAAAGTTCAAGTGTTAAACGTTTCGTGCAGATTGCTCAAAAATCCCAGGAGGAGATAGATTTTAACTATTACAGTTTTATGAAAATTATTCATCTGTGCCTAAAACATACATGCAGACTCACATTTCTTTGAAACTTTGCAGAAATGTACAGGGTCATTCCAAATATCACTGAAACCAATCTCACTCCAATTGGCCAAAAGGGGGCGCTATAGCAATTTTTTGAAAAGGCAGACTTTAAACAGGCAAAAGTCATGCCTCGCTTGGCCGAAAGTTGTGAAACTTGCTTACACTTGTGCCTTGACTCATGAGGAACACATCTATCGCTTTGACCAGTAAGCTCCGCCCTTAGATTGTCCGCAATTTTGAGCAGTTTGAAAAACACTTAAACCCAGGATTTTTCAGCTATTTGCGTGAAACTGTATCATCTGTGTGATCTCCTTTTTCACAATTACTTGTCTGTTGGGCCAATGGCGTCTCCCTTAAATGAATGCCTCACAATCTCAAGGTTGCCAGTTCAAGCCTCACTTGATGCAGACTTAATTTAAGTTGAATTGCAAACAACATGACTGTATCAATGAATTCATGTGCAAATGGTAAAGATAACCTGAAATGCTTATTTGAGAGTACGTTTTTTCAACGTATGACATACTTCATTCTGAAAATAGCCGATCTACAATCTCAAAACTTTTCAGATAGCAACGTGTTTCTGAGCTTGTAGATCGGCTGCTTTCACTGTTTTCGGTAGCGAGGAGACATACAATTTCTCTATTGGTAAATGGTTTGTGAACGAGTGATCTTAGTGTTGGCTTGGTTCATGACAGAAGGCAAGAGTTTATGATCTTCAACAGACAACATCAGCCTGGACAAAGCTATAGCACTATAGGTAGTGTTGCAGCCTACTAGCCTATCATGGGGCGGCCATAGCTGGGTGGTTAGTGAGCACGCCTAGGGAACCAGAGGCCCTGGTTGCCCCAGGTTCGATTCCAGGCCATCCCTGCATATGCATCGATGAAATTAAATTTGTCCTTGAGCAAGACTCTTAACCCCTAATTGCTCACAGGTTCTCATTGGAAACAAGACCACAAGGACTTTCATGAACGACCTGTTAATAGGAATTATCCTTATCCTAGTCCGAAGGTTGAGAGTTTGATTCCTGTTAATGGCAATAGGTTGAGATGTCCAATCTATCCATTCTGTTTCCATATCTCTCTCTCTCATCAATCTATTCCGTTTCCATGTCTCTCTTCAATCTATTCCGTTTCCATGGCTCTCTCTCTCTCTCTCTCTCTCTCTCTCTCTCTCTCTCTCTCCAGTTTCCATCTCTCTCTCTCTCTCTCTCTCTCTCTCTCTCTCTCTCTCTCTCTCCAGTTTCCATGTCTGTCTGTCTCTCTCTCACTGGCCCCGTATTATCGCTGCTTGCAGCAATATTATACTTTTGCTATTCGATGTTTTTTAAATAGCAGATCAGCGCCGCACTCTGAGCTTGTACATCTGCTATTTTTGAATAGCCAAAGCTAAGTGGTTAAAATGATTGTGACTATGTTAACTAATTTTCCTGGGGGACCCCCTGGAACCACTGATGTAAGGTACAGTAGCTCTTGTGTTACTTCTTCCTCTCATAGTAGAACCATTGGTGGACTGCTGAGGGGATGGGGTCTTCTGATCCACGAGGACTCGTCTCGTCAACAACGGCTTTGGCCTCGTCCTCTGAGCAGCAGAAAGGACTTTCACCAGATGACACACGTGTGTTCTTACAGCTCAACCCTCCAGCAGCATCGGTCCGTTGGGAGACGAGGGCTTCCCAAAACCTGTGAGTGTTCTTGATCGTCTCGACGGCAAAGTCCCTGTCTCTGAACTCTCCGTCGAAGGCAAACCGGTTCTCTGCTTTCCCATCTGGAACCTTGTACCTCGTGAACCAGTCGACCGTGGCCTCCAGGTAGCCGGGTTTCAGTCTCTGAACGTCGCTAATGCTGTTCAAGCTGCTGGCTTCAGGGTCTTCTACGTTGACGGCAATGACTTTCCAGTCGGTCTCGCCCTCATCGATCATGGCCAAAACACCAAGAACCTTCACCACGATGACCTCGCCACGGGAACACACCCTGGTCCCGATCTCACAGACATCGATCGGGTCGTTGTCGCCACAGCAGTCGGTGTCTCCGTCTTTGTGTCCGGGATCTTCCCACGTCTGTGGTATCGCTCCGTAGTTCCACATGTAGCCTTTGTGTGGGAACACGTTTGCGACGTAACACACTTTACCCTTCTTCACGTCTTGCTTTATTGGGTTCAGAGCTTCTTTTGTAGCGATCTCCATCTTGGCGTTGGTCCATCTTGGTATCTCGACCACCATGTTGAAGAGGTTCCGGCCCTCATCGGCGTACATCGGTATGTCATGGAATGGTGAGATGTACTTGCCGTCGGTGTCTCTGAAAAACAGACGGTAACTGGTGGTGTTGAGGTTTCCTCTCTGCTCGACTGTGAAGCTCATGTTTGAGTTCAGAGTTGTGTGTTCTGCCTTTACACACAGGAACTAAGCGAAACTACATGGAAAAAAAGCTTCATCCAAACACATGACTAACACGGCAGGTAGAAAGCCTTAGATATTCAGTGAGACAATGACATCACACTGACGTCACTGAATAACTCCATGTAGTATCAAACAGGCCCAGGACTTTCAGGTCTGTCTGTTACTCTGAGAAATAGGCTAATATCAAATGGGAGTCAAGTAACATAAATGCATACTGTATCAATGGAGGACCTTGACATTCCAAAGGTTGAGAATAACTCGTATAATTTGACATACATTGGCTGTTTGTATATCTTAGTAATTCTCCTCACAGACACTCCATAGACTATCATTCTGGGGCCCTTTATTTTGCATTTATTTGATAGAATCAGAATCAGCTGATTGATGTACTAAAAACAAAAAATGGACGGGCAAAACAATAACAAGTAACAATCAAAAAACAAATATATGCACATTCACACATAAGCTATAAAAAGGCAAAAACAACAATTCAATTAAAAATACACAAATTAAACTAACAGACACATTAGGCTTACAATACATAGTCAAGCAAAAAAAAAATTGAACATAACAAATGTAGCAACAATAATAAGCAGAAATGTACTGAACTGACAAAAAGCACCACACATGTGACAGTAATTCAAGCCAAATGGTCACTCAGCATCAAGGACAATAGGCTCTATGCACAGCACTTATGTTGGAAAGAACATGGGCCTCTTCCTTCAGGTCTTATTTCAAGGGTCCATTTGGTTCCATTTGTACACTCTCAGAGTTACAACAGGGGCCATTTTGAACCCCCTCAAGGAACCATGAGGGTCCCTGGACCACACTTTGAGACCCACTGGTGTAGCAGAGTGTTTCCAGTGACTCTGTTTGACCAGAATGGAACAGAGCCTTCATTAGTATCATATGTCCACTGGTGTAAAGTAACTAAGTACATTTACTCAAGTACTGAACTTAATGTTTTGGAGGTATCTTTTACTTTACTGGAATATTTCCAATTTTCAGTACTTTTACTTTTACTTCACTAGATCTCAGAGGCAAATATTGTAGGCCTACTTACACTCCACTACAATTATTTGAAAACTTTAGTTACTTTGCAGATATAAATTATATTATAAAACATACATTTACCACATTAACCCTATTTTATACCTAGGCTATTTGAAAATAGCAGATCTACAATCTCACAAGGCGTCGCATTGTGACACGTTGTGAGCTTGTAGATCTGCTATTTTCAAACATTTTAGTACTTTTACTTTTGGTATTTTTAAGTACATTTTGATACCAATACTTTTGTACTTTTACTCAAGCACATTTTTATTCCAGACTTTTACTTGTAACAGAGTTTTGCTTGCTACAATGTAGTATTTATTGATACTTGTACTGTGAGTACTTTTCCCACCACTGATCAATAGATAAAGTGCGTTTAAAATGATTACCGTTAAACCTCTAAGTAATGTCTAAGTAATGTCTACATGTTTAAAATGAGATATCTCGGCCGTGCAGTCGCGGATCGGCTCCATAGCTCAGTGGTTAGAGCACTGGTCTTGTAAACCAGGGGTCGAGAGTTCGATCCTCGCTGGGGCCTTACTTTACCCTGCTTTCAAAACTCTTTTCAAGAGACCACTAAATAAATGACTTACAGACGGTTATAAATGTGGTATTTTTCAATAACTAGTAGTGAATGCGTCACCGGCACGGTGCTAAAACATTATGGAAAACACCTTTAGTTATTTGTTTGTTTGTTTGTTTGTTTGTCTGAACCAGGCTGGACTGAAAGGAAAGCGCGAGACGTGGCTCGAGACTGTCATCTTGTGGTACACGACGGACTTGCACAAGATAGAGAATAACATTTCATTGCAGCGTCTCTAAAGCAAACATATTGCTTTTTTTTTTGCAATTAAACATTATCATTTATTTTAATTAAACTGCACCTCGAAGCCAGTGAAGCGGTTTAACGTTTTAAAGGTCTCTCAGAACGTTTAAAGTCTAAAGCACTGGTTTTCAACCAGTGGTCCGGGGACCACCAGTGGTCCTTGAGGGAGTAGTGTTTCAGGGGGTCCCCAGCGAAATGAGTTTACATAGCGTCACAATCGCTTTTAACCACTTAGCTTTGGCTATTCAAAAATATCAGATCTACAAGCTCATAGCGCGGCACCGAGTGCCGCGCTATGAGCTTGTAGATCTGATATTTTTGAATATCCTTGAAGAAGTGTGCATATCTTTGAATATTTATATGTTTTAAAGCGAAAATTAACTGATATCTTTGCTTCTGGGGGGTCCCTGGCACAAAACATTTTCAGATGGGGGTCCGCGGCCAAATGTATATCAATTTAGGGGTCCTTGGCATGAAAAAGGTTGAAAACCACTGATCTAAAGTAACATATGGGCTGTTGTGCATGTGGCTTCTTGGAATGGGTTTTCATATCTGCTCAGCAGTTGGTCCTCTTATGCAATGATGTAGCCTACAGTAACTAAGTACATTTACTCAACTACTGTACTTAAGTACAATTTGGAGGTGCCTTTATTTTACTGGAGTATTTCCAATTGTCTATATTTTTACTTCTACTCCACTACATCTCAGAGGCAAATATTGTACTTTTACTCCACTACAATTATTTGAAAACTTAAGTATCTAGTTACTTTGCAGATATAAATTATTACATTATAAAACATACTTTAACCACTTCAGACCTATTTCATATGTAGGTTTTTTTTCAAACATTTTGTAGTACTTTTACTTTTGGTACTTTAAGTAGGCTACATTTTGATAACAATACTTTTGTACTTTCACTCAAGTACATTTTGAATTCCGGACTTTTGTTTGTAACAAAGAAGTACGTTTACATTGCAGTATTGATACTTTTTACTTGGGTAAAACATTAGACTACTTTTTCCACCACTGATCCTTATGCCATGATGACAGCTCTGTCATTCTAAGCAGTCAGTCTTTGTTGTGGGGGGGGGGGGAGAGGGGGGAGAGGGGGGGTCATTGGTATGCCAGGCCTCACATGGACAGAGCTGATGCCAGGCTCCACACCAACAGCTTGCAAAATGTTGTCAGTGGTTACAGTTACGCAACTTTAAAGGTAATGTAAGTCAGTGGTTTTCAAACCTTTTTCCTGCCAAGCAAGGACCCCCAAACTGATATATATTTGGCCACGGACCCCCACACAGCACACAAGCACTGAAGGGGTTTTAACATGTTTATTTATTAACACGGTGGGAGGATGATAAAATATAACTCTCTCAACACCTACATTGCACTGGGTGAGACATAATCTATGAACTATAACCCTCAGGAATTGAATAATAAAATAATAAACCATGGGTTATTTTGGCCCTTTAAAGTTATTTCAATGGGTACGTTGATTGGGCTGTAATCTTTACATTTTACAGATATTTTAAAGCTAAGCCTGTTTTAAAACATAACTTTCTTTAACCTTCCCAAAGTAAAGTGATTTAAGGCAGGGTGAACCAGTTACAAGCTGTATGGTTTTAAGCCTGTTGCTGATTGTGTCCACCTGAGGGCGACAGAGATCATAGCTAGAATAAAAACGGAGGCATTCTGACTCAGGATGCGTCAAGAGACACGTGAGCAACCACGTGAGGACTTCCGCTTTTTCTTCAAAATAAAACTGTATATAGTGTCAAGCTTCACACTGAACGCCACGCGAGCGCTTCAGCTCTGCTTTTCAAAATAAAAGTGTTTTGATGTTTATTTTATGCTCTGTTTTACGACGGTGCGCCGAAAATAGCAGATCTACAAGCTAGCAATGCATCTCATTGTGAGCTTGTAGATTTTAATAGCTTATATTGTCTAAACTAGCGCCATATTGCGTCATCTCGTTTTTAATATTTCATTAAACTGAGTAAACACTGGATTTATTGACGACTCTTCCACTTCTGTCCACACGAGGGCGACAAAGGCCGTTGAATAAAAACAGAGCGACAAAGTCAGATCAGTGAACACAATATTACATTTATCTCTGTATTAGTTCAATGGATTTACATCAATATTGTGTTTTTTTTTTACCCCATTATGTATGCATGTTAGTTAGTTAGTTAGTTAGTTAGTTATAGTTGGTTAGTTAGTTGACCATAATACTGACATGATACTGACCATGATAATGACTGATAAAAAGCTTTGCACAGCTGCTTTTTGTATTGTGATTAAAAAGCAGAATGTTTTACCCACATAAACCCTAGTGTCCTTATTCTGGAGTGAAAACAGCCGATCTACAAGCTCAGAACACATTGCATTGAGACACATTAAGAGCTTGTCGATCAGCTATTTTTACAGAAGAAATTAGAGGATAAAGCGAGGGGCCTAGACCTCAGGGGTCTGTCTGTCTGTCTGTCTGTCTGTCTGTCTGTCTGTCTGTCCGTCTGTCAGACATCGCGGACGCACCTGTCAATCATTAGTGACTCTGTTTCACTGTGCCTGCAGAGGAGTTTGTCTCCCCCGCGACGGACTCTTTCTAGTATTATTATATACTCCTTTCTAATACTATATCCTTAACCTGTGTGCGTCACTGAACAACCGTGAGTTGTGCTTTATGTTTGATATATGTTTCACCATTATGGCTGGCATATTCTGTTTAAGTGTAACTTTGTGCCACTGTTTGTGCCATTTAATCTCTGTGGAATGACGCTATTTTGGTTGATTGTTACGTCTAATTCCTGTCATTATAGTTTATTTACATTTACTTGTAATCTTCCTACATGCATAATCTACCTGTATTTATGTGTTTGGACAAAGAGGGAGTTTGTAATGTGTCTCTATTTTAGCTCCATGCTTGGATGCTCTGTATTAGTGTTAATCACTCTGCTCACTTAATCACTTGTTGCCAACACCTGGCTGCAATGGCCTCGTTAAGGGCCCCCTTTGATGTTGCTGCTGTGGATGTGATTACCCTGTTTAGCTTATTGACCCATTGCCTGTGTTTTGTTTCATCATGTTTGTGACTGATGCCATGTTTAGTGCAGTATGCAGAACTGACTGTATGTACTCCTGATTTATGTCAGACCACACACACCCAATACCTGTCCTGTACCTGTGCGTATCTGTATGCTGCCCATACTAAGCCTTCAGTAAACAGCTTAAACTCCCAATTGCCGCCTCCTCGTGTTCTGACCGACACTCCAGAGCGAGTACTAACTTTACTATTGCCAGCACCTATCCCTTTCCTTCACACCCTGTCTGTCTGTCTGTCTGTCTGTCTGACCATATCATGTCTCACCACATCATGTCTGTGTCTGCTTCGCCATATCATGTCATGGCTCTGTCGAGGATGTTAAGCAGGGATCTTTTGAGAGACAGAGAGGGGGTGACTGATGGTGGGGTTATCAGAATCTGTATTTTCTAAATTTTTGGGGGTCAAAACCCCCCAAACCCCCCGAAATGCATAGAAAACTATGCATTATACCCGTAACAATACAAACACATTGGTCTTACGCCTGCATTAGGCTACTACATCACACTTACTGTAACATGGTTGTAACAAGTTCTATTCAGACCATAATCACAAGGAAATTCAATGCAATGCTTCAGCCATACGTCAGATATGTATTGTCTACGTATGTATGTTTTGCAGTTTGATATTGGCAGTTGTTTGCAAAATGTGAAAAAGTAAATAATAAAAGTATGCTTTGGAAAAGGGTATGAAATAAGTAGGCTATACATGATGATTTGAACCTCCAAAATGTACCCTTCACATTATTGTTTATGCCATAATGACATCCACAGGCTTTATAGCAATTGTTCAAATGAGGCCTTAAATGTGAAATGTTCAACAAGCATGTTCAAATCGGATACAGGATAGGTGGGCACTAGGGACATCTGGGCACCTTGATGTACAATTGGCTATTTTGTACAAAATGTTGAAAAAATACATGATGTGAACATGCACGGTACATCATAATAGACTTGATGTTATCCTTCACGGTACACACACACGCACGCACGCACGCACGCACGCACGCACGCACGCACGCACGCACGCACACACACACACACACACACACACACACACACACAGGGAGTGCAGCCTACCTGCTGCAGCAGCCGCAGGGGGAGGAGGAGAGGACACAGCTCATTCTTTCAGAATACCCACACAGTTTTGGGGCCATGAAGCACGTTGGCTGTTATGCTGTTGTAGCTCTCAGTCCGTGTCTAACTAACTATAAGCTAGTATGATATACTACCTCACATGCAGCAACTTATTTTCGGTAGAGCAATGTTAGATGCATGCACCTTTATCGTGTTTCGACGGCTGAGCATGTCTGTACTCTGTGCCGTCGGCATGTTATGAAACCTCCCTGTGACATACATTAGTCTGGTCCATAGTGTTAGAGTTATGTTATATCCCCATTTGGGAATCTTAGATCACGTCATCATATAAGAACTGCGTTCCAAACATAAACACACCACCCTGGCGTTTTTGTCAGGGGGGTGGCTGAGAAAGAAGTAAGGAAGGGGCCCAATTCGTTCCCAATATGGCTGCTGTGCATAGAGCCTATTATGGCTGCTGTGCATAGAGCCTATTGCAGTATTGATGTGTGTGTGTGTGTGTGTGTGTGTGTGTGTGTGTGTGTGTGTGTATGTGTGTGTGTGTGTGTGTGTGTGTGTGTGTGTGTGTGTATATATATATTTTTTTTTAGTATAGTAGAGTGAAAGAAGAGCGTACCAAATGCACTCTTTACAGGTCCATTTTATCAAGTATAGAGGGTTTAAGTGGTACTGGATTTGACGCTCAACAAAAGCGAATTAATCCTTGTGGATAGCGGAGGACAATTTCACAATAAATTAAAACTCTGCGATAACGATTATTGTGAGCGTTTTTAATGATGTGATGTGAACAAGTATCGCCCCATCCCTAGTTGTGACAGGATACAGTATACGTATTGCCTCACTTCCACTATATACATGTATATGTATATTGCATAAACTTGTGTTGCTGATTAAAGCTTTTCATAGATGTTGGTTTCATGTTAATGTGTATTTTCATGTTAATGTGTTAATGTGTAAGTAAACTTTCACTCTGTACTTAGTCTGCTCTTTTCCCCCCTCTCTTTGTCGAAAATAGCCGATCTACAAGCTCACAACGCCTCGCAGCGCACAACGGCGTTGTAGATCGGCTATTTTCGGCTAATGTTCCCCTCAGAATAGGGATGCTAGGGTTCAAGTGGTTAATGTAAAAATGAAAATCCTATCACACAAAGATTTGGCGGACCCCCTGTAGTAACTCCGAGGACCCCCTGTTGAAGACCTCTGCTCTAATGTGTTGTAACTATGCAATGCACATATGTGTCTGTGCGCCGATGGATGCCTGTTGATGCTGTGTTTGCCACAACCTTGTACGGCACTTTGCTCAGCTTCTGTTGTTTATTAAATGTGCTCTATAAATAAAGTTTGATTCCATATACTAGGCTGTGTATGTTGTGACAGGATACAATCTACGTATATATCTGGCTCTCGGTCACTTGAATTAATATTTGTTTCTTTCTTTCTTTCTCAGAGTGGAGACGGACTGTGCCGAGGTTGTTCTTGTGCCATAGATGCCCCGAAGACGGAGACTCTCACCTACAGTATAACACCCTCCCAGACACCAGGCTGACTGAGGTTCTCACCTACAATATAACACCCTCCCAGACACCAGAATGACTGAGGTTCTCACTGGTTCTTGCGCTTTGCGCATACAGTACAGTATGTGCCGCTACGCTGCGATCGGTCGGGTTCTTGCACGGTATTTTCGCATATCAGTACAGTATGTGCCGTTTCGCTGCCATCGGTCTGTCGGGTTCTTAAGCGGTATTGTCGCGCATATCAGTACAGTATGTGCCGACACACTGCGATCGGTCGGGGTCCTTGCTACGGTATTGTCGCGCATATCAGTACAGGATGTGCCGTCACGTTGCGATCGGTCGGGTCCTTGCTGCGGTATTGTCACGCATATCAGTACAGTATGTGCCGTCACGCTGCGATAGTCGTCGGTCAGGTCCTTGCTGGGTATTGTCGCACATATCAGTACAGTATGTGCCATCACGCTGCGATCGGTCGGGTCCTTGCTGTGGTATTTTCGCGCATATCAGTACAGTATGTGCGGTCGCGCTGCGATCGGTCGGGTCCGTGCTGCGGTGTTGTCACGCATATCAGTACAGTATGGGCCGTCGCGCTGCGATCGGTCGGTTCCTTGCTGCTGTATTGTCGCGCATATCAGTACAGTATGTGCCGTCGCGCTGCGATCGGCCGGGTCCTTGCTGCTGTATTGTTGCGCATATCAGTACAGTATGTGCCGTCACGCTGCGATTGTCGTCGGTCGGGTCCTTAATGCGGTATTGGTATTGCCGGTATTGTGGCGCATGTCAGTACAGTATGCGCCGTCACACTACGCTGCGATCGTCGTCGGTCGGGTCGTTTGCTGCCGTATTGTGGCGCATATCAGTACATTATGTGCCGTCACGCTATTGCGCCGTCGTCGTGGACGCGTCGACTACTTGTTTGGCGACGTGTCGACACTCGCGTCGACCACTTGTTTGGTGACGTGTGCTGTCCTGTGGCCGGGGCTGGGCGTACGGACGCGCAAACGACCCGACCGACGACGGCGCAATAGCGTGACGGCACATACTGTACTGATATGCGCCACAATCAGTATCAGTACAGTATGTGCCGTTGTCGGTCGGGTCGTTTGCTGCCGTATTGTGGCGCATATCAGTACATTATGTGCCGTCACGCTATTGCGCCGTCGTCCGTCGGGTCGTTTGCGCGTCCTTACGCCTAGCCCCGGTCATGGACGTGTCGACTACTTGTTTGGCGACGTGTCGACACTCGCGTTGACCACTTGTTTGGCAACGTGTGCTGTCCTGTGGCCGGGGCTGGGCGTACGGACGCGCAAACGACCCGACCGACGACGGCGCAATAGCGTGACGGCACATACTGTACTGATATGCGCCACAATCAGTATCAGTACAGTATGTGCCGTTGTCGGTCGGGTCGTTTGCTGCCGTATTGTGGCGCATATCAGTACATTATGTGCCGTCACGCTATTGCGCCGTCGTCGGTCGGGTCGTTTTCGCGTCCTTACGCCTAGCCCCGGTCATGGACGCGTCGACTACTTGTTTGGCGACGTGTCGACACTCGCGTTGACCACTTGTTTGGCAACGTGTGCTGTCCTGTGGCCGGAGCTGGGCGTACGGACGCGCAAACGACCCGACCGACGACGGCGCAATAGCGTGACGGCACATACTGTACTGATATGCGCCACAATCAGTATCAGTACAGTATGTGCCGTTGTCGGTCGGGTCGTTTGCTGCCGTATTGTGGCGCATATCAGTACATTATGTGCCGTCACGCTATTGCGCCGTTGTCGGTCGGGTCGTTTGCGCGTCCTTACGCCTAGCCCCGGTCATGGACGCGTCGACTACTTGTTTGGCGACGTGTCGACACTCGCGTCGACCACTTGTTTGGTGACGTGTGCTGTCCTGTGGCCGGAGCTGGGCGTACGGACGCGCAAACGACCCGACCGAAGACGGCGCAATAGCGTGACGGCACATACTGTACTGATATGCGCCACAATCAGTATCAGTACAGTATGTGCCGTTGTCGGTCGGGTCGTTTGCTGCCGTATTGTGGCGCATATCAGTACATTATGTGCCGTCACGCTATTGCGCCGTCGTCGGTCGGGTCGTTTGCGCGTCCTTACGCCTAGCCCCGGTCATGGACGCGTCGACTACTTGTTTGGCGACGTGTCGACACTCGCGTCGACCACTTGTTTGGTGACGTGTGCTGTCCTGTGGCCGGGGCTGGGCGTACGGACGCGCAAACGACCCGACAGACGACGGCGCAATAGCGTGACGGCACATACTGTACTGATATGCGCCACAATCAGTATCAGTACAGTATATGCCGTTGTCGGTCGGGTCGTTTGCTGCCGTATTGTGGCGCATATCAGTACATTATGTGCCATCACGCTATTGCGGCGTCGTCGGTCGGGTCGTTTGCGCGTCCTTACGCCTAGCCCCGGTCATGGACGCGTCGACTACTTGTTTGGCGACGTGTCGACACTCGCGTTGACCACTTGTTTGGCAACGTGTGCTGTCCTGTGGCCGGGGCTGGGCGTACGGACGCACAAACGACCCGACCGACGACGGCGCAATAGCGTGACGGCACATACTGTACTGATATGCGCCACAATCAGTATCAGTACAGTATGTGCCGTTGTCGGTCGGGTCGTTTGCTGCCGTATTGTGGCGCATATCAGTACATTATGTGCCGTCACGCTATTGCGCGATCGTCGACGGTCGGTTGGATCCTTGCGCCGGTATTGTGGCGCTTGTCAGTACAGTATGCGCCGTCACGCTACGCTGCGATTGTCCTCGGTCGGTTGTATCCTTGCGCCGGTATTGTGCCGCATGTCAGTACAGTATGCGCCGCTACGCTGCAATCGTCGTCGGTCGGGTCCTTGCGCCAGTATTGTGGCGCATGTCAGTACAGTACGCGCCGTCACGCTACGCTGCGATCGTCATCGGTCGGGTCCTTGCGCCGGTATTGTGGCGCATGTCAGTACAGCATGCGCCGTCACGCTACGCTGAGGTTGGATCCTTGCGCCGGTATTGTGGCGCATGTCAGTACAGTATACGCCGTCACGCTACGCTGCGATCGTCGTCGGTCGGGTCCTTGCGCCGGTATTGTGGCCCATGTCAGTACAGTATGCGTCGTCACGCTACGCTGCGATCGTCATAGGTCGGGTGGATCCTTGCGCCGGTATTGTGGCGCATGTCAGTACAATATGCGCCGTCACGCTACGCTGCGATCCTTGCGCGATTCTTGCGCCGGTATTGTGGTGCATGTCATTACAGTACGCGCCGTCACGCTACGCTGCGATCGTCGTCGGTAGGTTGGATCCTTGCGCCGGTATTGTGGCGCATGTCAGTACAGTATGCGCCGTCACGCTACGCTGCGATTGTCCTCGGTCGGTTGTATCCTTGCGCCGGTATTGTGGCGCATGTCAGTACAGTATGCGCCGCTATGCTGAGATCGTCGTCGGTCGGGTCCTTGCGCCAGTATTGTGACGCATGTCAGTACAGTATGCGCCGTCACGCTAAGCTGTGATCGTCATCGGTCGACCGTCACGCTACGCTGCGATCGTCATCGGTCGGGTCCTTGCGCCAGTATTGTGGCGCATGTCAGTACAGTATGCGCCGTCACGCTACGCTGCGATCGTCGTCGGACGGTTGGATCCTTGCGCCGGTATTGTGGCGTATGTCAGTACAGTATGCGCCGCTACGCTGCGATCGCCGTCGGTCGGGTCCTTGCACCGGTATTGTGGCGCATGTCAGTACAGTATGCGCCGTCACGCTACGCTGCGATCGTCATCGGTCGTCACGCTACGCTGCGATCGTCGTCGGTCGGTTGGATCCTTGCGCCGGTATTGTGGCGTATGTCAGTACAGTATGCATCGTCACGCTACGCTGCGATCGTCATCGGTCGGGTCCTTGCACCGGTATTGTGGCGCATGTCAGTACAGTATGCGCCGTCACGCTACGCTGTGATCGTCGTCGGTCGGGTCCTTGTGCACGCTACGCTGCGATCGTCGGCGGGCGGTTGGATCCTTGTGCCGGTATTGTCGTGCATATCAGTACAGTATGCGCCGTCACGCTACGCTGCGATCGTCGTCGGTCGTGTTCTTGCGCCGGTATTGTCGCGCATATCAGTACAGTATGCGCCGTCACGCTACGCTGCGATCGTCGTCGGTCGGGTTCTTGAGCCGGTATTATCGCGCATATCAGTACAGTATGTGCCGTCACGCTATTGCGCCGTCGTCGGTCGGGTCGTTTGCTGCGGTATTGTGGCGCATATCAGTACAGTATGTGCCTACGCTACGCTGCGATCGTCGTCGGTCGGGTGCTTGCGCTGGTATTGTCGCGCATATCAGTACAGTATGTGCCGTCACACTGCGATCGGTCGGGTCCTTGCTGCGGTATTGCCTCGCATATCAGTACAGTATGTGCCGTCACGCTGCGATCGGTCGGGTCCTTACTCCAGTCCACAGACATGGTTGTGTGGTGCCACTAACATTGCTTCTTCCAGTCCACAGACATGGCTGCGTGGTGCTACTAACATTGCTTCCTCCAGTCCACAGACATTACAGCGTGGTGCTACTAACATTGCTTCCTCCAGTCCACAGACATTACTGCGTGGTGCTACTAACATTGCTTCCTCCAGTCCACAGACATGGTTGCGTGGTGCTACTAACATTGCTTCTTCCAGTCCACAGACATGGTTGCGTGGTGCTACTAACATTGCTTCCTCCAGTCCACAGACATGGTTGCGTGGTGCCACTAACATTGCTTCCTCCAGTCCACAGACATGGTTGCGTGGTGCCACTAACATTGCTTCCTCCAGTCCACAGACATGGTTGCGTGGTGCCACTAACATTGCTTCTTCCAGTCCACAGACATGGTTGCGTGGTGCTACTAACATTGCTTCTTCCAGTCCACAGACATGGTTGCGTGGTGCTACTAACATTGCTTCCCCCAGTCCACAGACATGGTTGCGTGGTGCCACTAACATTGCTTCCCCCAGTCCACAGACTTGGTTGCGTGGTGCCACTAACATTGCTTCCTCCAGTCCACAGACTTGGTTGCGTGGTGCCACTAACATTGCTTCCTCCAGTCCACAGACAT
The DNA here is from genome assembly GCF_963454915.1 of Gymnoscopelus microlampas. Lineage (NCBI taxonomy): Eukaryota > Metazoa > Chordata > Actinopteri > Myctophiformes > Myctophidae > Gymnoscopelus > Gymnoscopelus microlampas. The sequence continues at coordinate 47,958,351 of NC_139942.1, read as the reverse complement.
TGCTGCGTGGTGCCACTAACATTGCTTCCTCCAGTCCACAGACATGGTTGCGTGGTGCCACTAACATTGCTTCCTCCAGTCCACAGACATTGCTGCGTGGTGCTACTAACATTGCTTCCTCCAGTCCACAGACATTGCTGCGTGGTGCTACTAACATTGCTTCCTCCAGTCCACAGACATTGCTGCGTGGTGCCACTAACATTGCTTCTTCCAGTCCACAGACATTACAGCGTGGTGCTACTAACATTGCTTCCTCCAGTCCACAGACATTACTGCGTGGTGCTACTAACATTGCTTCCTCCAGTCCACAGACATGGTTGCGTGGTGCTACTAACATTGCTTCTTCCAGTCCACAGACATGGTCGGGTCCTTGCACCGGTATTGTGGCGCATGTCAGTACAGTATGCGCCGTCACGCTACGCTGTGATCGTCGTCGGTCGGGTCCTTGTGCACGCTACGCTGCGATCGTCGGCGGGCGGTTGGATCCTTGTGCCGGTATTGTCGTGCATATCAGTACAGTATGCGCCGTCACGCTACGCTGCGATCGTCGTCGGTCGTGTTCTTGCGCCGGTATTGTCGCGCATATCAGTACAGTATGCGCCGTCACGCTACGCTGCGATCGTCGTCGGTCGGGTTCTTGAGCCGGTATTATCGCGCATATCAGTACAGTATGTGCCGTCACGCTATTGCGCCGTCGTCGGTCGGGTCGTTTGCTGCGGTATTGTGGCGCATATCAGTACAGTATGTGCCTACGCTACGCTGCGATCGTCGTCGGTCGGGTGCTTGCGCTGGTATTGTCGCGCATATCAGTACAGTATGTGCCGTCACACTGCGATCGGTCGGGTCCTTGCTGCGGTATTGCCTCGCATATCAGTACAGTATGTGCTGTCACGCTGCGATCGGTCGGGTCCTTACTCCAGTCCACAGACATGGTTGTGTGGTGCCACTAACATTGCTTCTTCCAGTCCACAGACATGGCTGCGTGGTGCTACTAACATTGCTTCCTCCAGTCCACAGACATTACAGCGTGGTGCTACTAACATTGCTTCCTCCAGTCCACAGACATGGTTGCGTGGTGCCACTAACATTGCTTCCTCCAGTCCACAGACATGGTTGCGTGGTGCCACTAACATTGCTTCTTCCAGTCCACAGACATGGTTGCGTGGTGCTACTAACATTGCTTCTTCCAGTCCACAGACATGGTTGCGTGGTGCTACTAACATTGCTTCCCCCAGTCCACAGACATGGTTGCGTGGTGCCACTAACATTGCTTCCCCCAGTCCACAGACTTGGTTGCGTGGTGCCACTAACATTGCTTCCTCCAGTCCACAGACTTGGTTGCGTGGTGCCACTAACATTGCTTCCTCCAGTCCACAGACATTGCTGCGTGGTGCCACTAACATTGCTTCCTCCAGTCCACAGACATGGTTGCGTGGTGCCACTAACATTGCTTCCTCCAGTCCACAGACATTGCTGCGTGGTGCTACTAACATTGCTTCCTCCAGTCCACAGACATTGCTGCGTGGTGCTACTAACATTGCTTCCTCCAGTCCACAGACATTGCTGCGTGGTGCCACTAACATTGCTTCTTCCAGTCCACAGACATTACAGCGTGGTGCTACTAACATTGCTTCCTCCAGTCCACAGACATTACTGCGTGGTGCTACTAACATTGCTTCCTCCAGTCCACAGACATGGTTGCGTGGTGCTACTAACATTGCTTCTTCCAGTCCACAGACATGGTTGCGTGGTGCTACTAACATTGCTTCCTCCAGTCCACAGACATGGTTGCGTGGAGCCACTATCATTGCTTCCTCCAGTCCACAGACATGGTTGCGTGGTGCCACTAACATTGCTTCCTCCAGTCCACAGACATGGTTGCGTGGTGCCACTAACATTGCTTCTTCCAGTCCACAGACATGGTTGCGTGGTGCTACTAACATTGCTTCTTCCAGTCCACAGACATGGTTGCGTGGTGCCACTAACATTGCTTCCCCCAGTCCACAGACATGGTTGCGTGGTGCCACTAACATTGCTTCCTCCAGTCCACAGACATGGTTGCGTGGTGCCACTAACATTGCTTCCTCCAGTCCACAGACATTGCTGCGTGGTGCCACTAACATTGCTTCCTCCAGTCCACAGACATGGTTGCGTGGTGCCACTAACATCGCTTCCTCCAGTCCACAGACATGGTTGCGTGGTGCCACTAACATTGCTTCCTCCAGTCCACAGACATTGCTGCGTGGTGCTACTAACATTGCTTCCTCCAGTCCACAGACATTGCTGCGTGGTGCTACTAACATTGCTTCCTCCAGTCCACAGACATTGCTGCGTGGTGCTACTAACATTGCTTCCTCCAGTCCACAGACATTGCTGCGTGGTGCTACTAACATTGCTTTCTCCAGTCCACAGACATTGCTGCGTGGTGCCACTAACATTGCTTCTTCCAGTCCACAGACATGGTTGCGTGGTGCCACTAACATTGCTTCCTCCAGTCCACAGACATGGTTGCGTGTAGCCACTAACATTGCTTCCTCCAGTCCACAGACATGGTTGCGTGGTGCTACTAACATTGCTTCCTCCAGTCCACAGACATGGTTGCGTGGTGCTACTAACATTGCTTCCTCCAGTCCACAGACATTGCTGCGTGGTGCTACTAACATTGCTTCCTCCAGTCCACAGACATGGTTGCGTGGTGCCACTAACATTGCTTCTTCCAGTCCACAGACATTGCTGCGTGGTGCTACTAACATTGCTTCTTCCAGTCCACAGACATTGCTGCGTGGTGCCACTAACATTGCTTCTTCCAGTCCACAGACATGGGTGCGTGGTGCCACTAACATTGCTTCCTCCAGTCCACAGACATTGCTGCGTGGTGCTACTAACATTGCTTCTTCCAGTCCACAGACATGGTTGCGTGGCGCTACTAACATTGCTTCCTCCAGTCCACAGACATGGCTGCGTGGTGCTACTAACATTGCTTCCTCCAGTCCACAGACATTACTGCGTGGTGCTACTAACACTGCTTCCTCCAGTCCACAGACATGGCTGCGTGGTGCTACTAACATTGCTTCCTCCAGTCCACAGACATGGCTGCGTGGTGCTACTAACATTGCTTCCTCCAGTCCACAGACATGGTTGCGTGGTGCCACTAACATTGCTTCTTCCAGTCCACAGACATGGTTGCGTGGCGCTACTAACATTGCTTCCTCCAGTCCACAGACATGGCTGCGTGGTGCTACTAACATTGCTTCCTCCAGTCCACAGACATTACTGCGTGGTGCTACTAACATTGCTTCCTTCAGTCCACAGACATTGCTGCGTGGTGCTACTAACATTGCTTCCTTCAGTCCACAGACATTGCTGCGTGGTGCTACTAACATTGCTTCCTTCAGTCCACAGACATTGCTGCGTGGTGCTACTAACATTGCTTCCTTCAGTCCACAGACATTGCTGCGTGGTGCCACTAACATTGCTTCCTCCAGTCCACAGACATTGCTGCGTGGTGCCACTAACATTGCTTCCTTCAGTCCACAGACATTGCTGCGTGGTGCCACTAACATTGCTTCCTCCAGTCCACAGACATTGCTGCGTGGTGCTACTAACATTGCTTCCTCCAGTCCACAGATATGGTTGCGTGGTGCTACTAACATTGCTTCCTCCAGTCCACAGACATTGCTGCGTGGTGCTACTAACATTGCTTCCTCCAGTCCACAGACATGGTTGCGTGGTGCCACTAACATTGCTTCCTCCAGTCCACAGACATGGTTGCGTGGTGCCACTAACATTGCTTCTTCCAGTCCACAGACATGGTTGCGTGGTGCTACTAACATTGCTTCCTCCAGTCCACAGACATGGTTGCGTGGTGCTACTAACATTGCTTCCTCCAGTCCACAGACATGGTTGCGTGGTGCTACTAACATTGCTTCCTCCAGTCCACAGACATGGTTGCGTGGTGCTACTAACATTGCTTCCTCCAGTCCACAGACATGGTTGCGTGGTGCCACTAACATTGCTTCCTCCAGTCCACAGACATTGCTGCGTGGTGCTACTAACATTGCTTCCTCCAGTCCACAGACATTGCTGCGTGGTGCTACTAACATTGCTTCCTCCAGTCCACAGACATTGCTGCGTGGTGCCACTAACATTGCTTCTTCCAGTCCACAGACATTACAGCGTGGTGCTACTAACATTGCTTCCTCCAGTCCACAGACATTACTGCGTGGTGCTACTAACATTGCTTCCTCCAGTCCACAGACATGGTTGCGTGGTGCTACTAACATTGCTTCTTCCAGTCCACAGACATGGTTGCGTGGTGCTACTAACATTGCTTCCTCCAGTCCACAGACATGGTTGCGTGGAGCCACTATCATTGCTTCCTCCAGTCCACAGACATGGTTGCGTGGTGCCACTAACATTGCTTCCTCCAGTCCACAGACATGGTTGCGTGGTGCCACTAACATTGCTTCTTCCAGTCCACAGACATGGTTGCGTGGTGCTACTAACATTGCTTCTTCCAGTCCACAGACATGGTTGCGTGGTGCCACTAACATTGCTTCCCCCAGTCCACAGACATGGTTGCGTGGTGCCACTAACATTGCTTCCTCCAGTCCACAGACATGGTTGCGTGGTGCCACTAACATTGCTTCCTCCAGTCCACAGACATTGCTGCGTGGTGCCACTAACATTGCTTCCTCCAGTCCACAGACATTGCTGCGTGGTGCTACTAACATTGCTTCCTCCAGTCCACAGACATGGTTGCGTGGTGCCACTAACATTGCTTCCTCCAGTCCACAGGCATGGTTGCGTGGTGCCACTAACATTGCTTCCTCCAGTCCACAGACATTGCTGCGTGGTGCTACTAACATTGCTTCCTCCAGTCCACAGACATTGCTGCGTGGTGCTACTAACATTGCTTCCTCCAGTCCACAGACATTGCTGCGTGGTGCCACTAACATTGCTTCTTCCAGTCCACAGACATGGTTGCGTGGTGCCACTAACATTGCTTCCTCCAGTCCACAGACATGGTTGCGTGGTGCCACTAACATTGCTTCCTCCAGTCCACAGACATGGTTGCGTGGTGCTACTAACATTGCTTCCTCCAGTCCACAGACATGGTTGCGTGGTGCTACTAACATTGCTTCCTCCAGTCCACAGACATTGCTGCGTGGTGCTACTAACATTGCTTCCTCCAGTCCACAGACATGGTTGCGTGGTGCCACTAACATTGCTTCTTCCAGTCCACAGACATTGCTGCGTGGTGCTACTAACATTGCTTCTTCCAGTCCACAGACATTGCTGCGTGGTGCCACTAACATTGCTTCTTCCAGTCCACAGACATGGGTGCGTGGTGCCACTAACATTGCTTCCTCCAGTCCACAGACATGGTTGCGTGGTGCTACTAACATTGCTTCTTCCAGTCCACAGACATGGTTGCGTGGCGCTACTAACATTGCTTCCTCCAGTCCACAGACATGGCTGCGTGGTGCTACTAACACTGCTTCCTCCAGTCCACAGACATGGCTGCGTGGTGCTACTAACACTGCTTCCTCCAGTCCACAGACATGGCTGCGTGGTGCTACTAACATTGCTTCCTCCAGTCCACAGACATGGTTGCGTGGTGCCACTAACATTGCTTCTTCCAGTCCACAGACATGGTTGCGTGGCGCTACTAACATTGCTTCCTCCAGTCCACAGACATGGCTGCGTGGTGCTACTAACATTGCTTCCTCCAGTCCACAGACATTACTGCGTGGTGCTACTAACATTGCTTCCTTCAGTCCACAGACATTGCTGCGTGGTGCTACTAACATTGCTTCCTTCAGTCCACAGACATTGCTGCGTGGTGCTACTAACATTGCTTCCTTCAGTCCACAGACATTGCTGCGTGGTGCTACTAACATTGCTTCCTTCAGTCCACAGACATTGCTGCGTGGTGCCACTAACATTGCTTCCTCCAGTCCACAGACATTGCTGCGTGGTGCCACTAACATTGCTTCCTTCAGTCCACAGACATTGCTGCGTGGTGCCACTAACATTGCTTCCTCCAGTCCACAGACATTGCTGCGTGGTGCTACTAACATTGCTTCCTCCAGTCCACAGATATGGTTGCGTGGTGCTACTAACATTGCTTCCTCCAGTCCACAGACATTGCTGCGTGGTGCTACTAACATTGCTTCCTCCAGTCCACAGACATGGTTGCGTGGTGCCACTAACATTGCTTCCTCCAGTCCACAGACATGGTTGCGTGGTGCCACTAACATTGCTTCTTCCAGTCCACAGACATGGTTGCGTGGTGCTACTAACATTGCTTCCTCCAGTCCACAGACATGGTTGCGTGGTGCTACTAACATTGCTTCCTCCAGTCCACAGACATGGTTGCGTGGTGCTACTAACATTGCTTCCTCCAGTCCACAGACATTACTGCGTGGTGCTACTAACATTGCTTCCTCCAGTCCACAGACATTGCTGCGTGGTGCAACTAACATTGCTTCCTCCAGTCCACAGACATTGCTGCGTGGTGCTACTAACATTGCTTCCTCCAGTCCACAGACATTACTGCGTGGTGCCACTAACATTGCTTCCTCCAGTCCACAGACATTACTGCGTGGTGCCACTAACATTGCTTCCTCCAGTCCACAGACATTGCTGCGTGGTGCTACTAACATTGCTTCCTCCAGTCCACAGACATGGTTGCGTGGTGCTACTAACATTGCTTCCTCCAGTCCACAGACATGTTTGCGTGGTGCTACTAACATTGCTTCCTCCAGTCCACAGACATTGCTGCGTGGTGCTACTAACATTGCTTCCTCCAGTCCACAGACATTGCTGCGTGGTGCTACTAACATTGCTTCCTCCAGTCCACAGACATGGTTGCGTGGTGCTACTAACATTGCTTCCTCCAGTCCACAGACATGGTTGCGTGGTGCCACTAACATTGCTTCCTCCAGTCCACAGACATTGCTGCGTGGTGCTACTAACATTGCTTCCTCCAGTCCACAGACATTACTGCGTGGTGCTACTAACATTGCTTCTTCCAGTCCACAGACATGGTTGCGTGGTGCCACTAACATTGCTTCCTCCAGTCCACAGACATTGCTGCGTGGTGCTACTAACATTGCTTCCTCCAGTCCACAGACATTACAGCGTGGTGCCACTAACATTGCTTCCTCCAGTCCACAGACATTACTGTGTGGTGCTACTAACATTGCTTCTTCCAGTCCACAGACATGGTTGCGTGGTGCCACTAACATTGCTTCCTCCAGTCCACAGACATTGCTGTGTGGTGCTACTAACATTGCTTCCTCCAGTCCACAGACATTGCTGCGTGGTGCCACTAACATTGCTTCCTCCAGTCCAATGACATGGTTGCGTGGTGCTACTAACATTGCTTCTTCCAGTCCACAGACATTGCTGCGTGGTGCCACTAACATTGCTTCCTCCAGTCCAATGACATGGTTGCGTGGTGCTACTAACATTGCTTCTTCCAGTCCACAGACATTGCTGCGTGGTGCCACTAACATTGCTTCCTCCAGTCCACAGACATTGCTGCGTGGTGCCACTAACATTGCTTCCTCCAGTCCACAGACATTGCTGCGTGGTGCTACTAACATTGCTTCCTCCAGTCCACAGACATTGCTGCGTGGTGCTACTAACATTGCTTCCTCCAGTCCACAGACATTGCTGCGTAGTCCAATGACATGGTTGCGTGGTGCTACTAACATTGCTTCTTCCAGTCCACAGACATTGCTGCGTGGTGCCACTAACATTGCTTCTTCCAGTCCACAGACATTGTTGCGTGGTGCTACTAACATTGCTTCCTCCAGTCCACAGACAGAGGCTTGGTTCATCAGGGTCGGAAAGAGTTATATATATCAACAGACGCTGACAGGGTTACCATATGTCTAGCTCAATGAGAAGAAAGGCAGCCTGTGAGTCTGGAGGTCACCGGTTCGATCCTCGTCCCAGATGATGTGTTGAGGTGATCATGATTTGGCATTCGTAGGCTTACGCGTAGTATTTCTTGAGGTTAAGGGTAGGCATAGTTTTACTGAGGTTAGGGTTAGTGAGGGTTTAAAATGCTCATTTGTTAATTGCATGGTCCTCTTTCTCTCAAGTTCAGTCTTCTATGTTTTTATGGCTTATTGTGCATATTACTTATCATTGCTTCTTTCTTTCTTCTCTCTGCAATCGCTGGCCTCGTATTATCGCTGCTTGCAGCTATATTTTATGTTTTAAATTTCATAGATTTCAGGGCTTTGGGGGGCTTCCCCCCCAAAAAAAAAGAAATTTGAGGATGCGTGGGAATAAGAAGTGTCCCTTATTTCAATTTCTGAAAGGTAGTAAGGAGTAAGATTGTTAAAGGCTAGGTAAAGGAGTAAGAGTATTAAAGGCTAAAGATGCTAGGTAAAGGAGTAAGAGTGGTAAAGGCTGTAAAATTCAGGGGCGGCCTTAAGGATCTGGGGGACCGTTTCAAGGTTGGTTTGTTTGGGAAACAAACCCACTATTTGTTTCCCAAACAGTGGGTCAGGACCCATGTTTGGGTCACGGACCAATTTGTATGGGTCTCAAGTAAATATTCCCTTTTTGTGTCTTCCATAAAATAAAATACAATATTTCAAAAATAAATAAATAAAAGCAAAAACGTTTGGGAACCACTGCTCAACATAATCCCTGCTCACCCATTACTGTGTGGCCAGAAACAGCTCAAACACCATCGTCCAGTTTGCTGATGACATGGCAGTGGTGGTTTAAATGTTGTCGTCACAGGGCAGGGCTTCCCGAACATCGACAAGACCTAGAGCTGATTGTAATCTTCTGTAATGTGTGAAGAAGCAACACATTCTGGTGGTTCACACCTTGACTTCCCTTTTTAGTTGTGTGTGTGTGTGTGTGTGTGTGTGTGTGTGTGTGTGTGTGTGTGTGTGTGTGTGTGTGTGCGCGATGTCAGCTTCGACTCCATCATTAACAAAATAAACCACTCCCTGATGAATACATAATGAGTAGAGCTGACATGTCAAAACTACAGAGATATAAGACAGTACGTGTTGTTCAGTGAAGGTCCAGTTCAGACTAACTAGATCTGAGCGTCATATCACTGTATCTGTATTGACAGCTACAGACAGATATGAATCAAGTAACCTTTGTGCTCCTTCTGCTCTGGACCGCAGGTAAAGTACGACTCTGTTTTAACGATCCTGGTTGTTTACTAAATCAACCAGGCTGCAGCATATACACCCCACACTATACATTAGGTTGAATCGATTTCAAACAGCAGCAATTTGAAGTTTTTTTGTTGTTGTAATGTATACCTACAACATCAATACTAAACCCGAACCAAACCCGCACCCTAACCCTAACCGCACGCGGATGCCACATAGTCGGAGAAAAGGTCTGTCGGATTATCGCATGCCTCCCCGTGTGTATACATGTTCCTGCTATCAAACCATTAGCTTATTGTAAGTTACTTACAATAAGCAAGGCAAAGAGCAGTGGTTGAAAGTAATTGAGAATGGTGTACAGTACTGTACTTAATACGTGCAATTTTGTTCTTGATAAGTACAGTTTGGAGGAACTTGTACTTCAGCATTTCTATTTTCCGTATACTTTATACTTCCAACTCCGACATATTTCAAAGGCAAATATGATGACAAGGACATACAGTATGATAGCTTTTCATGGGCTCAAAGTAGTAAATTGTGGCCTCAACAGCCTTTATTTTTTATTCAATATAGTGTAAGCTTCACAACATCAAATGTCATCATTTGGTCCAGAATACGATGAAGTCATTTTTAACTGGTACTCTCCATCTTTTCAACAGGCATAAATCCAGCATCAACAGTCCACCTGCATTCCCCTGAAGATGTGACTACTGTCCACAATGATACCACAGGCAGATGTGAGTACATCAGCCAAAAACTGCACTCAAGTGTTTGATAATTTATTATTTTGATGTTGTTTTATTTTTATAATCATGTCAGGTCTAAAATATAAAATTATAAATGCTTGTGAGCAAATTATAAAATAGCCATGTATTCAAAGATGGCCTAAACAATATCACCTTAAATAAAACGATACACAATAATACATAAAATCTTAACAAAATAACACAAATAAAGGTACATGTAAGGCAATAAAAGTACAGCATTTTGCTATTTTCACAAATTTTGTATGACTCTTTCATGACAAAGAATAAAATAGGGCTTAAGTGGTGTTAATGCTCCGTAATATTGTAATTTGTTTACCAAATATGTGTTCAATCAGGCTGCAGCATATACAACACACACTACAGTATACATTAGGTTGAATCGATTTAAAACAGCAGCAATTTGAAGGTTTATTTTTCTTTTTTATGTGTGTACCTACAACATACATGTGTGCGTGTGTATACATGTTCTTCAGACTGTGGTGTTCCTGCCATCAAACCAAAAGTCCCTGAATGTCCCCGTGATGGATTTGGTATCGTCAACGGTGAGGAGGCTGAACCTCACTCCTGGCCCTGGCAGGTGGCCTTTCAGGTACATATACAACACTTTGTTTATATTTAACATTTCATTCACTATTAAGAGACCACACCTCTACTTAAGTTTAACAATTTATTGAAACGTAATGAGATGAATGTGAATGGTATGAGGAACCCAAGGTAGGGCGAGACTCAGGGTGGGGGCGTAACCTCAGGAGCTACGGCCATCGTAGCTCAACTCCGTCACTGTCCCCCTGGATTCCTAGTAAAATAGAGACAGAACGAAGAAGGGCGAGAATCGAGGTGGAAGGAGGAGGTTGGGTTGGAGGGGGACGTGAAGCAGAACAAACAAGTCAATTGAGATATTGCAGGTGTATTTATACTGTGGTGATTGCAACAAGGATTGGCTGAGGTGAGTGGAGGCAGGTGTAGTGGATACGGGTGATTGTGAATGGGGAGTGGCTAATGAGTGAAGGCAGGTATGGTAGATCAAGGAAAGTTTCGAAAGGAAAAGACGTTCCGTCCATCCGTTCTCTAGATGACACTCATGGGTGGCAAACCTCACACCGGAAGTTTGATCAAATACATTGCAGTGGATAGAGACTGCTGGACCAGCTCATGAACAAACATTATTTCTGAACGCTTGCGACCTTTTCATTTAATCGGTTCAGGAATATAAAAGAAGACATATCACAGTTGGTGGATGAAAGAGAAGGTGAAAGGGAAGGTGTTTCCCATTTCATAATAGCTGAACAGTAAGTTAGATAAATCCTACAATTGCTAATGAAACCAATATGAATTCAGGAATACAGCCGCCAGCATTGGTGTGGTGGATCACTGATCAACGAGAACTGGGTTGTGACTGCTGCCCACTGCCAGATCGACAAGTACAAACACTTTCGCCCTCTGAACTAATTAGTTTGTGTGTGTGTGTGTGTGTGTGTGTGTGTGTGTGTGTGTGTGTGTGTGTGTGTGTGTGTGTGTGTGTGTGTGTGTGTGTGCGTGCGTGCGTGCGTGCGTGCGTGCGTGCGTGCGTGCGTGCGTGCGTGCGCACACACACTTTGAGTTCAGCTACTCACTTTAATTTCTAACAATTTTCAGTAATACTCACCGTCTGATCCTCGGCCTGCACAACCGCAAAAACACAAACAATGTCCAGAACATGATGATTGGAAAGGTAGGTGCTCTGTTTTATAAAATCTGATAGGGACACAACATTATTTTATAAGATCTCATAGGGACACATTATTGTATTGTTTTGTTCATTCACATGACAATCTGGGTAAAACTGAATCCATTCTCTTTTGATGCAGAATTTACCTCTGCAAGGCCAAATACTTCACAGTCAAAGTGGGCGACAATGTTATCACAAGGAAAGAAGAAATTACCTAGCTGGGTTGTATCTTAGAGGAAAATCTTTCCAGTGAAAAAATGGCAACCAACGTACCGTAATCAAATAAGTCAACCAAAGAACAAGAGTAGGTGCTCTGAGTCTTTGATTAGACAGTGGTCTGTTATTGAGTTCAGCGGTCATTATTCAGAAATAACACACAGCTGAATTCAGTGACTGACCAACCAAAATCAAGCATTCAACCAAGCTGTGTAATAAAGTTTTATAAGATCTGATAGGGACATTATGTTGTTAGATGTTATCAGGGTCCTCTCCATTAACCTGCTAATCATTTTGGCCTTTTCTGTTTAATTCTTGGGCATTTTTAATGTTCCTGGCTCCAGATTGTAAAACATGGTTGAAGCCAGACATTCTATCAACAAGCATCAGCAGCAACAACTATTTGTTTGCACATCTCTCCTAACAGCTAAGATGAATGTGTAATTTCCCTGATAGGTCTTCAATCACCCTGACTACAGAAGAGCAACTCTTGACTATGACATCGCACTGATCAAGCTGCAAAGCCCTGCCCAGATGACCAAGCACGTGTCCCCTGTGTGTGTGGCTGAGACTAGTGACATCTTCTATGCTGGCATGAATTGCGTGGCCACTGGCTGGGGATGGACCCGCTTTGAAAGTGAGGGAATGACAGGAAACACACTTCGCTTCCATCAACCACAGTGACTGGACTGTTTTACCACTTAGTTTAATGATTTAGCATAGAGTAGCATGTAACCTACAAGTGGCAGATACTGTAGGTTACTGTAGAGCAAACTAATAGAGCAGATTCACTTTCAAATGAGTCATTTTGACACTTCTTGTCCAGAATATAGCTGTAAAAACGGCAAAGCTTCAAGACGATTTAAACCATTTAGACCAATTTTAAAAACATCTTCTAAATACTGACCTAAGTTAAAAAGCCCAAACTAAAATGAGATGCTTTGCCGGATTTAAAGTATAACAACGTATAGGCATTTCCAGGTCTAAATGAGTTAATGAAAAATTACATCGAATTGTTCCAACAAACAAATGTATTTTCTTCTCAAAAAGGATAAGATTAAGACCTCCACTACTACTTAACAACAATGAGTCATTCTCTGTGTCCAAGAGCTCAAAGCTCAAACCTAACCATTGAATTGTGTGTATGTCTTTCAGCTCGTGAGGTACCTCTCAAGCTCCAGCAAGTTTGTCTGCCCCTCATCGGCTACGATCGGTGCAAGAACAATTTTGGCAGTTTCCTCACCAGTCGGATGTGCTGTGCTGGAGCTGCTGGATCTGGAACCTGCCACGTGAGTGACATGACCCTAACACAGACTTCAATCAAAAAAACAAGAGGAAAACATCAAGATGCTATAGAGCTCAACAGCAAAATGCTGGAAGTAAAAATCCCATTCATTTTCTGCAGAGGATTTTATCATTGGCTATAATGTCGTAACTATCCAAGGCAGACTTCCAACCACGAGGGACGAATAATGAATAATAATAATACTAATAATAATACTACTACTACTAATACTACTATTAACAACAACAGCAGCAGCAACAACAGCAACAACAATAATAATAATTTTGACATGAAAGACATTAAAAACACAAGTGCTTGTTGTTACAGGGTGACTCCGGTGGCCCCCTGGTGTGTGAGAAGGAGCCTGGAGTCTGGACCCTGGTTGGTGTGACTTCCTGGGGCAAGCAAGGCTGCATCACCACTGTACCTGCTGGGTTCGCCCGCATCACAGCGCTGCGTGCCTGGATGGACCGGACCATGGCTAACAACTAAACTGTAAACTGCTGTTACTCTAGACTAGTTGTCATCTTCATCAGTGATTCTCAACCTTTTATGAGCCATGGACCACTAGCATATTTCAAACAATCAAACGTGTGCGACAATGAAATCAAGCCCCTAACAGTTAATATTTCATTTCAAGCTTCTTTTTTTGTACCTACACATTATGCCTATGCCCTCAAAATGTACTTGTGCAATATTATTTTAACTAATTTTTTAAACATTTAACAAAGGTACAAACATTTTTTTAAACATTTGAAAACATTTGAAACAAATTATGCCGTTGACCACTAGCGCTCCGTGGACAACTGGTTGAGAAACAGTGATCTGCATAATTAATAATACAATCATTGCAAATGCTTGGTGTATGTGTCCTTGAGGTGCACATTGTTTGCAGTGATAAATGCATATTGCTTATTGCTTGAATACATCTTTGAATTGCAGTTGATTACCAGTGGTCTCAATCATTTTACCTGGAGATAAAATACATGTGAGAAAAGTTCATAATATGAAATTTTCAGAATATACAGAATACAGAATATTATTCTGTATTTATGTGAGTGGATCAGCCCCATTAGTGACCTTCCCCTTCACGACACCATGCATTTATGGTGTCCTATGGTGACCTATTTACCAACATCGTATCAAAAATATAAAGCTAGTCCAAAGTTCCTACAGATGTCGACAGTGTGATACAATTACATTCCACTGTGAAGCAACTGTTTAAATAAGCGTTTAACAGTCACAGCCTGTGTCTGTGATCGGTAACACACTTCCATGTTACATTTTGCACAGGCTGTAAAAATACAATGTTCTGTGACAGGTCAAAAGCTACAGGGAAGGGGGAGCTTGGGGCTAAGAGTGGATATGTACTGTTACTGTATGATAGTGAGATAGGTAAAGGAGTAAGGAGGAACCTATAGTATTCCTTTATAGATAAAGAACATAAATATCAACTTTCTTTTGTAGATTTGTTTTGCAAAGACACTTGATAGAAATGTATTCAAATGACCCACCCTGGAAAAAGCATACAGTAGGGGAGTGGCTGACATAAACACTTTTGTACTTGTACTTCACTCAAAATCCATCCTTTTTGTACAGAAAATGTACTGTATAATATCTGAAATTGGCGGCATTTATCAGTCTATTGTGACTTTGACTTGAGCGTAAGGCCCGCTCAAATCTCACTTCTGGTCTCAGGTCGTGTAGACTACAGGCTATACCTGTTTGTTCCATCGTAGAAATGCAGAGCACATTTTAACATTATGCAGCAGCCAATATTCACTTAAAATGACGTAACTGAACAGCTTAAGTAGCTAAGTAAGTATCCCTAGTTGTTGTAATTACGGGGTTAACAGGTGACATAATTACAATCATTTAAAAGCGAGGTATTCTTAATCAGTCACCCATTTAACAGTTATTCAGATGTCTCCACATTTGGATTTATTAAGACCTACAGCATACGGGTTTGCGAAGGGATTTTTATTTTGCAAACAGCAACGCACATCCTTCTCCAGGGCCCCGCTATAATTGGTGCTGGTTGAAATTACATTCAAAACGTATTCCCACCCTAACATAGCCTACATTTTGGTGTGATGGGCTATATGATAATCCCACTCACAAACAATGTGGGACTAGGAGTGCATGTTCCACAGTATGCCAAAAATACGCATGGCCGGGCCACGGTGGAATGTGTTCGGGCTTCAAATGGATCAAGGGGGAACTCGACTGTCCGTAGGTACGCTGCCATGCCAGGTAAAGTGTCAGACATACAGTATGTGTGGGGTTGTCCACGATATTGCTTTAATATTATTGCTGTGACATGAAATGGACTGTTATGGGCCTGTTATCTGAGGACTACAGATGGACATTTGCATTCTTGCTAAATCCGTTTTTATTTTTATTTACATCACATCATGTATATTATAATGTATATTATATATCTTATATGAGACGATTCTATGATGAGCCAATGTTATTCTCCATAGAGAAATTACTTTACGACCCAGGGGATATGGACGAGTGACGTCAGGACTTCTGTACTCTATTGGTCCAGTGGTGCCTGAGATTGGACGGACATATGGATTATCTCTGGCCTTCAGGCAATGGGAGATTTGTCTCTCCGAAGGTACTGTTAAAAAACGTACATTTCAGTGAACGAACGATTTCGTTCACGTTCACGGCAATGATTTGTTCAAATGATTTGTTCACGTTCTCGTTCAGTAGCGCTATTTACTAGTGAAAACTACTTTAAAGGATAAGAACTGCAATTTGAGTTACAGCCGTTGCATGAACAGTGCCATGTTTTTCACATTAGGTTTACAATAACATGAATTAATCATCAAGGGAGTAGAAAATAAATGTCCGCAGTTGGTTACTGTGGACGTGTTTTTTTCTCAGCTTTTCTAAGTAAAGCGAGCAGCTTCTGGAAACTAAGCTGACCACAATGTCAGGGTACATAGACTCACTTTGGTCCCTTGGCTTGGTCTCTTCTACAGTATGTAGGCCTACACAGAAGTGTTAAAACCACACTGCTCAAGTTAAGCACCCGCCTTTCACACATACACATCATGTCAACATGTTTACAGCAAACAGCTAACTTTCCAACCACAAATGCAATTTACAATTTAGGCATTTAGCAGACACTCTTAATCCAGAGCGATTTAGGCAAGGTAACCACAAGGCAATACATCAAATGCATAGAAATAGCCATCTGAGATAATAGGCAAACAAAGAACCTATCATCAGTACTCTAAACATTATAATATCAACAAAAACAAATCTGTACATTGAAACTGTACAATGCATGTGTTGATGTTAAAATCCTCTGTGTCAATACTATATTTAACTAGACGCGTCGCAATTCCGGGGAAATTGCAGAGTGTGGTTGCGCCGAC
The DNA here is from genome assembly GCF_963454915.1 of Gymnoscopelus microlampas. Lineage (NCBI taxonomy): Eukaryota > Metazoa > Chordata > Actinopteri > Myctophiformes > Myctophidae > Gymnoscopelus > Gymnoscopelus microlampas. The sequence continues at coordinate 47,941,819 of NC_139942.1, read as the reverse complement.
GCCGGTCGCGGGTCGCGGCCGCCGGGACTCGAGGAATAGGCCGGGAGGAATAACGTCGGAGGCTGCGCCAATTACATTGTCACGTCTCTCATGAGATCGCTTGCGTTTCATTTTGAAAGGATCGATCCACCCCGAAATAATGTTTTTGCATCAAACGGTTACATTTTGCGCATTTGTGGCGCCCCCTATGGGTCAAAGTGGAAATGCTTTTGGGAATTTGTTGAGTAAACCACCCTCGACATGTGATTTGAATTTGGGATTGACCGGACGTTTCGTTCGTGATTTCTGGCATTTTTGGTAAAACGGGCCCCTCCCGCTAACTTTGGAAGCCATTTACGGACGAACGGTAAGGTCTATGAAAATGCCGTTTGGATATGTTTACCGCATGGGCTCAGAGATCATGTGTACCGATTTGTGTGAGATTTGGAAAAAAATTGTAGGAAAAGGAGCAAAAAGTGTGTTTTGAAGAAAATTCAAAATGGCGGAAAATCTGTCCTGACGCAAATGGGCGTGGCCTATATGGGGAGATGCGTAATGACCCAAGGAATCCAGGGAAAAAGAAATTTTGATTTTACGACCTACGGTTCAAGAGTTATAGGCCAAAAGGTAAAGGGGGCTGTTATAGCGCCACCATGTGGCCGACTGGTGTGATTATTTTCTTAATAATTTTTCAAAAAACTATTAACCTCCCCTCCAAATCTTGTAACTGTAGCCCTTACGGTTTCCGAGAAAAGAATACTTGAATGGGAGTTTTTGCAATTCCCATTAAAGTGGATGGGGAAATTTAATGCAGAAATAAATCAATATCAAAAAATCTATCCTGACGCAAATGGGCGTGGCCTATATGGGGAGATGCGTAGTGACCCAAGGAATCCAGGTGAAAAGAAATTTTGATTTTCGGACCTACGGTTCAAGAGTTACGGGCCAAAACGTAAAGGGGGCTGTTATAGCGCCACCATGAGGCCGAATGGTGTGATATTTTTTCCAATAATTTCGGACAATATTATGAATTATCCCTCCAAATCTGATAACTCTAGCTCTTACGGTTTCTGAGAAAAAAATACTTGAATTTGAGTTTTTGCACTTTTCCATTAAAGCGGATGGGGACATTTAATGGCACTAATAAATTAATATCAATTAAACTATTCAACCAATCTCTTAGCCCTATACAAGCGCACGATTCCCGATTTAGACGGTCATTTTGATATATGGCACAACATTGGGGGATAAAAACTGTGGGAGGAGATGCGTCTGAAAAAAAGTTTATCTATAAATAAATAAACTAGACGCGTCGCAATTCCGGGGAAATTGCAGAGTGTGGTTGCGCCGACGCCGGTCGGACTATCATAATGTCGTTTGGACAGGTTTTTCGCAGGGGTCCATAGATCACGTGTACCGATTTGTGTGAGATTTGGAAAAAAAATGTAGGAAAAGGAGCAAAAAGTGTGTTTTGAAGAAAATTCAAAATGGCGGAAAATCTATCCTGACGCAAATGGGCGTGGCCTATATGGGGAGCTGCGTAATGACCCAAGGAATCTAGGGAAAAAGACATTTTGATTTTACGACCTACGGTTCAAGAGTTATAGGCCAAAAGGTAAAGTGGGCTGTTATAGCGCCACCATGTGGCCGACTGGTGTGATTCTTTTCATAATAATTTCGCAAAAAACTATTAACCTCCCCTCCAAATCTTGTAACTGTAGCCCTTACGGTTTCCGAGAAAAAAATACTTGAATGGGAGTTTTTGCAATTCCCATTAAAGTGGATGGGGAAATTTAATGCAGAAATAAATCAATATCAAAAAATCTATCCTGACGCAAATGGGCGTGGCCTATATGGGGAGATGCGTAATGACCCAAGGAATCTAGGGAAAAGGACATTTTGATTTTACGACCTACGGTTCAAGAGTTATAGGCCAAAAGGTAAAGGGGGCTGTTATAGCGCCACCATGTGGCCGACTGGTGTGATTATTTTCTTAATAATTTTTCAAAAAACTATTAACCTCCCCTCCAAATCTTGTAACTGTAGCCCTTACGGTTTCCGAGAAAAAAATACTTGAATGGGAGTTTTTGCAATTCCCATTAAAGTGGATGGGGAAATTTAATGCAGAAATAAATCAATATCAAAAAATCTATCCTGACGCAAATGGGCGTGGCCTATATGGGGAGATGCGTAGTGACCCAAGGAATCCAGGTGAAAAGAAATTTTGATTTTCGGACCTACGGTTCAAGAGTTACAGGCCAAAACGTAAAGGGGGCTGTTATAGCGCCACCATGAGGCCGAATGGTGTGATTCTTTTCATAATAATTTCGCAAAAAACTATTAACCTCCCCTCCAAATCTTGTAACTGTAGCCCTTACGGTTTCCGAGAAAAAAATACTTGAATGGGAGTTTTTGCAATTCCCATTAAAGTGGATGGGGAAATTTAATGCAGAAATAAATCAATATCAAAAAATCTATCCTGACGCAAATGGGCGTGGCCTATATGGGGAGATGCGTAGTGACCCAAGGAATCCAGGTGAAAAGAAATTTTGATTTTCGGACCTACGGTTCAAGAGTTACAGGCCAAAACGTAAAGGGGGCTGTTATAGCGCCACCATGAGGTCGAATGGTGTGATATTTTTTTCAATAATTTCGGACAATATTATGAATTATCCCTCCAAATCTGATAACTCTAGCTCTTACGGTTTTTGAGAAAAAAATACTTGAATTTGAATTTTTTCACTTTTCCATTAAAGCGGATGGGGACATTTAATGGCACTAATAAATTAATATCAATTAAACTTTTCAACCAATCTCTTAGCCCTATACAAGCGCACGATTCCCGATTTAGACGGTCATTTTGATATATGGCACAACATTAGGGGATAAAAACTGTGGGAGGAGATGCGTCTGAAAAAAAGTTTATCTATAAATAAATAAAGAGTATAGAGTACTATAGTCTGGTTGCCCTGTTGGGCAACCACACTAACTAGACGCGTCGCAATTGGCAATTGCAAAGTGTGGTTGCGCCGACGCGGTCGGGACTCCAGTAATACGCCGGGAGGAATACCGTCGGAGACTGCGCCAATTACATCGTCACGTCACTCCTGAGATCGCCTGCGTTTCATTTTGAGAGGATTGATCCCCCAAAAATATTTTTTTTGCATGAAACGGTTACATTTCGAGCATTCGTGGCGCCCCCTATGGATCAAAGTAGAAATGCTTTTGGGGATTGGTTTAGTATACCACCCTCGACATGTGATTCAAATTTGGGATTGACCGGACGTTTCGTTCGTGATTTATGGCATTTTGGTCAAACGGGCCCCTCCCGCTAACTTTGGAAGCCATTTACGGACGGACGGTACGGACTATCAAAATTCCGCTTGGATAGGTTTATCGCATGGGTCCATAGATCACGTGTACCGATTTGTGTGAGATTTGGAAAAAAAATTGAAGGAAAAGGAGCAAAAAGTGTGTTTTGAAGAAAATTCAAAATGGCGGAAAATCTATCCTGACGCAAATGGGCGTGGCCTATATGGGAAGATGCGTCGTGACCCAAGGAATCCAGGGAAAAAGAAATTTTGATTTTACGACGTACGGTTCAAGAGTTATAGGCCAAAAGGTAAAGGGGGCTGTTATAGCGCCACCATGTGGCCGACTGGTGTGATTATTTTCTTAATAATTTTTCAAAAAACTATTAACCTCCCCTCCAAGTTTTGTAACTGTAGCCTTTACGGTTTCCGAGAAAAAAATACTTGAATGGGAGTTTTTGCAATTCCCATTAAAGTGGATGGGGAAATTTAATGCACTAATAAATCAATATCAAAAAATCTATCCTGACGCAAATGGGCGTGGCCTATATGGGGAGATGCGTAGTGACCCAAGGAATCCAGGTGAAAAGAAATTTTGATTTTCGGACCTACGGTTCAAGAGTTACAGGCCAAAACGTAAAGGGGGCTGTTATAGCGCCACCATGAGGCCGAATGGTATGATATTTTTTTCAATAATTTCGGACAATATTATGAATTTTCCCTCCAAATCTGATAACTCTAGCTCTTAAGGTTTCTGAGAAAAAAATACCTGAATTTGAGTTTTTTCACTTTTACATTAAAGTGGAAGGGGGGAATTTAATGCACTAATAAATCAATATCAATTAAACTATTTAACCAATCTCTTAGCAAAATACAAGCGCACGATTCCCGATTTAGACGGTCATTTTGATATATGGCACAACATTAGGGGATAAAAACTGTGGGAGGAGATGCGTCTGAAAGTATTGTTTATCTAAGTTTATCAATAACAATAGTCTGGTTGCCCTGTTGGGCAACCACACTAACTAGACGCGTCGCAATTCCGGGGAAATTGCAGAGTGTGGTTGCGCCGACGCCGGTCGCGGGTCGCGGCCGCCGGGACTCGAGGAATAGGCCGGGAGGAATAACGTCGGAGGCTGCGCCAATTACATTGTCACGTCTCTCATGAGATCGCTTGCGTTTCATTTTGAAAGGATCGATCCACCCCGAAATAATGTTTTTGCATCAAACGGTTACATTTTGCGCATTTGTGGCGCCCCGTCAAAGTGGAAATGCTTTTGGGAATTTGTTGAGTAAACCACCCTCGACATGTGATTTGAATTTGGGATTGACCGGACGTTTCGTTCGTGATTTCTGGCATTTTTGGTAAAACGGGCCCCTCCCGCTAACTTTGGAAGCCATTTACGGACGAACGGTAAGGTCTATGAAAATGCCGTTTGGATATGTTTACCGCATGGGCTCAGAGATCATGTGTACCGATTTGTGTGAGATTTGGAAAAAAAATTGAAGGAAAAGGAGCAAAAAGTGTGTTTTGAAGAAAATTCAAAATGGCGGAAAATCCATCCTGACGCAAATGGGCGTGGCCTATATGTGGAGATGCGTAATGACCCAAGGAATCCAGGGGAAAAGAAATTTTGATTTTACGACCTACAGTTCAAGAGTTATAGGCCAAAAGGTAAAGTGGGCTGTTATAGCGCCACCATGTGGCCGACTGGTGTGATTATTTTCATAATAATTTCGCAAAAAACTATTAACCTCCCCTCCAAATCTTGTAACTGTAGCCCTTACGGTTTCCGAGAAAAAAATACTTGAATGGGAGTTTTTGCAATTCCCATTAAAGTGGATGGGGAAATTTAATGCAGAAATAAATCAATATCAAAAAATCTATCCTGACGCAAATGGGCGTGGCCTATATGGGGAGATGCGTAGTGACCCAAGGAATCCAGGTGAAAAGAAATTTTGATTTTCGGACCTACGGTTCAAGAGTTACAGGCCAAAACGTAAAGGGGGTTGTTATAGCGCCACCATGAGGCCGAATGGTGTGATATTTTTTTCAATAATTTCGGACAATATTATGAATTATCCCTCCAAATCTGATAACTCTAGCTCTTACGGTTTCTGAGAAAAAAATACTTGAATTTGAGTTTTTTCACTTTTCCATTAAAGCGGATGGGGACATTTAATGGCACTAATAAATTAATATCAATTAAACTATTCAACCAATCTCTTAGCCCTATACAAGCGCACGATTCCCGTTCAAGACGGTCATTTTGATATATGGCACAACATTAGGGGATAAAAACTGTGGGAGGAGATGCGTCTGAAAAAAAGTTTATCTATAAATAAATAAATAAACTAGACGCGTCGCAATTCCGGGGAAATTGCAGAGTGTGGTTGCGCCGACGCCGGTCGCAGGTCGCGGCCGCCGGGACTCGAGGAATACGCCGGGAGGAATAACGTCGGAGGCTGCGCCAATTACATTGTGTCGTCACTCCTGAGATCGCTTGCGTTTCATTTTGAGAGGATCGATCCCCCCAAAATAAGGTTTTTAAATCAAACGGTTACATTTTGAGCATTCGTGGCGCCCCCTATGGATCAAAGTAGAAATGCTTTTGGGGATTGGTTTAGTATACCACCCTCGACATGTGATTCAAATTTGGGATTGACCGGACGTTTCGTTCGTGATTTATGGCATTTTTGGTCAAACGGGCCCCTCCCGCTAACTTTGGAAGCCATTTACGGACGAACGGTAAGGACAATCAAAATGCCGTTTGGATATCTTTACCGCATGGGTCCATAGATCATGTGTACCGATTTTTGTGAGATTAGGACAACATTTGAAGGAAAAGGAGCAAAAAGTGTGTTTTGAAGGAAATTCAAAATGGCGGAAAATCTATCCTGACGCAAATGGGCGTGGCCTATATGGGGAGATGCGTAATGACCCAAGGAATCCAGGGAAAAAGAAATTTTGATTTTACGACCTACGGTTCAAGAGTTATAGGCCAAAAGGTAAAGTGGGCTGTTATAGCGCCACCATGTGGCCGACTGGTGTGATTATTTTCATAATAATTTCGCAAAAAACTATTAACCTCCCCTCCAAATCTTGTAACTGTAGCCCTTACGGTTTCCGAGAAAAAAATACTTGAATGGGAGTTTTTGCAATTCCCATTAAAGTGGATGGGGAAATTTAATGCAGAAATAAATCAATATCAAAAAATCTATCCTGACGCAAATGAGCGTGGCCTATATGGGGAGATGCGTAGTGACCCAAGGAATCCAGGTGAAAAGAAATTTTGATTTTCGGACCTACGGTTCAAGAGTTACAGGCCAAAACGTAAAGGGGGCTGTTATAGCGCCACCATGAGGCCGAATGGTGTGATATTTTTTTCAATAATTTCGGACAATATTATGAATTATCCCTCCAAATCTGATAACTCTAGCTCTTACGGTTTCTGAGAAAAAAATACTTGAATTTGAGTTTTTTCACTTTTCCATTAAAGTGGATGGGGACATTTAATGGCACTAATAAATTAATATCAATTAAACTATTCAACCAATCTCTTAGCCCTATACAAGCGCACGATTCCCGTTCAAGACGGTCATTTTGATATATGGCACAACATTAGGGGATAAAAACTGTGGGAGGAGATGCGTCTGAAAAAAAGTTTATCTATAAATAAAGAAATAAAGAGTATAGAGTACTATAGTCTGGTTGCCCTGTTGGGCAACCACACTAACTAGACGCGTCGCAATTCCGGGGAAATTGCAGAGTGTGGTTGCGCCGACGCGGGTCGCGGCCGCCGGGACTCGAGGAATACGCCGGGAGGAATAACGTCGGAGGCTGCGCCAATTACATTGTGTCGTCACTCCTGAGATCGCTTGCGTTTCATTTTGAGAGGATCGATCCCCCCAAAAGAAGGTTTTTGCATCAAACGGTTACATTTTGAGCATTCGTGGCGCCCCCTATGGATCAAAGTAGAAATGCTTTTGGGGATTGGTTTAGTATACCACCCTCGACATGTGATTCAAATTTGGGATTGACCGGACGTTTCGTTCGTGATTTATGGCATTTTTGGTCAAACGGGCCCCTCCCGCTAACTTTGGAAGCCATTTACGGACGGACGGTACGGACTATCAAAATTCCGCTTGGATAGATTTATCGCATGGGTCCATACATCACGTGTACCGATTTGTGTGAGATTTGGGAAAAAATTGAAGGAAAAGGAGCAAAAAGTGTGTTTTGAAGAAAATTCAAAATGGCGGAAAATCTATCCTGACGCAAATGGGCGTGGCCTATATGGGAAGATGCGTCGTGACCCAAGGAATCCAGGGAAAAAGAAAGTTTGATTTTACGACCTACGGTTCAAGAGTTACAGGCCAAAAGGTAAAGGGGGCTGTTATAGCGCCACCATGTGGCCGACTGGTGTGATTCTTTTCATAATAATTTCGCAAAAAACTATTAACCTCCCCACCAAATCTTGTAACTGTAGCCCTTACGGTTTCCGAGAAAAAAATACTTGAATGGGAGTTTTTGCAATTCCCATTAAAGTGGATGGGGAAATTTAATGCAGAAATAAATCAATATCAAAAAATCTATCCTGACGCAAATGGGCGTGGCCTATATGGGGAGATGCGTAGTGACCCAAGGAATCCAGGTGAAAAGAAATTTTGATTTTCGGACCTACGGTTCAAGAGTTACGGGCCAAAACGTAAAGGGGGCTGTTATAGCGCCACCATGAGGCCGAATGGTGTGATATTTTTTTCAATAATTTCGGACAATATTATGAATTATCCCTCCAAATCTGATAACTCTAGCTCTTACGGTTTCTGAGAAAAAAATACTTGAATTTGAGTTTTTTCACTTTTCCATTAAAGCGGATGGGGACATTTAATGGCACTAATAAATTAATATCAATTAAACTATTCAACCAATCTCTTAGCCCTATACAAGCGCACGATTCCCGTTCAAGACGGTCATTTTGATATATGGCACAACATTAGGGGATAAAAACTGTGGGAGGAGATGCGTCTGAAAAAAAGTTTATCTATAAATAAATAAATAAATAAATAAATAAATAAAGAGTATAGAGTACTATAGTCTGGTTGCCCTGTTGGGCAACCACACTAACTAGACGCGTCGCAATTCCGGGGAAATTGCAGAGTGTGGTTGCGCCGACGCCGGTCGCGGGTCGCGGCCGACGGGACTCGAGGAATAGGCCGGGAGGAATAACGTCGGAGGCTGCGCCAATTACATTGTCACGTCTCTCATGAGATCGCTTGCGTTTCATTTTGAAAGGATCGATCCACCCCGAAATAATGTTTTTGCATCAAACGGTTACATTTTGCGCATTCGTGGCGCCCCCTATGGGTCAAAGTGGAAATGCTTTTGGGAATTTGTTGAGTAAACCACCCTCGACATGTGATTCAAATTTGGGATTGACCGGACGTTTCGTTCGTGATTTATGGCATTTTTGGTCAAACGGGCCCCTCCCGCTAACTTTGGAAGCCATTTACGGACGGACGGTACGGACTATCAAAATTCCGCTTGGATAGGTTTATCGCATGGGTCCATAGATCACGTGTACCGATTTTTGTGAGATTTGGAAAAAAATTAAGGAAAAGGAGCAAAAAGTGTGTTTTGAAGAAAATTCAAAATGGCGGAAAATCTATCCTGACGCAAATGGGCGTGGCCTATATGGGAAGATGCGTCGTGACCCAAGGAATCCAGGGAAAAAGAAATTTTGATTTTACGACCTACGGTTCAAGAGTTATAGGCCAAAAGGTAAAGGGGGCTGTTATAGCGCCACCATGTGGCCGACTGGTGTGATTATTTTCTTAATAATTTTTCAAAAAACTATTAACCTCCCCTCCAAATCTTGTAACTGTAGCTCTTACGGTTTCCGAGAAAAAAATACTTGAATGGGAGTTTTTGCAATTCCCATTAAAGTGGATGGGGAAATTTAATGCAGAAATAAATCAATATCAAAAAATCTATCCTGACGCAAATGGGCGTGGCCTATATGGGGAGATGCGTAGTGACCCAAGGAATCCAGGTGAAAAGAAATTTTGATTTTCGGACCTACGGTTCAAGAGTTACGGGCCAAAACGTAAAGGGGGCTGTTATAGCGCCACCATGAGGCCGAATGGTGTGATATTTTTTTCAATAATTTCGGACAATATTATGAATTATCCCTCCAAATCTGATAACTCTAGCTCTTACGGTTTCTGAGAAAAAAATACTTGAATTTGAGTTTTGTCACTTTTCCATTAAAGCGGATGGGGCAAATTTAATGCACTAATAAATCAATATCAATTAAACTATTCAAACAATCTCTTAGCCCTATACAAGCGCACGATTCCCGATTTAGACGGTCATTTTGATATATGGCACAACATTAGGGGATAAAAACTGTGGGAGGAGATGCGTCTGAAAAAAAGTTTATCTATAAATAAATAAAGAAATAAAGAGTATAGAGTACTATAGTCTGGTTGCCCTGTTGGGCAACCACACTAACTAGACGCGTCGCAATTCCGGGGAAATTGCAGAGTGTGGTTGCGCCGACGCGGTCGGGACTCCAGTAATACGCCGGGAGGAATACCGTTGGAGACTGCGCCAATTACATCGTCACGTCACTCCTGAGATCGCCTGCGTTTCATTTTGAGAGGATTGATCCCCCAAAAATCATGTTTTTGCATCAAACGGTTACATTTCGAGCATTCGTGGCGCCCCCTATGGATCAAAGTGGAAATGCTTTTGGGGATTGGTTTAGTATACCACCCTCGACATGTGATTCAAATTTGGGATTGACCGGACGTTTTGTTCGTGATTTATGGCATTTTTGGTCAAACGGGCCCCTCCCGCTAACTTTGGAAGCCATTTACGGACGGACGGTACGGACTATCAAAATTCCGCTTGGATAGGTTTATCGCATGGGTCCATAGATCACGTGTACCGATTTGTGTGAGATTTGGAAAAAAATTGAAGGAAAAGGAGCAAAAAGTGTGTTTTGAAGAAAATTCAAAATGGCGGAAAATCTATCCTGACGCAAATGGGCGTGGCCTATATGGGAAGATGCATCGTGACCCAAGGAATCCAGGGAAAAAGAAATTTTGATTTTACGACCTACGGTTCAAGAGTTATAGGCCAAAAGGTAAAGGGGGCTGTTATAGCGCCACCATGTGGCCGACTGGTGTGATTATTTTCTTAATAATTTTTCAAAAAACTATTAACCTCCCCTCCAAATCTTGTAACTGTAGCCCTTACGGTGTCCGAGAAAAAAATACTTGAATGGGAGTTTTTGCAATTCCCATTAAAGTGGATGGGGAAATTTAATGCAGAAATAAATCAATATCAAAAAATCTATCCTGACGCAAATGGGCGTGGCCTATATGGGGAGATGCGTAGTGACCCAAGGAATCCAGGTGAAAAGAAATTTTGATTTTCGGACCTACGGTTCAAGAGTTACAGGCCAAAACGTAAAGGGGGCTGTTATAGCGCCACCATGAGGCCGAATGGTGTGATATTTTTTTCAATAATTTCGGACAATATTATGAATTATCCCTCCAAATCTGATAACTCTAGCTCTTACGGTTTCTGAGAAAAAAATACTTGAATTTGAGTTTTTTCACTTTTCCATTAAAGCGGATGGGGACATTTAATGGCACTAATAAATTAATATCAATTAAACTATTCAACCAATCTCTTAGCCCTATACAAGCGCACGATTCCCGTTCAAGACGGTCATTTTGATATATGGCACAACATTAGGGGATAAAAACTGTGGGAGGAGATGCGTCTGAAAAAAAGTTTATCTATAAATAAATAAAGATATAAAGAGTATAGAGTACTATAGTCTGGTTGCCCTGTTGGGCAACCACACTAATAAATAAAGAGTATAGAGTACTATAGTCTGGTTGCCCTGTTGGGCAACCACACTAATAAACTAGACGCGTCGCAATTCCGGGGAAATTGCAGAGTGTGGTTGCGCCGACGCCGGTCGCGGGTCGCGGCCGCCGGGACTCGAGGAATAGGCCGGGAGGAATAACGTCGGAGGCTGCGCCAATTACATTGTCACGTCTCTCATGAGATCGCTTGCGTTTCATTTTGAAAGGATGGATCCACCCCGAAATAATGTTTTTGCATCAAACGGTTACATTTTGCGCATTTGTGGCGCCCCCTATGGGTCAAAGTGGAAATGCTTTTGGGAATTTGTTGAGTAAACCACCCTCGACATGTGATTTGAATTTGGGATTGACCGGACGTTTCGTTCGTGATTTCTGGCATTTTTGGTAAAACGGGCCCCTCCCGCTAACTTTGGAAGCCATTTACGGACGAACGGTAAGGTCTATGAAAATGCCGTTTGGATATGTTTACCGCATGGGCTCAGAGATCATGTGTACCGATTTGTGTGAGATTTGGAAAAAAATTGTAGGAAAAGGAGCAAAAAGTGTGTTTTGAAGAAAATTCAAAATGGCGGAAAATCTATCCTGACGCAAATGGGCGTGGCCTATATGGGGAGATGCGTAATGACCCAAGGAATCCAGGGAAAACGAAATTTTGATTTTACGACCTACGGTTCAAGAGTTATAGGCCAAAAGGTAAAGTGGGCTGTTATAGCGCCACCATGTGGCCGACTGGTGTGGTTATTTTCATAATAATTTCGCAAAAAACTATTAACCTCCCCTCCAAATCTTGTAACTGTAGCCCTTACGGTTTCCGAGAAAAAAATACTTGAATGGGAGTTTTTGCAATTCCCATTAAAGTGGATGGGGAAATTTAATGCAGAAATAAATCAATATCAAAAAATCTATCCTGACGCAAATGGGCGTGGCCTATATGGGGAGATGCGTAGTGACCCAAGGAATCCAGGTGAAAAGAAATTTTGATTTTCGGACCTACGGTTCAAGAGTTACAGGCCAAAACGTAAAGGGGGCTGTTATAGCGCCACCATGAGGCCGAATGGTGTGATATTTTTTTCAATAATTTCGGACAATATTATGAATTATCCCTCCAAATCTGATAACTCTAGCTCTTACGGTTTCTGAGAAAAAAATACTTGAATTTGAGTTTTTTCACTTTTCCATTAAAGTGGATGGGGACATTTAATGGCACTAATAAATTAATATCAATTAAACTATTCAACCAATCTCTTAGCCCTATACAAGCGCACGATTCCCGATTTAGACGGTCATTTTGATATATGGCACAACATTGGGGGATAAAAACTGTGGGAGGAGATGCGTCTGAAAAAAAGTTTATCTATAAATAAAGATATAAAGTGTATAGAGTACTATAGTCTGGTTGCCCTGTTGGGCAACCACACTAATAAATAAATAAATAAAGTGTATAGAGTACTATAGTCTGGTTGCCCTGTTGGGCAACCACACTAATAAATACCCTTTTTTGCGGTTTTCAAATATTTGGTGACCCACAATCAAATGTTTTATGGTCATGATTCACCAGGAGCCTGGATGGCTGAGTTCCAGGGTTAAAATATTTTATATTTAAATAGTTTCGGAAATCTCTATAGGAAGAATTAGTGGGTTTTCTAACTGTGGAACCACAAAATGGCAGCAACTGCTGTGCCCTATAGGCCTGTTATCTGAGGACTACAGATGGAAATTAGCATTCTTGATAAATCCAGTATATTTACATCACATCATGTATGTATTGGTCATTATCATTAATATGCACTGTCCTGTACTGTAATTAAGTACAATTTTGAGGTATTTTTTTTACTTTCTTCAGGAAAATATTGTACTTACTCCATTACAATTATATGAAAACTTTAGTTAGTAGGCTACAGTAGTTACTTTGCAGATTCTGATTACAAAACACACATTACCCACTTTAGCCCTACTGTATACATATTTCGGCCATTTGAAAATAGCCGATCCACAACTTAACAATGTGTCACGATGCAACGCACTGTGAGCTTGTAGATCTGCTATTTCGCTGGAAATGTACTGCTGTGTGGCTTTCATATAACTCCCACAGCCAGGGGAGGGGGTCCGTGCATGTAGTCAGTGGGAGGGGGGCCCGTGCATGTAGTCAGAGAATAGAATATACTTAATTTGCACAAATGCATAAGAAATATTGGAGCTCAGCTCCCAGGGTCAGCATTTAAAAAAGCCAGAATATACAGACAAGACAGAAAGAACATACATCCTACAATCCTAAAAAAAACTGTTAAAAAGCGTGTCCTCGGGTGCTCTCTGGCCTGTGGTGTCTCAGGTTGCCAAACACACACGCATGCACGCACGTGCGCGCAAGCGCGCGCACATGCACACATGTTACCCACATGAAGCAGCCCTGTGTCTTGTCAGTCATATAATTATATATAGTTTGTGGGTGTTAACTTGAAGTGCAGAAGTGCACATAGCCTCTTTGTGACTAATATGAGGCCCTCTGGACTTCCTCTTTCCATATGCCACAATTTAATTAAAATATAATATATACTGATTAACCACAATAAACATGCTAGAATCTTACACTGCAAAATGTGTTTACCTTAAATACACAGGTCAAGCATCTAAGCTAGCACACAGTGAATATTAGCTCACAAAGGTACCATGTTTCATTTTTTCCAATCAGTTTAGCTTTTCAATTAAACAAATACAAATGCAAATTAGTTAATGAAATGATGCACATGCAAGTTAATATTGCACAGAATACCATATTTAAGCCAAAAAACATCAATATCTGCTTTGCTATGTTGTTCATCTAAAGAATGATTCATATATTAACTATACATTTAAAGAATTACCTTGTTTGCATAATTGATCTCCTAATCTCACCTAAAAACCTAATTTCACATAAAAATACATTATATTTGATAAATGTGAATATTTTGTGCCCTTAAGATATTACTCTGTCAGCCTACTGCCATCTATCTATCTATCTATATATACATTTCTAAACCCAAAACCCCAAAAAAAAACCTGCCACTGTGTGGGACTAAACACAAAAACAACATATCAATGTCACTAACAAGACACGCCACAACGTGCAGAATTAGTACGCGCAGTCTGTAGGCCACTTCATACTGCTCAGCACACATCTGCCCCCTCGCAGCATAATTAATTGCGGCCAACACAAACTCACAACATTACAGTCGGCCATGTTGTTCCTTAGCGTCATCGCCGACCACCGCCCAACGAGACCCAAGTGAGGTCAGACAACACACTCCATATTTGGGCATAGCTCCATAGGGAACATCTCCTATTATGGCTTTATATAACCGCCCAACGAGACCCAAGTGAGGTCAGACAACACACTCCATATTTGGGCATAGCTCCATTGGGAACATCTCCTATTATGGCTTTATATATTATAGAGACCAACAAACACAAAGCACCGCGCAGCGCCCCGACCCTCTAGTATCCATACATATTTATTATATCATTATTTCAGCTAATGTGTCTCATATGAAAATTATCTAATTAACTATGCACGATACAAAAATGTCCCAAGCAGAATTCGATTCTACGTCAAAAATCACATTAGGAACAACTGAGAGAAATTTGATACACCCGTTTATCAGGTTGTTATAGCTTTTGCCCTGTCTAATACTGATGACATCAGGGATCTCCATATACTATACATGTATGGGCAGAAAATGGACACAGGCAGACAGGCAGACAGACGGATATAGAGATTTCCATATATGGGAATAAAAGGGACACGGACGGACGGACTGGTAAAAACGGGTATTGCACTGGGAGGGCAGGCAATCCAAACTTGCATCGTTCCCAAGTCATCCCAACTTGCATCGGTGCCCAGACATATTATACAGTACATGTGTCAATGTAAACTGCATGTTTGAAATAAAAGATTGTGTCCCATCGCATAACCATAACCATCCTGAGGTTGAAACTAAATATGTAATGTAAAGAAACATCTGGCGAGGTGGTTACCCAATATATCGAGGTAGAACAATTGGAAGTCAAGATCAGACTCATAGCACAAGTCCAGATGTTGTCAAAATGTTCAGATTAATAGATACTTTTACTCATCGCTCCTCCTCTCATCTGCTCTGTCAATGTTTTTTCTTCAACTCATTCTAAAAGATATCTGGAATATTTCAGTGAGAATGTAACATTGTTCAGTCAGATATGCAGCTATAATTATAGCATTATATTTATTTTGCTGCTATCGGCCAGAAAACTTGTATCTATTTAAACTTTTCATGTTTTTTTTTGTAAATGAAAGCCTTACTTTGTCATACTAGTAGTGACACACAAAAGCAGCCAAAAAATAGCAGACCTACAATGAGCTTAGATCAGATTGAACCAATTGAAAGTATTAACAAGAGAGCTTGTGACTAATAACTATATTGGATCCATTTGAACACAGCTTTGTTTTCCCCATTTCCTGACATGTCACAGTTGTGGACATAGCCTACAAGGTTTCCACCCGACAGCGACGATTTGTATATCTTAATGTGGCAACTCGTGGGGCACTAGTTGATAGTGGGCACCACACGACGGGCATCGCTGGGCCTCGCCCTGGTGAAGCCAGAACCACACCACGGCCGTGTTGTCCTCCTCGCACACACATCCCACGATCCTCTTGTTTGTGACGGAGGGCACGAGATGGGGGTCGGCCTTGGAGCCGGCGTATTGCTTTGGCCTCAACATGTTGTACGGGTCCTTGCCCTCTCTCGTGGCGTCCATGATGGTCCTCTCCATGCCAGTGGCTTGCTCCTCATTGGTCGGAATCCCTCCGGCGGCCGCCGCCATGCTGCGGGTCAGAGCGGGGACGAGGACTGGCCGGTGACGTGTGGTTGCAACAGCCCGGTATGCTGAACGCAGCAGTAACCTTGCAGCCATATTCTTCTATTCCTTCCCTCTTCCTTCTGTCGCTCTTGTGAAAAGCTGTTTTAAACAGATTTATTGATGGACAATTCTGGTGAAAAGAGACTTTTTAGCGGTCTGCTATTGGTGGACAGACCTCAATGCAGGGTCCACTGGCCCCTTTTATATGATGTACGATTGTGACGTGGGTGTGACATCAGCGCAATGCGGGGTGTCCATATTTGGGCGTTCAGTTGCGGAGGTCGCCGTGATGCACATGTCCATATTTGGGCACTCGATAGATTAGTGGTTCTCAAAGTGGGGTCCCGGGACACCCAGGGGTCCTTGAGGTGGTTCCAGGGGGACCCCAGTCAAATTTGATTATAGCATCAAAGTCAATTCAACCACTTTAACACTATTATATGCTATGTGAAAATAGCCGAAGTACAAGCCCACAACGTGTTGCGATGCGTCACAATGCAACGTGTTACGACCTTTCAAAACAAGCTTCAAAAATAAAGCAGAACATTTGGGGAAAACATTTTATAAATGCCAGGGACCCCCAATGTTTTTATTAATTAGCTTAACTTTTGTTATTGATGAGCTGATCCTTGTATTGATGCTTTGACTGTGCTATTCAATCTTGATTGGTATACTTCACAGACCACACCCTTAGCACACCTGCCTGTACTCAAGTGATTATGGTGTGACCCCTTCATATTTGACATGATTTCACACACTTAAAAAATAGCTGTTTGAAGGCATTAAAACTATTATTTTGCATTGTACAGTGGTCTCCCTCCTCAGTAGTTGTTTTTGCATTGGATTTCTTTGCCTCATTGGGAACCAATAGCACTCTCCACTTTTTTGTGGGGTCCCTGGCACGAAATATGTTCAGATGGGGGTCTGCGCCACGCGGTGTGGTGTGGGGTGAGCTTGTAGATCTTTTTTTTTTGTATGATAAATCTTTTGTCTTTTTGTAGCCTACTTTATAGTAAAGTTTATAGTAACACTTTAACATAAGTGTTATTTCGATGCCTTTGTACTTTTACTCAGGTACAATTTTAATACAGGCCTTTTACTTAACAGTCTGACTATGTTTTATATTTAGCTACTTTTACTCTTTAGTAAACAATCTGAATACTTCTTCCACCACTGGTAGATACACATCATCCCCCCCCTCCTCTTTGGGGTAAACCGGCCATTAGCCTTGAATTATGGTGCTGCTATATCACAGCCAATTGTCTGGATAAAAAACAGACTCTGCCTCCCTTATGATTTTGCAGTATGCCTCAACAACAACAACAGCTGTTTCAGCAGCAGCTCCATGATGGTCTAGCATCATAGGGAAAGGTAAACACAGGCAAACACTGCACTTTAGAAGCCATTGATCAGGACATTAGCCTGATATTTCCATTTTAGGAGAGAACATTGTTTTCCAGTCGCACTGCTTCAGGCAGAGAGAGACTGAGAGAGAGAGAGAGAGAGAGAGAGAGAGAGAGAGAGAGAGAGAGAGAGAGAGAGAGAGAGAGAGAGAGAGAGAGAGAGAGAGAGAGAGAGAGAGAGAGAGAGAGAGAGAGAGAGAGAGAGAGAGAGAGAGAGAGAGAGAGAGAGAGAGAGAGAGAGAGGGGGGGGGGGGGGGGGGGGGATAATTTATGCGCCTTCCCACGGCGGTGTCGCGCGTCGAAAACAGTGTTGCCAGGTCTGCTTATTATAAGCGACTTTGGGCTTGTTTCTGTAAAGTCCCTTGTAAATATTGGTAGTTGCGGGTTTCATTTGTTTGGGGCTTGTTTCTAAAGTGTAGTTGCTTACAGGCACGTACGGGGTGGGGGGTCGGGGGGGACTTTTGCTGCTTGAGCACCTGACCTTTTTCCTCAAAGTGCCCTTTTCCCAAAAGACAAAAAAATAAAATAATGGCCTGCCCAACATCCGTGGCCCTTATCAAGACAAATAATTATAATTTCACCATCATAATTATTATTTATTAATTATAATTTTAAATGAGCTGGTTACCATCAGTCAGTTTTAGTATCACTTTTCACCTGATTAGTGATGTCAAGTGCCCTCCCACCTCGTTAACCTTGCAGCTGCTAACAACTTGATTTGAGACAGGCAGCTAGCATGGTAAGTTCACTCCCCCATCAATGCATTGTTGGTTTTACACTTCACGTTTTTTCATGAGATTTTGTTAGCTTAGTTTGGTCAGAGTCAGGTTAATTTTTCCACCTATTTCAAATCAATGTGATTATTAAAGGGGAAATCCACCCATTTTCAATATTTAACTATGTCATTAATATAGCATAAAGGAGTTGTGTGGAAATAAGAAAAAAGTTCCCCCCTTTCTGTGTTGCCTTGAACTGGAGGATTGATTGTGGGTTTAACATTGCAAATTACAACGTGATGACTCATCATGTTGTAATTTGCAATGTTAAACCCACAATCAATCCTCCAGTTCAAGGCAACACAGAAAGGGGGGAACTTTTTTCTTATTTCCACACAACTCCTTTATGCTATATTAATGACATAGTTGAATATTGAAAATGGGTGGATTTCCCCTTTAAGTAAACTGGCTCCTGACTGTAGCTGCAGAATTCTTTCTCCCTTGTCTGCTACTGCTGAAGCATGCATGTAACTGCATTAGCTGTTTCTCACCTCAAATGTTTTCAGATACATATTTTAGTAATTTTTTTTATCTTCACCTGACTTTATCTGTTTTATTTGATCATCAGTATTGAAGAATGCAAATGGCAATGATGGCCAATAGGCTACATAGAGAAATGTTGCTTATTTTACTGCAATTTGCACTGATGAAAGTCCCACATGGACTGAAGCAGTCAAATGATTAATGAAACTAGTTACTTTGCCCTCATCTTAAAGTTAACATGTTAGGCTGTTTGTGGTATGATGCAGGGGTAACAGGATATGTGGGCACTATAAGGACATGGGCACCTCGATGTAAAATTGGCTATTTTCTCCAAAATGTTTTTTAAAAAAGTGTACATGATTAGAACATGCTTAAACATTTGGCAATTAAGGTCTAATATTTCTACAATTGCTACAAATTGCTACAAAACCTGTTGTTGAAGGATACAATTAAGTCTGATAATGATGTACCGTGCATGTTCACATGTATTCTTTACGTTACTTAAGACCATCTTTCAAATATTAACATTAACATTTTAATATCAAACATTTTGGACAATGTGGGCACCTCGACATTTTACATCGAGGTGCCCAGATGTCCCTAGTGCCCACCTATCCTGTATCCGATGCAGGAGGCAGAGGAGAGGGTAATATCAGTAGTGACATGGGCCAAGTTATTGTGGAACATCTTGCTCCAGTAGCAAATAAGACATCCAATGTAGCCTACTACATTTCTGGTGTGAAATGGCACGAGGGACACCCACAAAAAGACCACCCCCCAAAAATTATTTGGGCTTATTTCTAAAGTGTAGTGCTTATTTGGGCTCAACTCAAATCCCACCTGGACTGCAATAACCTCTATGAATCTCTCTCCATTCTCATCCTCCTCGATCTCAGCGCCGCCTTCGACACCGTCAATCACTCCATCCTCATCTCACGCCTCCACTCCTCCATTGGTCTATTAGGCACGGCCCTCTCCTCCGACCGCCAACAATTCAACGCAATCAACAATACGCAACTCCTCCACTGCCCCACAGGGACGTGCACAGATAGACTCTAGGTGGTGCTAGAGCACCTGCCCTTTGCCCTCTTGACCAGAAGTGCCCTTTTGAAAAAAAGAGAAAAAAAAGTTGTTGTTTTTTCAGTTTACAGCAGGGGTCTTCAACTGGGGGTCCGGGACCCCTAGGGGGTCCTCAGAGTTACTACAGGAGATCCGCCAAATCTTTATGTGATATGATTTTTCTTTTTACCATAACCACTCGAAGCCTAGCATCCCTTTTCTGAGGAGAACTTTAGCCAAAAATAGCAGATCTACAAGCCCACAACGGGCGTGGTGGGCTTGTAGATCGTCTATTTTTGGCAAAGAGGTATAGGTGTAGAGGGAAAAAAAGAGCAGACCAAGTAAACAAAAAAAGGTATAATTTACTTGAGCACCTGCCCCTCAAAATGTCTGTGCACGCCACTGCTGCCCCAGTTACCCACGGTGTCCCCCAGGGCTCAGTGCTTGGTCCCCTGCTCTTCACCATATGTATATCCTACCCCTCGGACAGATCCTCTGCCACCATGGCCTTCAATTTCACTGCTGTGCCGCCGACACACACCTCTCCACCACGACCATCACTAACTAACTATACAGCCACCCACTCAACCCTCACCACCTGCCTCACAGACAAAAAACCTGGACGCAGACAGGGTTGCCAGATCTGCTTATTATAATTTCCCCGCAAGATTTCATTTGAAAATAGCAGATCTACAAGCTCGCGTTGTAAGCTTGTAGATCTGCTATTTTCAAATAGCTGATGTATTATGTTAAAGTGCTCATGTGGCCCATAATCGCTTCTTTTGGGCTGGTTTTCCTAGACCTGGTTGCTTGTTTCTCTCACAGAATCTGGCAACACCGGATGCGGAAGAACTTTCTCAAATGTAACTGCAATAAATCAGAAATCATTATCATTGGACCCAACTCCCTTGCCCGCTCCACCCAGGACATCTCACACCCACCACCCTATTTTTGAAAAATCGTGAAAATGTGTGCAAATCTTTGAATATACATTGTTTAAGGCAAACATTTTTAACTCTATTCTTTGCTTCTGGAGGTCCCTGGAACAAAATATTTTGAGATGGGGGTCCGCGGCCAAATACATAACATTTTGGGGGTGCTTGACAAGAAATAGTTTGAGCACCACTGATATATAGACCAATTATTTGTTTACCAACATTGAGACTGCATGCACAGGTGATTGTTTCATGCAATCAATTCCCAACCTGTTGTTTTGGGGTGCGCTGGTTTCAGCACACCCCAACCCCCTCTTGTGTGTTGGCTAGTGAGGCGCGTCCTAGCGAGACCTGACAGAATGGGTTTCATTGCGCGCATACTGGTTGCACGCATACTGGTTCTTATCAGTGTGACGTCGTCTGTTAAGGGGTCTATACGTTTTTCAGAAAACCATTAGAATTTAGAAGACATTTTGCAGAATCGGAACCTCAGGCCTCAATGGGTTAAAATGCTGCTCACCACCAACAAGGCACTGCACAACCTGGCTCCCCCCCTACCTCGATCGAGGTCCCCAAGACCAGGCTCCGTAGCTGGGGTCTCAGGGCCTTCTCTGTGGCTGGGCCTCCCTCTGGAATGCACTCCCCAGGCATATCAGAGACGCTCCCTCCCGCCCTACCTCCGAAACCGCCCTGAAAACCCACCTGTTCAGAATGGCCTTTCCGAGTTGACTTTGATTTCAACTCGTTATTTTTAGTGTTGTATTGCTTTTAATTCTTATCTTTTGCTTATCTGAGTTTTCCTAATAAAGTTGTTCTTTATTTGTCCTCTCCCCTGGCCCCTCACACATGTAAAGCGTATTTGAGTACTTAGAAAAGCGCTATATAAATCCCAGATATTATTATTATTATTATTTGGGCTTGCTTCCAAATTTTTTTGATTATTGTTTAAAGGACAACTTTGTTTTTTTACAACCAAGGTTTATGTTTTAGATTATAATCAAAGTAAATAAAGTGTGAGTGTTAAACTTTTTTTTTAAACTTTTTTCTATAGTTTTAGCAATTTTCGCGATCTTTTTTTCAGTGGGCGGGGGCATTCTGTCCGGTGGCTAGATATGTATTTTTTTACACAATAACCCGGCGTTTTCTTTATTATTATTTACAGTAGCTCTTCTAGCCCCCAATAACTCACATCTGGCCATCAAAGACCACAGGACCTTTGTTATTGTGTAAAAAAAGACATATTTAGCCACCGGACAGAACGCCCCCGCCCACTGTAAAAAATATCGCGAAAATTGCTAAGACTATAGAAAGCAGTAAATGAAAAAAAAATTACACTCGTCTTTTTTTTACTTTAATTACAAGCTAAAATATAAACCTTGGTTGTAAAAAAACAAAGTTGTCCTTTATACCAGTGGTTCCCAAAAATGTTCATGTAAAGAAAGAACCACTAAATGAATGTATTTATTTGTCCATGTTTTCATAGACCTGGTTTCTCATTTCTCTCGCAGGATCTGGCAACACTGGTCAAACAGCAGACCCAGTACAAGCTCGCAAGACACCGTCGTGCGACGAAGTATGAATCAGGCTACAGAGAGACAGACAGACAGACGGGCTCAGATGCGCGTGCGCGCGCGAGTGCAAGAAGCAGGGTTTCTCTCCTCTCCTCTCCTCCGGGAGAACTCCATCCTTATAGAGGCTTATCATCATCACTGGACTGGGGAACCCTGGATAAGAAGCAGGGTTTCTCTCCTCTCCTCCTGGAGAACTCCATCCACAGAGGCTTATCCTCGTCACTGTTCTGGGGAACCCTGGATAAGAAGTGGGGTGGATGCTGCAGAGTGTGAGGTGCACCAGACACTGCATAGAGCAGCACCTCCAAGAGAGACGGCCGGGAGAAAAGTAAGTGACTCACGGTATTGATTTAGCATTTCATCTCAGCTGTTTTAAGATGCCTAAGAGGGCTGCACTGCCGGTCAGCTGTTCTATTGACAGGACTAGCGGAAGATACCACATCATCATCACTACAGACAAAATGTAGGTTATAGTAGGCTATTATTATGGTGTCAACTTTACTTGGGGGGGGGGGGGGGGGGGGGGGCTACAACTTGTAGGCCTACTTTCATTTATCATTCATTTATCGTGACATGAACTCATCAATCGTTTTTTAGCGTCCACGGTGCTCGTGTCATGATTTTTGGGGATCGCATAGTAAAACTACAGTAGGAATAATCTACTGTACATTGTGGCAACCTTTTCCTGTTAAAGCGGATCATTTAATACATTTTTTATAATTTTATGTTTGACAAGGATCTTTTTTTTTTTTTTTGAAAGAATTACAACTAGGAAAATATTCCTGTTGGGGTTAGTGTTGGAGTTGGTTTTAGGGGAGACGGATTTTGAGGGTAAGGGTTGGTTAGGGAGGGATTTTGAGGTTAGGATAGGGTTAGTTTTAGCCCTAAATTAAGTTAGTCAGTAGAAATTGGCTTACAGTCAGAGGTAGTTTTAGGGTTTATGAAGAAGGAGTTTGAGTTCAAGGTTAGTGTTAGCCCAACTGTAGCTCGGGTTCAATAGAAATTGGTTAGGGTTAGAGATAAGGATTTTGAGGTTAAAATCCCTATCCAAGCTCAAATAGAAATGGGGTACGTTCTTCTTAAACAATGAACCCTAGTGATCTTATTCTGGGGCAAACATTTGGCAAAAATAGCAGGTCTATGTTGTGAGCTTGTAGATCGGCTGTTTTCGGCAAAGAGGTTTGGTCTTCAGGGAAAACAGAGCAGAACAGAGCCTTAAGGTCAAGTTTACAAAGTATTGAGGGTTTACGTTGTTAAATGTCTGAAAATACACATTTAACATTAATCCAATATGTAGCGGGGGGTCCCTCATCTCTCTCTCTCTCTCAGCTAAAATGTTGAAGATCCCTGTCCTACAGTATATTAGCTGTAGGATTTGTTTTTGGCATTTAACATTGCAACGTGTAAATAAAAAAAATACCTTTCTTGTAGGCTTCATAAACAGAAATTGCACAGGGCAGAATAACTTTATATTTTCAAAATGTAAAACATAAATACTGGAAATAGCCGATCTACAAGCTCACAACGCGTTGCAAGCTTTGCTAGATCTGCTATTTCCGTTTGAAAAAGTATTTTTCAACAGGGATTATGACGATTATGCAAAAAATAAATTGCGAAGATCTCAAATAATTGTGTTTAGACGGTTGATCTGCAATACTTAAGTTGTGACAGGCCTAGTGTGACAGCGGGATTCTCAAAATCCATCACGATCATAACCACCTGTACCAATGTGTTTGGCTTAGGTTTCCCCTCAACTGAGTTATGGGCTGAGGGCAATGGCAGCACAGATGGAGACTGTTGATCTACTTAGAAAGGTCGATGCGAAGGGGCCATTACCACACACACACACACACACACACACACACACACACACACACACACACACACACACACACACACACACACACACACACACACACACACTATGCATTACTATACTTGTGGGGACATCAACATTTTAGTACAGCAGTTTTATTAACAGTATTGTTTACAAATATTTGCCATTGTTAACATGTTACCTAAAGCTGAAAAATAGCAAATCTACAAGCTCACAAACGTGTCGCGCTGCGACACGTTTGTGAGCTTATAGATCAGCTATTTTTCGGTGCATGACACTGGCACGCAACTAAGTATGTAAATCCTGTTTAACTCTAATTCCAACCCCTAACCCTAACTTCTAAATGTTGTAATCCCAATCCTAACCCCCAATCTGAATATTTTTCTAGTTGTAAACGTAACTCTACAAATCTTTTTTCAACCATAAGTCAAGGAAATGAAATCAGGAAAATGGTCACAACGTCAATGTCTCATATTCTACTATACTTGTGGGGACATTTTGTCCTCACAAGTACAGTAACACACACACACACACACACACACACACACACAGCTCTGAGCAAACTCCTGCTCGCTGGGCTGTGATTGGCTGTCTGCACCTGCATGGTGCCCTTTTGGTTAAGTGATCCATCATCGGCTGGGGACAGTAACTAAGTACATTTACTTATGCACATATTTTGAGCATCTTTACTTTACCTGAGTATTCGTATTTTTGAATACTTTCGCTCCACTATGTTTCAAAGACAAATGTACTTTTGACTCAACTAAATTTCGAGGAAGGGGAAAAGTATATGAATTAGGAATTAACCGCTAAGCCCTATTTCAAATATGGTGAAATTAGCAGTTATACAAGCTCTCAATGTGTTGGGTCACGCTGCACGTTTGTAAATCTGCTATTTTAACTATTATTAAAGGTTTTTGGGAAACTTCTGTAAAATCTCTGTTGGGTGGAAACCTCACAAGTCCAAAACTGTTACTTTTTCAGGATTCAAATTCAAAAACAGCAAAAGTAGCAGATCTACAAGCTCAAAACGCGCCGCGTTTCGAGACGCGTTTCGAGCTTGTAGATCTGCTACTCTTGCTACTTTTGTGTGACGCTGTAGTAGTATGATCAAGTAGGGCGTTCATTTACGTAAAACAGCAACGATGTATGAATTTAACTGAGAAACTTTCACTTGTAGTTGAGTAATATTTGAGTATGTATACTTTGACTCAAGTTACTTTTGTGCACCACTGTTTATGAGCCACTAACCCTGCATACATAGCATAGCCTGCTATGTCTTATCACCCATACAGTTATGTGATAGTAGGGCTGTAGCCTTTAGGTGGAGAGATGGACACTGCTTTCCATAGAGAAATGACGTGGTGCTCAGCAGCCCCTGACTGTTAATGATTGACCCGGCCTCTCTTAACGCTACAACACTCACAGGTAGGGTTGCTATGCAGCTGCAGATGGAATAGCTTGGTAACCAGCTCCACCAGGGATTATATCGGCTTTGCAGAGACCCGTCCGACACAATACAGGTAGGACACAAGAATTATCATGGATGTACACAAGGTTGTTTTCCTGCACAGCAGGGGTCTTCAACGCTTTTCAGGCCAAGGAGCTGAGAGACGATGAAGCAGGGACCCCCCCCCCATTACATAGAGGTATAAAACTGTGTTGCAGATTAAACTTTTTTTCTAGGTGTCATAGATAGCTTCATAGACTTGTTTGACAGCACTGTCAAGCGTTGTGTTGGATTCATGTTAATGCGTATTTTCAGACATTTAACCACTTAAACTCTGTACTTGGTGTGTTCTTTTTTCCCTCTACACCAAACCTCTTTGCTGAAAATAGCTCACAATCACTTGTGAGCCTGTAGATCTAGTATTTTGGCTAAAGTTCTCAGAATAGGGATGCTATAGGCTTCAAGTGGTTAATGCAAAACAAATTATCCTATCACACAAAGATTTAGCGGTGCCCCTGGCCTGTAGTAACTCTGATGGCCCCCTTAGGGTCCCGGACCCCCTGTTGAAGACCCCTGCTGTACGGGTTAAAAGATACAGGTGTAGTAACACGTGACATGCTGACCTTTATAGTACACTGTGATGTAAGCGACACAGCTGCAGCTAATGAAATTAATAATGGGTTTGTTAGAGAGTATGTGTGCCAATGTGCAAGCATAGACACAGTAGTCAACAACAGTACTGCCAATTGCTTGCACACTGCAGGGTGCATCTAAATCTAACACACCCATTATTAATGGTATTAGCTGCAGCTGTGTTGCTAAGACTTTTTCATGTCCATGTCTCCCTAATTTGATTTTTTATGTTCCACATTTTTCAAGAGTTTCTGAAAATAGCTGATGTACAGCACATAGGGTTGTAAGTGGTTAACGTGATGTTGATGCACTATTAACTAATTTAGCTGGGACCCCCTAGAACAGTGGTTCTCAAACTTTTTCCGGTCAAGGACCCCCAAATTGACACTTATTAGCCTGCGGACCCCCATTTGAAAAGATATGCCAGGGACCCCCATAAGAGAAGATTTTTACTGCTCTAGCAGTGATTCTCAACTATTTTAATTTCAAGGACCCACAGTTTGACATGCATTAGGGCTACGGACCCCCATTTAATGGCATTTCTATCTCTGGGACCCCAAATCATATTGTAAAATCAATGTTAATTTAACTCTGAGAGTGCACAAATGGAACCAAATGGACCCGTTAGGGTCCATTTGGTTCCATCAAATCACCCCCTCAAATCACCAAATCACCCCCTCAAGTACCCCTGGGGGTCCCCGGACCCCACTTTGAGAACGAACGCCCTAGAAACCCCTCAAGGACCCCTGTGGGTATCCCAGACCTCACTTTGAGAACCACTGGGCTGACATCAGAGTGTACTATAAGGTCAGCCTTATGCAGTCTGACATGTGTTTTATTTTTATTTTTTACCCTGCTGCAGTTTTGAACCATGAACTGGGGGGATAAACCCTACAAAATCAGCCCAGGGTTTCATGCCCCAATTAGCACTGAGAATTTTAACTGTATATGTAGACTAAGGAAACTCCATTGTGTTTGCTCTGCATGGTAAAGCGCTGCGTGTCCTCAAGATCGACGTGATAAACCGGCGAATGGAAAAACGATGTAATTGAAATGCATACTCACATAGCGTCGCTGTCGGGCAGAAACCTCTTATCTCCATATTCTAGCATTTTGTGTTTTTCTGTAAATTAACGCCCCCACTTGATCATCAAGCATCAAAAGTAGTCTAAACGTTTTGAGCTTGTAGATCTGCTACTTTTGTCACTTTTGAATTTGAATCCTGGAAAGTAACACTAACAGTTTTGAACATGTGAGGTTTCCACCCGACAGAGACGATATGCTGTGTCTCTGTACCTGTGGCCCCCAGTGCCAGGGCTGTCTGTCACAATGACATTTTACTTGACGATTAATTGTCATGGAAACGATTATCCCAAATAATTGCGATTATCCCAAATGATTGCGTCAGGTAGAAACTGTCCAAAACTGTCAGGTGGAAAATGTCCAAAACGGTTACCATGCAGGATTCGCTTTGCGCTGTGTTTCAAGCTTGTAGATCTGCTATTTTTGATGCTTTTGTGTGAGGCTGTAGTATGATCAAGTAGGGCCGTTAATTTAGGAAAAAACACAACGTTAAAATATGGAGATAGGAGGTTTCTGCCCGACAGCAACGCTATAACAAGTGTGACCCCATCATCTGACATACATGTGTCTGTTTGGTTGGCATCTCCTCCAGTAGAAGATGGTGGGCCTGAGGAACCGCGCCACGTGGGCACCGCTGCTCCTGAAGGCCTCCTGCATCAAGTCCTGTGCCAACGGCTGCTCCCTGGGCATCACCGCACACCTGACCTACGCCAACGCTGACACCGAGTCTGTAGAAGGCGAGTTATATACGCTTCACGTTCACCCAACTTAAAGCAGGGGTCTTCAACGTTTTCAGACCAAGGACCCCCTAGCTTGAGAGAGAGATGAAGCAGGGACCCCCTCTATATTGTATACAATTGTGTTTTAGATTACTCTTTTTTTGTTTACTTGGTCTGCTCTTATTTCCCTCTACACCTATACCTCTTTGCCAAAAATAGCCGATCTACAAGCCCACAACGCCTCGCGCTGCGAGGCGTTGTGGGCTTGTAGATCTGCTATTTTTGGCTAAAGTTCTCTTCAGAAAAGGGATGCTAGGGTTCAAGTGGTTAAGGTAAAAAGAAAAAAATCTCACACAAAGATTTGGCGGACCCCTTGTAGTAACTCTGAGGACCCCCTGTTGAAGACCCCTGACTTAAAGTGATATTTCACTCTCAAACATGTTTGTGGTCATTTTTCACGTCTACTCAGGCTTTTGTGAGACTTGTTTTTCTCACAAAAGCCCTTTTAATTTATTTTTATCATTCTTTTCAAATATAGTGAAAACAGCAGATCTGCAAGTTCGATGCAACACGTTTGTACTGTAGCTATTTTCACTAAGTATGTTTAAAAGTACACATTTGACTGAGCAACTTTCATTTGTAGTTACAGTATTAGTAATATTTGACCAGGAATATCTATACTTTGACTCAAGTACTGGGGTTGAGCACTTTGTAGAAGCCATTCTACAAAGCCATTCTATTTGTTTGTTTGTTTGTTTTAGTTTGATTGGTTATTATTATGATTATTAGGTGTTATTAGTAGTATTAGTTTTAGTTGGTTTATTAGTTTATTGTTTTTGGACACCAAGGGGCACACCTCTCCACACCTCTCCTTATCTGGGACAGGTGATAGGGGAAGGCTATGCTATGCACATGGGTGGACAAAATGTTATTTTTTTTTACCAGAGCCAGAGAATGCCAGAGCTGTTTTGGACTTTCTATGTTCACGTTTTTTGGATCAGTAACTGTGTGTGTGTGTGTGTGTGTGTGTGTGTGTGTGTGTGTGTGTGTGTGTGTGTGTGTGTGTGTGTGTGTGTGTGTGTGTGTGTGTGTGTGTGTGTGTGTGTGTGTGTTTTCCAGGTGTGTTTGTGTACCCTCTGGGTGAAAGGGAGGTGGTGGTGGGCTTTGAGGCCATCATCGCCGGCAGGCTGGTGGGAGTACAGATCCAGAGCCGGGGGAAGCTAGAGGACTGCTGTCTGGACTGCTGCCCAGGATCGGGGCTCGACGGCCAGTGTGGGAGCAGCCGTGAGTGGGGCTGCTGCGGGAGCTCCAACTTAGACATGCAGTGCACAAACGGTGAGGGGAAACGCTCTTGTCTGCGACTTTATGCGAGAGCTTCTGGGAACTCTGCTTGCTCTGTGACAGACAGACGGACAGCAGGGGTTAGTGAAGGAGAAAAAGTCCAGCAGAGGCAGCGGAGAACTGATGAGGTTGTACATACAATACATTTAACAGTGCAGACCTCTGCTGGCATTTGAGCTATTAATTACACAGGGATGCTTCTCCAATCTCCACAGGGTTTGATTTACTGGGGGGAATGGGAGGGTGGGGGAAATGCCTCTGCTTTTGATATCCAACTCTGGTCATTCATTTTTACTACTCGAGAACGATGCAAGGCAAGGCAATTAGTACATTTCAACCACAGGACAATTCATTGTGCTTTACACAAATAAAGAAAATACGTTTTATCTTAACATTTGACTACTCTGGAACGATGCAAGTCTTAACGATAATAAATAAAGTACATTAATCAAACGATTGAACCCTGCTTCCCTGATTCTATGAAAAGGAGACATAAGAATCATGTATGTGTTGAATTCTTCATTTGCCAATGCCCCCGGCAGAGCTCCAGAACCACACACTGCTCTGGAACCTATAGTAGCCTCCAATAAATCACTCAGATAATCATGGTGCTGTAATGAGACTAATCTATTTATGGAGTCTGTGAGAAGTCATCAGTGCTCCTCAGTCACCAGAATAGATAGATAGATAGATAGATAGATAGATAGATAGATAGATAGATAGATAGATAGATAGATAGATAGATAGATAGATAGATAAATAGATAGATACATTATTACTACAACTACTATGTGTAATGGAAGCAACAACAAAAACACATTGACCGACTTCAATCTCAACATCTCTACAATAACACAATCTACTGTTTTTTTAAATACCGTAGTGAAAATAGAAGATTTACACAATGTTTGTATGCCACGTACATGCCATGCCATTTGTACAACAAGGTATAATACAGGGTTAAAGGGATATTTCACTTTCAAATAAAGTAAACATTAAAAACATTAGAATGTCCTTCTAATGCGTGAGGGCGGGGCTGTGAGTTTTTCATTACTTTTTCAGTAGCATAAAAAATGTTTTATATATATTATTTATGTTTATTTTATTTGAAAGTGAAATTTCCCACAGCTAATAGATTTAGATTTTTATAATCAACAAAATGTATTAGTATGATCAACCACTTAATAGCTATTTTAGTGTATGTCGTACAACAGTGCCGCACAAAAATAATGAAAATGTAATTGATCAATTTGATTAACGGTTGCACCCTCCATGCAGGGCATCTCATCTTGGATGAAGACCTGGAGAGAACGACGTTCATCGTGGGCACGGGGGTGATCGGTCCCATGGACATCGTGTCGGTTGTCATCAGCACCACGCTGGAGCTGCCCACGCTGGACAACGGAGCCATCCACATCGTCTACCCCGCGCTGCTCACCCCCATCGTCACCGGACGCATGACGCCAAGCAAGGCCGACAACGGGGGGAAGTCTGAGGAGACCGGGTGGGTGCACAGATATCATTATAGCTGTATATGTATATGTTTCTTTATATAGTTATGTATAAAGAAACCTCCATATTATCTCCATATTTTAACTTTTATTTTTTTCGTACATTAATGCTCTACTTGATCATACTAACTATAGTGTCACAGAAAAGCATCAAAAGTAGCAGGTATCGAGCTTGTAGATCTGCTGTTTTTGCTATTTTTTAATTTGAATCCTATAAAGTAAAAGTTTGGACATATGAGGTTTCCACCCGACAGAGATGATATATAGGCCTGTCACAATTACTACATTATCACCTAATCACAATTATTTGAGATAATCACAATTCAAATCGTCCTAATTGTTTCCATGTTGAAATAATTTCATACATTTTCCCAAAATAGCAGAAATAACCTGATTGTCTATTCCCGCTATTTTGTTTAAATATTTTGAAAGTGTAAAATTATTAAATATATATCATTTATTACCTGCCTTGTGCAGCTTTGGCTGCAAAGCCTAAAAGGCAAACAGATGTAATTTTGTATTCATACTGTACCAAAGTTCAATGCCAAAAATGTCAATTAAAACCGTTAATCGTAATTATTAGTACGAAAATGTATCGTAAAATGTAATGATTATGACAGCCCTAACACAGCGATGTAATTGTTTTAAACAAACACTTGAAAGTATGTACATTTATTTTAAAAGTTTTAAATTATTTAAAGCTGCAATCCGTAAATGTTACGTGTCGCGACGCGTTGTGAACTTGTAGATCAGCCATTTTAGCTATTTCTAAACAATTTTGAGTGAAAGTGGTCTGTGCTGTGGGCTTCATGAATATTGAACCAATTAAAATGTATTAACAAGAGCTTGTGACTAAATAACTGCATTGGATCCATTGGAACCAGGGCAGGAATTTCACGGAGGCCATGAAGGCCATGGCCGCTGTAGCCCCTCAGTTTGGCCTTTTGCCCCTCAAAAAATCATATACCCTGAGGCCTTGATTCCAATACATTATTTTTATTAAATAAACAGCTTATTTATTTACTTATTTCACTGATAGTTATAACGTGTTTTATTGAACATTTTATAAATACAATAAAATACATGATTTCCGTGGACAAAATCATTGTTTTATTTGATGGCCTTCCTCCCCTGGCATTTGGCCTTTGTGCCCTCAACAAATGTACAATACCAAAAGGCCAAGTGGTCTTGACCCTAAGGGCGGATTCAGACCGGGTCCCATTGATTCGAACCGTTCCCAAGTAAGACTGCCCTCTCCCCGCTGGCCAGCATTCACAATGGCCAAGATTCTTACGTACCCGAGTACCAACTGTAATGGTACTTATGTGCCTCAGGTCAACATTCAAGTAGAACTATCAGAAGGTATAACCCGGGTAAAATAATGTGTCACTAATTTGATATATAAATGACATATGATTAGCAGTTTTCACATTGCAGCTTTCCGTATAAGAGTACGCATCAATCGGACCCCAGACTACCTCCCCAGGCGTTCCCTGGTACGGTTCGGCGTTCCGTACGGTACGCAGTTTCACACTAATCGCAACATCTGGCAAGTGGACTCGGTAACATAGTCTGAATCGGGCCTAAAATGACGAAATTCCAGGCCTGATTGGAACACAGGTTCTTCTTTTCCATTTCCTGCACGTCACTTCATGCCACGATGTGAGCTTGTACATCTGCAAACAAATGTAACACAAATCTTCTCTTCTGGCGGGTCCCTGGCACAACCTTTTCAGATGGGGTTCCGCGGTCAAATCTATATCAATTTGGGGGTCCTTGGGAAGAAAACGTTTGTGAACTACTGATTTAGAAAGCATATATTGTAGAATAGGTCTCAGGTCTTAAATATGTTAATGACATAATAATAATCTCTCCGTGGTTCTTTGTCCGTAGACAGACCAGTTGTTTTGGTGCCACGTCCGGCAAGCAGGAGCGGGCGCTGGGCTCCGAGCAGCAGTGTGTTCATGCCATCTTCACCAGCCCGCCTGCCAACCTGGCGCCCTATGAACTCAACTTCCAGCTGCTGGTCAGAGGAGCCTGCCTGCTGGCCGGTATGACCCGCCTTCTCAATGTTCTCTAGCACTAAAGCCTCGTTGTCTCTGCCAGGCCGAAAGGCATGGCCGAGACTACGTTTTGCACACTGTCCGTCTGTGTGTCCGTCCGTCCGTCCGTCTGTCTGTGAGCAGCTAATCTCTGGCACTGTTGGCCCGGTCGCTGGGAAACTGTGCACACACACTCCCTGGATGCCAAAGCCGGACGTCCGGCCCGAATTTTTCAGATTGGCCTGTTATAGCACCACCAGGAGGCCGATGAAATTTTTTTGAACTCATTGTGAGCTTGCAGACCTAGTATTTTCAAAAGATTTTTTACATTTGAAAACTTGTGAAATGGGACAGTCTGCGTAATGAGTACTTTCTACTTTTGGTACTTTAAGTACATTTTTATACCAATACTGTTGTACTTTTGTACATTTTGAATTCCGGACTTTCACTTGTAACGGAGTACTTCTATGTTGCAGTGTTGATACTTTTACTTAAGTAAAACATTTGAGTACTTTTCCTAACACTGTCATCTGTTAGGCCTGGAGAGTCCCACTCATGCTCTGAGGGCAGATGCAGACCCCAGCGCCCAGAGCGCCTCTGCCACCTACATCACCCTGGCACAGGAGCACCCTTATGACCGACACATCGAGGTCATTCTGCACCTGAGCGGTGAGTCACTCCTAAAAATACAACCAGTGGTGGAAGATGTACTAAGATTTGTGTTGTAGTTGAAGGTAGTGTAGTTGATTTTCTTTGGTTAAAATCAGCGTGTTAAATAGCTCTATATTCTGATAGTACCCATTACTATAGGGTGTTTGTTCAGTAACAGGAGTATCCATGTCTCTCCAGCTCTTTATTAAACTGAAAATACATTTTCAGGTCGGGACACCAATTTTATCCAATCAGGATAGAGAACTCAGTCAGGATACAGATTAAACAATTGAAGTGGAAGTGATGACCCAAAGAAATGAGCAGACACAATTGAAACTGATAAATGGGTACTCTCTCCTGAGACATCAAGAACTGCCAGCAACCAGTGGGAACCAACGCACGGGCCTCGGTCACGAGGCGAGGACGTCCCACAATAACATACATGTACTTAAGAATGATGCAGGAGCGCAAAGTACCAACGAGCTGGCCAGATGTATGGAGAACCGGGTTGACTGGAAGCAACGATGGAGGGCTCGTCTGAGGACGACCTAGAGAGAGAGGGAGAGTCCTGATTGGCTGACATTTTTTCACCTACGTGAAAATGTATTTTCTGTTTATTAAAGAGCTGGAGAAACAGGGAATCCTCTGTTACTGAACAAACACTTTATAGCAATGATTACTATCAGAATATAGTGCTTTAACCTTTTAACAAAAAACCTTTAGTTTTAACCAATAAATATCACTAACCCCACCTTTAAGTAAAAGTAGCAACCTCAATATCTCAATATAACCAATATTTTATACAATATGAAAATAATAATAATACGATCTTACAATTAAAAGGCCTGTTTGTATGCCGTTTTGCTGTTTTCCCCAAAACGTGATTTGCCTTCTACAAACTTGACAGAAGCTCACAGCCCATTGGTTATCCTGGAGAGGGGCCGGCTCTCCTTCAGCCAATACGAACAGCAGATCTCTTCACGCCGTGATTTCATTCGCTGCGTCCGCAAAGACTGTGATCCTGAGAAAAAGGTCAGTGGATAAGTGGTGGGAATTGTCTTTCTTTTCAGTGACTCTGGTCATTTAGTTCCTGTTCACTGAAAAGATTATAAAACGTGATGATTGGCTCATCGTTCACCGTTTAGTGCTTCCGGTTCCGCCCTCCTCCCGTCCAATGGCAAAAGAGGAACGTCTCTCTTTTCGCTGCATTTGACAGAACCTCGTGTCACCAGGCTTTCCACACAGCGATTATTTTTGAGGATGTTACCTAGTTCGTTCCCGTTCACCCACAAGAATGAATCACTTTGAACGAATCGCTCGCGAACGTCACAACAGTGGACCCTGTTTTTGTCTGTTTTAGTTTTTTCCCCCACTGCCCTGTCTTTAAACATAACTGACAACCTTTGTCCTATGCAGTGGTTGACAGTAACAAAGTACATTTACTAGTAAATTGTCATGACGGTGACAGCCCTAGTTATGCACAGAGCCTATACATTGTGTGTTGCTTGGCAGTGTGAGTTTGTGAGGAAGCGGCACCATAAGGACATCCTGAGCGGGCCGGTGCTGATGCTGAACTTCTGTCCAGATGTGTTGTGTGAGCCTGCAGAGCTGCACCGAGCCACCAGGGAACTGCTGTTCATCATCGACCGCAGTGGCAGCATGAGTGGCACCAACATCCAGCGCATAAAGGTGACTTGATTGATTGATTGATGTACTTTATTTAGTAAGACATGAGAACAGTACATGACAGTACATAACAGTACATGGAAGTACAAATTCACAATACTAAACTGGAAAACTCATTAAGCACTAAGCTTGTTTAAGATGAGATCCCCATGCACACAAATCATGATGACATATAAGAGACAGACATATATACACACTACTATACAGAAAGTCATACAATCAGTTTACAGGTTACTGGTATGAAGAGTGAAAAATATGTACAAGAAAAGAAAGAGGTAGGGGGGTAGGTTAGGACTTGGACAGGGGGCATTTTTGAATTGCAGCCTCCTGTAGGTGTATCTTTAGGGCAGTTTTGAAAGTGAGTAGGGTTTTACACTCCTTTACTCCTTTTGGTAGGGCATTCCACATTTTTGATGAATAGCATGAGAACGAGTTCATTCCCTTTGTTGAGCCAAATCTGGGTTGAACATGATTTGTGGAGCTGCCTCTGGTGTTATGATCGTGGACTTCATTAACATTTTGGAAGTATTTTGACAAATACAGGGGGATCCCAATGTTGTGGTGTATCTTGAAGACCAGGCCCATAGCAAGTTGCTGTGCTCTGTCCTCAACCCTAAGCCATCCAATCCTAGCAAAATGAGCAGGGGTTAGATGGGTTTTGTGATTGAGGCCAAGAAGTAGCCTTACAAGTTTGTTTTGGGATGTTTGGAGCCTTGTTTTTAAGGCCTTGGAGGTGTTGTGATACCATGAAGTGCATGCATAATCATAATGACCTTGTATGAGGGCCCCTGCAAGAATCTTCAGAGTATTCTTACTGACTAGACGATCAATCCTCTTAGTTAGTTAGTTAGTTACTTACTTAGTTACATGAGTGGCACCAACATCCAGCTCACAAAGGTGACTTAGTTATATGAGTGGCACCAACATCACACATAAAGGTGACTAAAGCTGGACTCACACTTAAAGATAATCGGGGTGCTTTTGTCAATCAAAGTATCGGGGGGACACCAGCCTACTGTAGATAGGGAGCGAATGTCGGGCATGATTATCCTCCAGTGTGAACTGTTCAAAGATTGAAATATTTGAAAATAAATTGTGTCTGTGAGTTTTATAAACATTATTAACCAATGAAAAGTATTAACAAGTATGACTAAATACTGTAATAACTACATTGGATTGATTGGAACACAGGTTCTTTTTTTTTCCACCATTTCCTGAAAAGTAACAGTTTTTCCACCCTAACCCAGCGATATGAATGTGTCCATATGCTGTGTCTTTCAGGAGGGCATGGTGGTAGCCCTGAAGAGCCTGCCGCCTGGCACCATGCTGAACATCGTAGGCTTTGGAACCACCGTCAGGACGCTGTTCACCAGCAGCAAGCTCCTCACCGACGTGAGTTCCCTTCTGTCACCTGTCTCAGTGCTTCTTAAACCCATTAAGACCTGGAACTGTGTCATTTTTAGATTTGAGCTAAAAAAGCATTATTTTACACTTTGGGCTATTCAAAAATAGCAGATCTACAAGCTCATAGCGCGGCACCGAGTGCCGCGCTACGAGCTTGTAGATCTGCTATTTTTGAAAAATCGTGAAAATGTGTGCAAATCTTTGAATATATATATATTTTTAAAGCAAACATTTTTAACTCAAATCTTTGCTTCTGGGGGGTCCCTGGAACAAAATATTTTGATGGGGGTCCGCGGCCAAATACATATCATTTTGTGGGTCCTTGACATGAAAAAGATTGAGCACCACTGATATAGAAACATACGTTTTTGAGAATACTGTTGAGATTTAGGAGACATGTAGAATCGGCTTCAGGTGTCAATGGGTTAAACCTATTCATGTCAAGGACCCCCAAATTACGTATTAAGTATTTGGCTGCGGACCCCCCATCTGAAAATAATTTGTGTCAGGGACCCCCCCCCCCCACCCCCACATACAAGATTTGTTTTTCAAGACTTTAAATAGTTTAAATCTGCAAGCTCACAGCGTTTCGCAATGTGACGCTTTGTGAGCTTGTAAATCAGCTATTTTCAAATGATTAAAGTGTTGGGTTAAAGTGGTTAAACAGATTGTTATGCTATATCAACTCATTTTGCTGGGGACCCCCTGGAACCCCCTCAAGGACGCCTGTGGGGTGGACCGTCTCCATTCCATTTTGTACACTCGCTGAGTTACACACCCGTAAGGGTTTGATTTTGGAGGCTATCTACTGCTTGGTTAACATGCATGAAAGGTCACCATATGGTCGGTTTAACATGATGTGCTAAAGTAGTGTTTGTCCTCCTGGCAGAGCCCACGTCTGGCTTAAACCTGATCCTCCACTGCTGCTAAGGCAACGCAGGGAGCTGGGGTCTGGGCTGGACAGTAACTAAGTACATTTACTCCACCAGCCTTCATTAATTTTCCTGATCCAATGTTCCAATATGTAACTACTTGTAAATAGGAGGCCAGGGTAAAACTATATAATAAATCAATGATGTATTTAACAACTCTGTGAAATCACAGAGTTCACCTCTCTGAAAGGTCTACTATGGTGCTGCTTATAAGTGATTGTTTTTAATATAATGGGCTATTTCTCTTGTTAAGTTTGGCCTCCTATTTACTTAAATTAAACCACTTGAAAGCCAGCCTTTATATTCTGGGGGGGGGGGGCAGGGGGGACATTAGCCAAAAATCTGTGTCCCGTCAGCTTGGAGATCGGCTATTTTTGGCGAAGAGATTTGGTGTAGATGGAAAAAAGCAGTCGAAGTACAGTCGCAACTCAGGTCTGTTTTACTAAGGCTTGGGGGCTTTAAGTGGTGGTTATTTTTTTGTTTATATTGGATCAGGAATGCAACAAAAACAAACAATGAAGATCTCCATGAATTCAAGGCTTCATGGGGAGATTAATTGATGAAACTTTTGTAAAACATTTTTATCCCTTTAACACACCATGTGGAACTATGGTGGCCTTTCAAAATGAAAAAACAAAATGCAGCGAGAGGGCAGTGTGTTTCTGCAGGTTAACAACCACAGCACTACTCCAGTGCCTGATGACTGCTGTGAAAGTGCTCAAACCTTTCCAAAAATAGCAGATGTACAACACGTCACGATGTGTTCACGTGTTCATCATCACGATGCATTGTGAGCTTGTAGATCAGATATGTTAGAATAGTATGAAATAGGGCTTGAGTGGTCAATGTAGGTTTTGTAATAATAATCTAAATTGTCATAGTAACTAAAGTTTTCAATTGTTTGTAGCGTAAAGAGGGAGAGTAAATAGTAAAACATTTACCCCTGTGGTGTAGTGGAGTAGAAGTATGAAGTATTGAATGGTTGTTGGAAATACTCAAAATACAAAATTTGTTTACTTAAGTACAGTACTTGATGCACTCCAACAGTCCCCCCCCCCCCCCTGTCAAGCCGTGTGATTGGATGGTGCTTCAAGGCAGGTGCTAACATAATGAGTTTACTCTTTGCTTAGATGGGAGAGAGGCTAATTAAATTCTTGCCAGGACATCTGATATCAATAATGTACACCATGATATTTACACAGCCAATGACAGTTGATTCACTTATTAAGCGCCACTCACACTGAGCACACACTGATAACTACAGTATGGCGGTAATCAAGTTGCCGTCCACACCGAGGAACGATAAAGTTCTGTAAACAGTGCATCTGCGCAGTGTACAGTACTGTAGCTGTGTCAGGATATACCGTAGCCCATTGGTTCTCAAAGTGGGGTCCGGGGACCCGCAGGGGTACTTGAGGGAGTTCCAGGGGGTCCCCAGCTGGATAGGAACCAATTGGACCCTTATGGGTCTGTAACTCTGAGAGTTTACAAATGTTTACACATTTGTAAACTCTCAGAGTTAAACTAACATTGATTTTACAATATAAATTGGGGTCCCAGAGATAGAAATGCCATTAAATGGGGGTCCGCAGACCTAATAATGCATGTCAAACTGGGGGTCCTTAAAATTAAAATGGTTGAGAATCACTGCTAGAGCCGTAAAAATCTTCTCTATGGGGGGTCCCTGGCTTATCTTTTCAAATGGGGGTCCGTGGGCTAATAAGTGTCCATTTGGGGGTCCTTGACATGAAAAAGTTTCAGAACCACTGCCATAGCCCACACGGAAGGAGAGAGTTGAAGAGAGAGAGATCTCCTCCTCCGTGGTGCTGAAAGACGGGATATAACTATAGATAATCTGACTGATTATAGGTTTTTCAGAAAACTCTTAGGATTTTTGAACAGTGGTTTAGAACAGTGATTCTCAAAAATAGCAGATCTACAAGCTCGCAGCTTTTTTGGGGAAAAGAATCTCCATGGCCAAATACATATTATTTTGGGGGTCCCCCTTGCCATGAAAAAGTTTGAGAACTACTGATTTAGAAGGCATTTGTACAGTAGAATCGGCCTCAGGTCTTAATGGGTTCATAACAAAACTGCATCCCATATGTCCTTCCGATGGATTTTAATGGTTGTCATTATGTTTCTAGCGTTCATAATATCGCGCTGAAAGTGATCCAAACGATATCGTCCACGACAATAGTTGTCGTTATAGTTGTGGCGTGCACGTTGTCATCCATTTCAATGGAACGATTTTTAAAACGACATATTTATAGTTCTATTGCGATAGTTATCGTGCTTGCTGTGAATGGCCCTTTAGACCGGTTTTACAGGCTGCTCTCACTCTCTCTCTTACTCACTCTCTCTCACACACACACACACACACACACACACACACACACACACACACACACACACACACACACACACACACACACACACACACACACACACACACACACACACACACACACACACACACACACACACACACAGGTGACTCTGGCTCAGGCGTGCGAGTACATCCAGAAGATGCGGGCCGACATGCGGGGCACCAACCTGTTGGGTGCGCTGTCGTGGGTGTACCAGCAGGGGGGGCAGCGGTCCTGCCCGCGCCAGGTGTTCGTCGTGACGGACGGCAGCGTCAGCAACGTGGGCAAGGTGCTGGAGCTGGTCCGCAGGAACACGTGCACTGCCAGGTACCAGCCATTTATCTACAATTTACATACAGTACACAGAATGCATAGACAGTAAGATCCCAGGTAAACCAAGAATCAGTCTAAACTATCAAAATAACAATCTGTACAAATGCTATCAAGACCACCTGAAACTATAGCATCTGTTTCATTTTTATTTTTAGCGGCGCTAGCCGCTCTATACCTTTAGGTATAGAGCGGATCCTGCTCTACACCTGACTTTGTCCGTGTTCACCGTCAACGTTCTGATTGGTCAGACCCGTCAACGTTCTGATTGCTCAGACCCGTCAACAAAGTGATTGGTCAAGCTTCACGTGACACATGGTTATAAACACATATCGATGACATAATGTATCAAAGGCGCCGCTACCTTCACACAGGGTGTGATTTTTTTATATATTTTTGGGGGGGCTTTTCTGCCTTTATTGGATATAGTACAGTGAAGATTGACAGGTAACAGGGGGAGAGAGAGGCGGGGAGTGACACGCAGCAAAGGTACACCGGTCTTGGGAATCGAACCTGCGACTCGCTGTATCAGGCTGCATTGGAGCCTACTGTACATGTGGTATGCGCCGTAAAGGCGACGGCGCCCCAAACCTATAGCATCTGTTTAAGTAACATGCTATCTAAATGACATTCTTGTGATAAAGAAAACAAACCTAAATTACTGTACAAAAAACATGAGAACGTGTCTGTATGGCAGCCATATCTTGAGAGAGAGAGCAAGAGAACTGAGAGAGAGACAGAGAGAGAGAGGGATGTATTGGGGGGGATAGAAAGAGAGAGATGTATTGCTGAGCCACACCCAGTAATCTTGCTAAGTGGTCTGTGCGTGTGTGTGTGTGTGTGTGTGTGTGTGTGTGTGTGTGTGTGTGTGTGTGTGTGTGTGTGTGTGTGTGTGTGTGTGTGTGTGTGTGTGTGTGTGTGTGTGTGTCCACCTCTAGTCTCACTACGCAGTCAGTCAGTCAGTCAGTCCCTCTACAACACCCCCCCTGGGCATCGCTCAATAACTACATTTATGCCTCATTAGTATTCTCCTGTTGGACCGCCTGGGTCTGTCACAGCAGCACGGCCATGAGCATGGCTGCTGTGACAGCCCATCATCATCATCATCATCATGCTGCTGTGTTCACACTGACAGCTACAGGCTACCCACTACATTTTCAATGGAAGTGAGCGACATGAAGATGCAAAGCTACAGGCAAAAAGCTATAGAGGGACCACTCTGCACCCGAGCATTTTCAATGAGTCTGTCACCCGCATGCTTTCTTCAAACTCTCAATTAGCCAAATGGCCAAACCACCAGTGGTCCTTGGGGGGGGGGGGGGGGGTCCCCAGCAAAATGAGTTAACATAGCGTCACAATAATTTTAACCACTTAGCTTTGGCTATTCAAAAATAGCAGATCTAGCACCGAGTGCCGCGCTATGAGCTTGCAGATCTGCTATTTTTGAAAAATCTTGAAAATGTGTGCATATCTTTGAGTATATATATTTTGTAAAGCACATTTTTATTCAAATTATTGCTTCTGGGGGTCCCTGGCACAAAACATTTTCAGATGGGGGTCCGCGGCCAAATGTATATCAATTTAGGGGTCCTTGGCATGAAAAAGGTTGAAAACCACTGGTGACCACCCTGCACCCGAGCATTTTCAATGAGTCTGTCACCCGCATGCTTTCTTCAAACTCTCAATTAGCCAAATGGCTTCTGATCGCTGTCGCTCTGTAGAGAGAGAGAGAGAGAGAGAGAGAGAGAGAGAGAGAGAGAGAGAGAGAGAGAGAGAGAGAGAGAGAGAGAGAGAGAGAGAGAGAGAGAGAGAGAGAGAGAGAGAGAGAGAGAGAGAGAGAGAGAGAGAGAGAGAGAGAGAGAGAGAGAGAGAGAGAGAGAGAGAGAGAGAGAGAGAGAGAGAGAGAGAGCGAGCCATTACGGTTTACAGCCCTATAAATATTTATGTCCTGATTGTGTGTGCGTAAAATATCTGACGGTTTAAATTAACATGTGCATGACATTTGAATAAAGATACAGGCAGAAACATCCATATGCCAAGTAGCACACAGTATCAACGGGCACATAAAAAAATGTGACAGACTTTGAGTGAACTGACTGAAGACGGCTCTTATAATTTAAGGAGCGCTTCACCCGTTTTCAACAAGTATCTTCATAATTGGTCCTTGATAATGCTCATTATGAGATGGCACCATTTCTGTCTACTCAATCTGTAGTCTCATTGGTGGGTTGTGGACAGTTCAGAAACCTGCCTGCCATTTCTTTGGTGTACATCGTACACCTGAATGTTGAATACTTCCCCAGATGTTTTGGTGTATGAAAACCTGAATGTTAAATGAATTTCCAGCTGTTTTGGCGTACATCGTAAACCTGAATGTTAGATACCATTTCAGATGTGTTGGTGTATGTCAGTGGTTTTCAACCAGTGGTCCCCGGACCACTGGTTGGTAGTGGTCCTTGGGGGGGGTACCAGGGGGTCCCCAGCAAAATGAGTTAACATAGCGTCACAATCATTTTAACCACTTAGCTTTGGCTATTCAAAAATAGCAGATCTACAAGCTCATAGCGCGGCACCGAGCTTGCAGATCTGCTATTTTTGAAAAATCTTGAAAATGTGTGCAAATCTTTGAGTATATACTGTATGTATTTTTTAAAGCACATTTTTAATCAAAATCTTTGCTTCAGGGGGTCCCTGGCACATAACATTTTCAGATGGGGGTCCGCGGCCAAATGTATATCAATTTAGGGGTCCTTGGCATGAAAAAGGTTGAAAACCACTGGTGTATGTAAGCCTGAATGTTCAAATACCTCTCCAGATGTTTTGGTCTGGGCTTGGGGCCCAGAGCATGCCGGAGGCTCCTGCAGGGCGTGGCCAAGCTGACAGGAGGGACCACGGAGTTCCTGGAGGATGAGGAGAGACTCCAGCCCAAGGTTAGACACATGACTGTACTGCCATCTAGTGGACACAATGTTAACTGCAGATCAAGTACAAAATTAAGGGATATAAGCTTCGTTATACAGTATGTTCTTTGGGGCTATACGTTTTGTTTTCAATCCATGAAAAGCCTATTAGCAGTATTTATATATATATAATATATTCTATTTATCAAAATATTATATAAAACTAAATATAATGAAGGTCACTCTCAATTTCAGTTAATCAAGTCCCTGAAAAAAGCCTTTGAACCCGTGTTGACCGATGTGCGCATTGACTGGTACCTGCCGGACAACATGGAGGCTCTCCTCTCACCCAATGAGATTCCTCCTCTCTATCCAGGGAATCGCCTGATTGGCTACTGCACTTTGTATGATATGTCTATTTTTAAAGGCAAAAACACTGAGGTATAACAAATGCTCTCTGAGATTCGCTGTGTGTGTGTGTGTGTGTGTGTGTGTGTGTGTGTGTGTGTGTGTGTGTGTGTGTGTGTGTGTGTGTGTGTGTGTGTGTGTGTGTGTGTGTGTGCGCAATCGCGTGCCTGTTTAAGAATGGATGTATTCTTCTATCCATGTGTTCAACCAGACTCCTTTGTGGGGATGTCACAATCATCATCAACTTCTCTGTTGATGATTAATTGTCATACAAATCAATCATTGATTAATGATAAATTGTGTTTTTGGCATTGCATGTTTGAACATATGGAAATAAAAATAACATTTCTGTTTGTGTAACATGCACAGGACAGATATAATGCATAACTGTGATATTATACAAAGAAAGTATTGACAATGACTGGCCTCAATGGTCAAAATGAACAATGTCTGCTATTTTTAAACCGATTTTATACAGATTAATGCAAAACGATTATGTCTATTATGCAAAAGCAAATGCGATTATCTCAAGTAATTGTGATAGGGCGATTGTGTAATAATCATGACAGACCTGTTGCTTTGCTCTAGGCTGGTGGGCGGGGCTTTAAGGCCACACACCGCGGCTCCACGGGCTCCGTGTTCGGCCTGTCCAATGACGAGCTGTCGCCTCCTCCTCCTGCCTCAGACCTCCTGGCCTCCATGACGCCTGCTGCCGAGGGGGGAGGAGGAGGAGGAGGAGGAGGAGCGGACCTGGAGGAGGCCTTGAGGGAGATCTCCAGGGAAATCTCCTCAGAGTTCTCCTGCGCCAAAGACACCGACACCACCACCGGCAGCCCAGGTTTGGAGACTGTCACTGACACCTGGTGGTCAGCGGTTGAATGTCACGCCTTGCTCAAAAGGTCACATTTTGACCCATTAAGACCTGAGGCTTATAAAAAAATAAATCTTCTAAATC
Source organism: Gymnoscopelus microlampas (assembly GCF_963454915.1). Lineage (NCBI taxonomy): Eukaryota > Metazoa > Chordata > Actinopteri > Myctophiformes > Myctophidae > Gymnoscopelus > Gymnoscopelus microlampas. The sequence goes on along the minus strand of NC_139942.1, from coordinate 47,897,274 downwards.
CTAACAGTTTTCTGAAAAAACGTATGTTGGTACAGTGGTGTGTTCAAAACCTTTTCATGTCAAGGACCCCCAAAATTATATGTATTTGGCCGCGGACCCCCATCTCAAAATGTTTTGTTCCAGGGACCCCCAGAAGCAAAGATTTGAGTTAAAAATGTTATAAAAAATATATATGTTATAAAAAATATATAAAATATATAGATTTGCACAAATGTTCACGATTTCCCCAAAAATAGCAGATATACAAGCTCAATGAGCTCATAGTACGGCACTCGGTGCCGCGCTATGAGCTTGGATATCTGCTATTATAGCCAAAGAAATCTAAAATGACACCGATGCTTTCCCGGTCTTAATGGGTTAAGACCTGAGGCCGATTCTACAAATGTCTTCTAAATCCTAACAGTTTTCTGAAAGAAATGATGTTGCTATAATATAAGTGGTTCTCAAACTTTTTGATGTCATGGACCTCCCAAAATTATATGTATTTGGCCACGTTCCAGGTACCCCCAGAAGCAAAGATTTGAGTTAAACATGTTCGCTTAATTTTTTTTTATATATTCAAAGATTTGCACAGATTTTAAAGATATTTCAAAACTGCTCATACAAGCTCATAGCGCGTCAGCTTGTATATCTGCTATTTTATGAATAGCTAAAAGAATCTAAAATGACACAGATACGTTCCCAGGTTGTAATGGGTTAAACTAGAAAGATTACAAACTCTAACATCCGTTGGCAACAATTATGCTGTGTGTGTGTGTGTGTGTGTGTGTGTGTGTGTGTGTGTGTGTGTGTGTGTGTGTGTGTGTGTGTGTGTGTGTGTGTGTGTGTGTGTGTGTGTGTGTGTGCGTGCGTGCGTGCGTGCGTGTGTGTGTGTTAATCTGCTATCTATGGGTGCGTTTGGAAATTACGCACCGGAGCACACTCGCCTATTAGTTTGTATTGGCCAGTGCGCTCAGTGCTGTATTTTCAAACGCACCCAAAGTGAACACTGGTGTGTGTGCAGGTTTGGAGCTGGACTGGTCCAGTGACGTGAGGAAGAGGATCCAGCGGAGCTCCTACATCCAGGAGCAGTACGTTCTGACCCGCTGCTCCGTCAGCAGTGAGCGCAGTCTCCTCCACACGCACAGCTCCTCCACCTCCGAGGCCACAGGTACTGTATGTACATTATGTTGATTATTGGTACAGTTCATTGTCACTTTCTCTGTAGAGCCCGTAAACGGGAAGAATCCTAACCCAGTTTAGTAGGCCTATAAGCAGTATTATGCATTATCTTTTTCTGTCAGACCATAGAATAATATGTTATAAACCACCCAGCCAAATTAGAATGATAAAAGAAAAGGTGAAGTATATAAAAATTGGTTTCAAAGTCATGACAAATAAGCAGTTTTTCTGCTGATGACCACTGAAGGCAATGAAAAAAGTATTATAGCCAAATATTAGCGATGCACTAGGCTATAGCGTCAGAAGACTGGTGTACCTTGGCAGAAGACTGGTGTAGTTAGGAATTATGCCATATTATGCCATCATTTCAGTGACATCACTGAAACGCACCTGAGTGTGTCATCGGGTTAGGTGTTTATCCCCGGAAAAACTGCTCTCAGCAGGAAATGCCCAGAACAGGGCAATTCCTGTTTATGTGCTATTTAAGTTATTTGTCATATCTGCCTTGTGCAATTGTTTATTCACAAAGCCTAAAAGGCAACACACTGTCAAAAAGTGATCAATGTCAATAACACAATTATAAATCCTTAATCATAATTATTTGAATGACAATGAATCGGCACGTGGAATGTTGTAACGGTGACAGGCCTGGCCGCAGGCAGCAGCAGCAGCAGGCCCTTCCACTCGGAGCCCCTTCACGCCGCCCCCTGCCCCGGGGTCCTGCTGCGGGACACGGGCTCCCTGCCTCAGGGCCTGGAGAGAGTGGCCCCCCCTCTGCAGCACAGGTCCTCCCTGTCCCGATGGGCCGACTCCTCCTGGCAGCAGAACCCCTCCACCGAAAGCACAGATGACGGGGCTAAGAAGGTTCATTGCTTGCTCATTATTTTTTATAATATGTTAAAGACCGTTTGTTTTTCAAACTCTTTCATGTCAAGGACCCCCAAATTCAAATATAATTGGCCCCCATCTGAAAAAAAATTGTTCCAGGGACCCCCACAAGAGAAACTTTTCAGTTTGTATTTAGCCTATAGGGTTGAAGTTGTTGAATTGATTTTGATGCAATACTAACTACTTTTGCTGGGGACCCGCCTGGGACCCCCACAAGGACTCCTGGGGGTCCCCGAATGCCATTTTGAGAACCACCGATGTAAGAGGTCTCAACATAATTTTAAGATGACTTAAAGACCTTTTTCTCCATACAGTGAGAGTGAATGGAATCACTTTGGATTTCTCGCTCACAGACATTATAATAAAGATGATCAATAGTATCTGGAATTGCCTGGGTAGCTATGCAATAAAAGAGGGTTGGGGGCGGGGCGCAGAGGATCGCCACACCCACGGGGGCTCCTTCTGTGGAGCTCGCTGAAGGAGTGAGTTGTTTGACTCTCTGGGGTCAAGCTGGTAGACAGGTAGAGGATAGAATTCTAAGTCCAATTACAGGCATGACATCTGACCTCTTCACACTTCTCTTCACTTTTCCTGATCTTTCCCTGTTAAGTCTAAAACATTTCAGATGACTAAAATATGACTAAAACTAAATGGAATTTTATTCAAAAGACTATGACTAAATCAAAAATTGCAACACTGCTGTGGAACAGCTGTGTAGCTACGCGAGACTAGTGTGAACACAGCCTTTGTCTTTTAAACACAGTGTTTTTGTCCGCGCAGAATGGCCGCCTGTGCGGTGGCGGCGAGGAGTCTCGTAGGAGACAGAGGACGCTGGCTCGCTCCACCATGGCGGCCCGGAGCTTCTCCTCCCCTCAGGGGGAGCTGGACATGCATCGTCTGCGGAGGGCGCTAGAGAGGGTCTCCTTTGACCAGACCTTGGGGGGGGGGAGGCTGGAGGAGAGTGACGGGGAGACGCAGCCCGTCTCAAGAGGAGCGCTGTCCCGCAGGAGTCTCACCGACTCCAGTAAGTTATACTGCATCCGTCCATCCATCCATCCTTCATATTTTTTGGACACATTTTAACGACACAAATCTTGTATGGGGGGGGGGGGGTCCCTGGCACAAACGCTTTTCAGATGTGGGTCCGCGTATACATATCAGTTTGGTGGTCCTTGACATGGAAATGTTTAAGAACCCCTGATCTATATGTCTAGTCTCATGCAACCGCGTGTGTTCTCTTTAACATGATTCTTTAATGTTTGATTTTTGACTGGGGTAACCAGTCCTACATTTAGCTGGCGAAAAACAAAACGCGTTTCTTCAAAATGTGGGCGTTTCGCTGGACATTTTGATGATTGGTTCGCTATCGCTTCCCAAGTTCCCATTCTCTGGAGGGACGGCCACAGCGCGCTCCTCGAAGCGGACGCGGGCGGCTTTCTCTGGCCGGTGCTTGTAGATCTACGCTTACAAGAGTCTGCCCTTCGCTCCCTGATCGGCCTGTGCACGAAAACCCGCCTCCCATGGAGGTTGAGGAACCGCCCTGTTTTCAGACTGTTATCACAATCATAATTTACATTCATGTCATTTGTTCTTCTTTTCTCCCTGCTCTCCCACTCCCTGCCTCCATCCTTTTTCTTCTTCTCCCTTTCTGGAAAACAACAAAATGATGGAGAACCACGCAAAAAAAATGATAATATAATAATAATGATTCACCCACTTCTTTACACCTGTAAATCTGTGACGTGACCATAAAGTTGATTGTTCTCTATTGATCCATCCGACACCAGCGTGTCTTGTGTGTCTAAACCCCTCCTCAGATGGGCTGCTGTTCCCAGCCTCCCCTCTGGACTGGGACAGTTTCACGGACCCCCAGTACCTGTTCACCGCTGCACCCCCCGACCCTCCTCCGGGCCACTGCCGCGCCCTCATCCACGGCCTGCTGGGAGGCAGGCCTCTGTCCTGGGACGTCACCGTTGACCTGGGACACCTCTGGACCCCTGAAGGTCAGGGAGGAGGAGGAGGAGGAGAAGAAGGAGAAGGAGGTGGTGGTGGAGGAGAGCCCTGGGAGGAGATCATTCACCAGCTCACCGCTCGCTCCGTCATCAGAGACTTTGAGAAGATGGCGGAGAAGGAGAACGATATCGAACACGGTGAGTGTTGCAGGGTTCGACTTGACGAAACTGTGACCTGATTGTTTAGCTCCAGGGGTTCCCAAACGTTTTCAGAATTCAATTCAATAACAGCCCTGTTCCAAACATAGTCAGAATAGCCGATCTAAAAGCTCACAACGTACGATGCAACAGGTTGTGAGCTTGTAGATTGACTATTTTCACTATTTGTGTATATTATTAGAGCAGGGTTCTTCAACAAGGGGTCCGGGACCCCTAGGGGGTCCTCAGAGCTACTATAGGGGGTCCGCCAAATCTTTGTGTGATAGGATCTAGTTTTTTTTACATTAACCACTTGAACCCTAGAAAGAACTTTTTCTGAGGGAACATTAGCCGAAAATAGCAGATCTACAAGCTCACAACGCCTCGCGCTGCGAGGAGTTGTGAGCTTGTAGATCGGCTATTTTTGGCAAAGAGGCTATAGGTGGAGAGGAAGAAAAGAGCAGACTAAGTAAAAAATCTGAAAATCTGCTTCATCTCTCTCTCCGCTAGGGGGTCCTTGGCCTGAAAACGTTGAAGACCCCTGTTTTAGAGCATTTCTGGAATGTTTTTTAAATATCAGACTTTATTTTAACATCAGAAAATCTTTTGAAAATAATAATCATATTTTACATAAAAACGCGTCTGTGACCCAATGTTCGGGAACCCCAGATCTAGCTATTAACCACAGCGCCTCGTGCTGTTCTGGTGCATAATGCACGGTGGTTCTTTTCCCATGCAGGCCCGGCTAAGCGGTTCCGCATGAAGGCCATCCAGACCAGTAAGAGTTGTAACATCATCTGCATGTACACTGCCTTCAAGGCCACCGGGGGCAGCAACAACCCCAGCAAAGACCTGCCCGACGGCAGCGGCGAAATCAAAGCCACAGGTGTGTGTGTGTGTGTGTGTGTGTGTGTGTGTGTGTGTGTGTGTGTGTGTGTGTGTGTGTGTGTGTGTGTGTGTGTGTGTGTGTGTGTGTGTGTGTGTGTGTGTGTGTGTGTGTGTGTGTGTGTGTGTGTGTGTGTGTGTCCACCCACTCAACATCACACAAACATGGCGGTCCACAAAGTTACATGCTGTGAAAATTATAAAACATTTGTGTGTGTGTGTGTGTGTAGGGGTGCGTTTGGGGAACAGGCGGAGCTCTCAGTCAGGCAGCAGGAGACAGAGGGCCTACTCTGTTGGTCTGGGTCGCCGGCGCTCCAGTAAAGACAGCGAAGAGACAGAGGACCTCTGGAACTCCACAGGTATAGACAGTACCACCACCGGCCATGCATTTCATATAATTCATAACACAAAAAGTCTTATAACACATTAGGCGAGACCGGGAACAAAAGTAACAGGGGACAAAAGTAACACGCTCAATAATTCTAATTAGAAATAAACTAGAGGGGTGAGACTTCTTGTGCACATGCTCAGTAGGGTCCTCTTTCTGCCTTTGGAAGGATAGAATGATCATTTCATCTCAGCAGAAGTTTTCAACAAAAAACTGATTTTGAGGTGTAAACGTACATTTTTGAGTGTACGGTATTTTCCTTCTGCTGTCTAAAGATAAGATGTCAGCTAATTTAAATTTAGGTGAATTGTATATATAGCAGATTTTTTGTCTGGGATTACATACTTTTATGTTAGTAAATGAACATAATTTCACTAAATGTGACTACATTTCAAAGTAAAAATACATTTAAATAAAAAATAGACATACATTTGAAAAAACAAAAATTTAAAATAAAATAATTATAAAAATACAAAATAATTGTAATTATGTATATAAAACATTTGTAAGTAAAAATGTTAAATTATAAAAAATAGATATTACTTAGTGATGTGCTTTTATTTGAGATAAAGTATGTTAATATGACTTATTTTTTCAGTGTTACAATTGCCTCCAACCACTGTTACAATTGCCCCCGTCACGGGGGCAATTGTAACACTGTGACTCATTGCATTCAAATTAATATTTTAGTCTTGTCCTTATTAGTGAAAGCTTTAAAATTGTATTATTAATTAGGGCACATATATATGTTTCTTATAGCAAAAGATGACTAGGATATTTCAAGTATTCTGTGAATTATGAAGGCAAATACAAAAAGTGTTACTTTTGTCCCCGGTCTCCCCCTACTTGGCACAGATATTGTAACATAACTTTTTTACTTTTTGAAATATGTAACCTGTTACCGTTTCAAAGTAACATCCCCAACAACACAGATTATGCATCATTATTGCGTTGTTGCCTTTTGCATCTCTCAGACAGGGATGACACTCCGGCCTCGCCCTGTAGCCTCACGTCTTGGGATTCCAGTAAGTGCTGCTCCTCCATTGCTCAGAAAAAACAAGAAAGAAATTATAGTCATAATTTATACCAGCTTGCGGCAAGCTAAACCATTACTAGGTGTGTAATAAAAACTGCAGTTTTAAATAACATATGCAACTCCTTTGAACACTGTTTCAGAGACATAGCTAATTTCATTCTTATTAATCCATAAAAATAAATTCTCCCAACTTCACAATCTGTAGTTCAGTTATTATTCCTGGCTTTTTTTTTTTTGCAGTGTTTAAGCCAAATATATTTCAATTTGTCGGTCCTTGGCATGAAAAGGTTTGAGAAGCACTGACCTTCTGTATGTGTACCAGTGTTCATTTTGACAGCAAATTCTTATTTAGTTTTGTCATCTTTTGAATAAAATGTCATTTAGTTTTAGTCATATTTAGTCATCCTAAAAGTTTTAGATTTAGTCTAGTTTTAGTTGACTAAATATCATAAGATTTTAGTCAACTAAATCTACAGTTGATTTTGTCGCCCCAAAAATATTTTGGCAGGCCCTGATGGCGTCGTAAATAGATCTGCTATTTTCAGAGCGCAACACCCGAGCGCAACCAAACATAAAATGACTTTTAGTTCTACTGGATCTCTTCTCCACTAGCCCCTCCCTAACATTTTGGTCTAGTTTTTATTTTATTTAGTCTTAGTTTCAGTCATCATAGATTAGTTTTTATGTAGTTTTCGTCAGTGAAAAAAAGGTAGTCGACGAACATTTGTCCTCATAGTTAACCCTGATGTGTGCAACCCTCCTGTCAGATTCAGGGGGGGCCGTCTACCCTGCCACCAGCCCCTCTGCCATGTCTACTGGTCCCTCCACTCGCTCCCAGCGCTCAGTGGAGAGCCGGTCCATGGAGAGCTTCTTCAGCTCCAGGTGGCGCTCTCTCTCACACACACACACACACACACACACACACACACACACACACACACACACACACACACACACACACACACACACACAAGCTTAAAAATGAAGATTTAAAGGTAGGGTAAGTGATATTATTATTATTGTTAAAAAAGGTTAAAGTACTATATTCTGATAGTAATCATTGCTACAGAGCGTTTGTTCGGTCACAGCTGTCTCTCCAGCTCTTTAGTAAACAGAATATAGTGCATTTTAAGGTAGGTGACAAAATTTAAGCCAATCAGGAGAGATCATTGAAAATGCATTTTCTGTTTAATAAAGAGCTGGAGAGACATGGGAGACTCCTTTTACTGAACAAACACTCTATAGCAATGAGTATCAGAATATAGAGCTATTTAACACTTATTTTAACCGAAGTAAATCACTTACCCTACCTTTGAAGAATGTATGACATCAGATATGATGTAAAAAAAAATACAAATATATATTTTACATGCAATTCTGTTTCATTGTAGTTAGTTTTGCTAACACACATACTGTGTGTGGTTTGATCAGATGATGATAATAACCACCACACATCAGTTTTAGATAACTACAGTACTGTGCTATGAATAACTTGCGTGTTGAGTTAGATCAGAACACTCTGGCAATAAAAAGCACACACATCCATGTGTCTCTCTGTACTTCCAGGTTCCCTCTGGGCAGACTGAGGTCTTCCATCTCATCAGGGAAACAGGTTCCTCTGAAGTCTCACTGTCTGTCTGCAGAGACGGACAAACAGGCTGACACAGAGGCGCCGGACTACCTGCCTCTAGTGAGACACACACACACACACACACACACACACACACACACACACACACACACACACACACACACACACACACACACACACACCTCATGTATTTTTGTACCACACCATTGTACGACAAAGTACTGTATACAATATGCATTTGATGTATTACCTCGTGTTTACCTTGCTTACTGTAAATCGCTCTGGATTAACCCATTCAATCCGGGAACATCTGTGTCATTTTAAGATTTCTTTAGCTTGTCAAAAATAGCAGATATACAAGCTCATAGCGCTATTCAAAAATAGCAGATATACAAGCTCATAGCGCAGCACTGAGTGCCGCGCTATGAGCTTGTATATCTGCTTTTTTTTTTTAATGTGTGCAAATCTTTGAATATATAAATTTATATACATTTTTACCTCAAATCTTTGCTTCTGGGGGTCCCTGGAACAACATATTTTGAGATGGGGATCCGCGGACAAATACACATCATTTTGGGGGCCCTTGAAATGAAAGAAGTTTGAGAACCACTGATATTATAGCAACATAAGTTTATTTAAAACATTTTAACTGTCGTTATTGATTTAGAAGACATTTGTATGTCCCCAGAAGCAAAGATTTGAGTACAAAAAATTGCTTTAAAGAAATATATTCAAAGATGTGCACAAAAAACAGATCTAGTCGTGCTACGAGCTTGTATATCAGATTTTTTTTAATGGCCATTAGCCAAAGGATAAAATGATGGTTTAAGTGGTTACACAGATGCGTTCCCGGTCTTAATGGATTAAGAGCGTACTGCTAAATGCCCAAATTGTAAATGGTAGGAGTCCATATGCCGTCTGGTCTCCTTCAGGTGCGTCTGCAGCTGGCGTCGGGAGCCTTCCTGCTGACCCAGAGCTACTCGGAGCGCATCCAGATCCCTCTGGACCGCCTGAGGAGGGCGTCGCCCTACAGCCTCCACCGCAGCAGCCTCAGCCCGCCGTTCCGGTGCACCTCCCCCAACGCCCCTCCCCCCTCTGTCCCGCCCGGCGCCGCCGGCAAACCCCGCGCCGGTACATCGTCGTCATCACCCAATCAGAACGTGTCCTCTCCTTCATCCTCCTCCTCCCTTATCGTCAGACCCGCCCCCCCCTCGATTCCTCCTTTCCACCACACCCCGGAGGACACGCCCCTGACTCTGGACCCCAGCAGGGGGTCGTCTCGCCGCCGGGGCCGAGGGGGTCCCGCCGCCCCCGCCTTGTCCCCCGCCGACCGAGACCCCGCCGTCACCTCGCCCTCGGACCTCCTCAGCTCCGAGGAGGGCTCCCCGGAGCTGACGGCCGGCGGACACGGCCAGGCGGACAGCGGCCGCGGCTCGGAGACGGACGTCTGCGAGGCGGGCTCTCCGGTGGACGCGGCCGTGGCAGAGTTCCAGGCAAGGTTATTATAGTTAACTATAAGACTAAACCAAGTGACTGCAACTTAAAATTGAAATTAAGTATTTAGTTAAATGAAATAAACATGAAAATGAGGCTTTACTAAAAAAATAAATATCTGAAACGGTGTTGTGTGCTTAGAAAACCTAAAAACGAAATCAAATCATTCACAAAATGTCTTTAATTTTTGTCTTTGTCAATTTATTTCATACAGTATAAGCCTAGTATTTTGGTTTCATATTAAATCTTCCATTTGTTCTACAGTGTCAGTTTTAACACAACGTTTTTTCTGACATTTTTGACTCTCACCCCCCTGATAAGTATTATAAAAACAACAAATCAAAAAACAACACTAAAACTGCATTTTTCACAAAAGGAAAACTAAACCGCAACCCTACTTTTAAAAATGAATTAAAACTAACTGAAATTGAAAACGAATGAAAATCAAAAAAGAACAAAAATACTCTAATACTAATTTGGTTCCAGGGGAGTGGCGGGCCGGCCCAAGGGGACCTGGAGGGCTCCAGCTGGGCCACGGCCGTGGCTCTGGCCTGGCTGGAGCACCGCTGCGCCGGATACTTCATGGAGTGGGAGCTGGTGGCGGCCAAGGCCGACTTCTGGCTGCGCGGCCAGGAGCTGCCGGAGGGAGTGGACCTGGCCGGGCTGAAGGGAGCCGCCAGGCAGCTGTTCCTGCTGCTCCGCCACTGGGACGAGAACATCAAGCTCAACATGCTGTGTTACAACCGCAACAACATGTAACACCAACGCGCAACTTATAGAGCCCCGTAAACAGGAAGTACACTAACCCAGTATGAGTAGGCCTATAAGCAGTATTATGTATAACTTTTTTTGACAGACCACAGTATAATATGTTATTAACTACCCGGCCAAATTAGAATGATTTCAAATTGTGTATATAAAAACTTTACGTTTCAAAGTCATGAAAAAGAAGCTGTCGTTTTTCTGCTAATGACTGGGACCAGTTGTCTAACTTGGCAGAAAACTGGTGTAGTTAGGAATTATGCCATCTGTGACTGATGACATTTCTGAAAATCACCTGAGCGTGTCATCAGGTAAACTGCTCTCTGCAGGAAATGCCCTGCCCTGTTTACGGACTCTTTAAGTGTAACGGGGGCTTTAAGCCAATCCGCAAGGCAGAAAGAAAGCCACACCCACTCCTCGACAGTGATCCAAGTGTTCAAGCCAAATTCTGTAAAACTGTAATCAACTGTGGCATCTAGGGGAGCAACTGTAACAGTTAATGGAAACAATCGATTCTTCAAAAATATATACATTTTTGGGGGAAAGTTTAAAATTACTTTTTGTTTTTTATTATTTATTTTTTAAATAGCCTACAGTAGTATAAATGGATCATGAAGTGGTTAATCAGACTAATCAATTTAGTCAATCATTTTTTTATAAATCTCTTTTGTTTGACAGAACCGGGAATCAAATAGTTGCAGTCCTAGTTACATCCTTGATTTCACTTCTGACCTGTCTTTGTGATGTCAACAAAGCAATGCCTTTACATTGAAACTATATCTTGTATTGTTTCTTCATGACAACAAAGTAATGCCTTTACATTGAAACTATATCTTGTATTGTTTCTTCATGACAACAAAGCAATGCCTTTACATTTTGAAACTATAACTTATCGTATTGTTTTCATTGCAGGGCTGGTCTCTCAAGCCAGACAACTACTACTCCACAATCTCCGAATACTATATAGTCTGTAACTACACCTCCTGAAAGACGCAAATGTAAGCTGTCATCTGTTAAGTCATTGCCGTTCACGAAAAAAAAAAAATCTTTAAAATATATTTTTTAATTTACATTTCTATTCATTTATTTAGCTTTTTACCCCTTTTGCTCCCTAATGTAGTCATTATGCCAATGAATTACTCCCCACACACGTGTTTGCATTTGCTGTTTTATCCTACTGACTCGCCTGCCAGTGAGGAGCCCCAACCGGGAGGACGTAGAGCCTTCATCCTACTCCTCCCGCCCAACACTCCCTGCTGGCAGGTGCCACTCGTAGGAATACATGCAGTAATATCACCGTCACCACCCGTCTTCCCTCCTCCGAACACGGGCCAATTGTGTTCGTATATAGACGCTCGACAAAGCCAGATGCGCCACAGTGGATTCAAATCCACAAACTCCGTGGTGGTGGGCAGGCACTTAACCACTGCGCCACTCGAGTGCCCCTAAAAAAAAAAAATCTGCTGTTGTTTCAGCGATTCAGTTGCACAGACTGTATGAGGGAAGTAGGCCTATTTGAAAATTGTTTGAGTAAAGTGTCTGGCTCTGAGACTATTGCAGGGGTAACAGATGCCATATTCCAGTGCCAAGTTCCTTGTAATACTTAAATGTCATAACTTCTGGTGTATGGTATTTTCTATGCGGCAGAATACCCCTTACTTGACATACCCAAGTGTCCTTTTATTAAAGAAAAAAATATATATACACTGATTATGCAATCAACACTATGCCTTGATTACCTGTAAAGGCTTTTAACTCAGTGATTTTAGCTCATAGCCATTGTAGCTACTTTGCCAAATGATCGTAATCGAGTTATACTGAACTAGTGTCAGTTTGCAAAAGAAATGGATTGTTTGATTACAGAGATGACGTTTATTAATCTGCAAAATAAAAACACAAATTGACTGAATGAGTTTTATTTCAAACATTGAATTTTGGAAAATCAGTCCATGTGTCATGTGTAACAAAACATGCATGCAAAAAAGAACACAGCCAGACCCAAAGCTGAACTGACATATCAGCTGACTACAAAACAAATCAAGGTTTCAGTCATATACAGGTATTGAACATGTTTATGTATAAACAGAGTGTGTTGAGCCACACTTGCAATTGAAGATAAATCAATGAAAAACAAAGCTGGTAGACATGCAGCTTATGCCTGATTTACACTTTGCTTCATACTGTCACACACCGAAAATAGTTGATCTACAAGCTGACAATGAGTTTGTTTCATACTGTCACAAGAAATGGCTCATCTACAAGCCGACAATGTTGCATCATCAGATTGTAGAGCTATTTTTGGAGCACAACTTTGGCGTGCAACTAGTATAAACCGAGCGTCAGTTCTAAAGAGGAACGCTAGATACTGTAGCTGGCTGTAGCGGGTACAGATTACGGAATAGTTTACGGGATAACAGGTGCTCCCGATCTGATCGACCGGAGGCAAGTCTGCACCCACACACAACACAAAGACAGAGATCTAGAAAATCTAGAATCCCCCAGATGCAAAGATTTGAGTTACAAATGTTCGCTTTAAAAATATATTATATATAAGATTTGCAAAAAAAAAAACATGATTTTTCAAAAAATAGCAGATCTACAAGCTCATAGCGTGAGCTATGAGCTCTGTGCCTTGTAGATCTGCTATTTTTGAATAGCCAAAGTGTAATGGTTAAAGTGGTTAACATCTAAAATGACAGACCCTCCCTCCACATGGACTCTGCCTTGTCGTAGCATGGAGGCTTGCGTGCCTCTGTGACCCTTGATCCCTGGAGGTCAGGGGTCACAGAGGTCAGACTAAAGAGTCCAAATCCACAACACTTGCAGTGTTCTGGGACCCAACCCATCTGGTACCAATGTACTGCCCCCTGGTGGATGATGTGTGCCACGTTAGTAGCAACACACACACACACACAAACTTTGGCTATTTGAAAATAGCTGATCAACAAGCTTGTAGATCAGCTATTTTCAAATAGCTGATGTATAGGGTTTATAGTGGCTATAGCTGATGTTGATGCTATATAAAAAATCACACCCTGTGTGAAGGTAGCGGCGCCTTTGATACATTATGTCATCGATATGTGTTTATAATGTGTTTATAGCCATGTGTCACGTGAAGCTTGACCAATCACTTTGTTGAAATCAAATGAGCACGAGCTAATAGATCCAATACAACAATACAACAATAGTTCCTACAACTAGTTAACAACAAGTAGGCCAGGCAAAGAGGAAGGGTAGTGTTTCCTGAAGAGGTGGGTTTTCAGCCTGCGGCGAAAGATCTGCAGTGACTCTGCTGTCCTGACATCAGTGGGAAGTTCATTCCACCACTGTGGGGCCAGAACAGAAAAAAAGTCGTGACCGTGTCGATCGACCAGAAGGACCGTTGAGTGGTGAGGGAGTCAGTCGCCCCGAGGTGGCAGACCGGAGTGGTCGGGCAGGGGTGTGGGCATTGACCAAAACCCGGAGGTAAGAAGGAGCTGTTCCTTTCACTGCCCTATAGGCTAGCACCAGGGTTTTAAACTGAATGCGAGCCGCTACGGGGAGCCAGTGCAGAGAACGGAGAAGGATAGTTGTGTGAGAGAACTTGGGGCGGTTGAACACCAGACGAGCCGCAGCTTTCTGAACAAGCTCCAGAGGTCTGATGGCAGATGCCGGAGCACCAGCCAGGAGGGAGTTGCAGTAGTCCAGGCGGGAGATGACAAGAGCCTGGATGAGCACCTGGGCTGCCTTCTCCGTGAGGAAGGGGCGAATCCTCCTGATGTTGTAGAGGATCTGCAGGACCGTGTCACTGATGCGATGTTAGCCGAGAACGACAGTTGATCGTCCAGGGTCACACCCAGATTCTTCGCAGTCCGAGTTGACGTAACCACAGCGTTCTCAATGGTGATGGCCATGTCTCGGTGAGGACAGCCCTTCCCCGGGATGAACATCAGCTTGGTCTTGTCCAGGTTGAGCTTCAGGTGGTTCGTCGACATCCACTCCGAGATGTCAGCCAGACAAGCAGCAATGCGTGCCTCCACTTGTGTGTCAGAGGGGGGGAATGAGAGGATCAGCTGGGTGTCATCGGCATAGCAGTGGTAGGAAAAGCCATGGGAGTGGATGACAGCACCAAGAGATGTAGTGTAGAGAGAGAAAAGAAGAGGACCCAGAACCGAGCCTTGGGGAACCCCAGTAGTGAGCCTGTGTGATTCTGACACAGACCCTCCCAGCATCACCTGGTAGGAGCGACCCGTCAGGTAGGATGCAAACAGGGAGAGTGCAGAGCCTGAGACACCCATCCCCTCGAGGGTGGAGAGGAGGATCTGATGGTTCACTGTGTCGAACGCTGCAGACAGGTCCAGGAGTATCAGGACAGAGGAGAGAGAGTTCGCTCTAGCGGCGTGGAGATATTTGAAGATGTAGTAGTACTTTGGACTGTCGTTGACACTGTAATGGGCTTTGGACTGATATAGACAGAGACAAAGCTGTTCATGTGAAAGATGGTTGCATACTGAGCAACACAAAATATTCACCACATGCTGACTGCATGTTTTAATTTCATTGTGGTTCAAGCATAGGCATAGGATGTTGCTGTGCATTTGATTACTTGGATCTGGGTGTGCATGCTTTCTTTATTATATATTTTTATTTCTTGATGGAATAATAACCTATCTGTATACCTTGAATTAGATAGGGTTTTCATTGTGTACATTGCACTGTGGGTGTAAGTATATAGGACTAGTAGCCTGCCAAAGTTTGTATGTTTTCCCGTTTAAATGTCCATTAGCATTGACAATGCATTGAGCGCTTCAAGTTAAATATTTCAAAAACTACAAATCATTTCAAAGTAAAACATCTCAAGGATGCATGTCCACAGTAAGGTGGATTTTTTGAACTGTGAATGGAGTTGAAAGTGTTTTTTTTAGGTCCCAAAACCTTCCATCCGCCTCCATTATAAATCTCTGAACTTTTGAAGGAGTACAATTCTAAAACTATGCAACATTTCAAAGATTCCTTTTCAGGCAAACATGTCCACAGTAAGATGAACATTTTAAAGTATGAATGAGGTTACTAGGCGTAAGTATGTAGTTGTAAGCCTGCCTTTAACTTTCGTTTCGGTAGTGACACAAAAACGTTTCGGTAGTGACACAATGGTGAAAAACAAAATTACTCCACTACAAAGTTTTAGGGGGACGATTTTGGCCTCTAAACTTAGTGATTTTTTCGGATTTAACTTTCGTTTCGGTAGTGACACAAAAACGTTTCGGTAGTGACACAAAGGTGAAAAAAAATTACTCCACTACAAAGTACTACCAATCAACTCTAAATTGCCTGAAACGTACTCCTAACAGGTTTTTGGGGGGACGATTTTGGCCTCCACACTTAGTGATTTTTTCGGATTTAACTTTCGTTTCGGTAGTGACACAATGGTGTCACTAAAAATTGTTCCCCCAAAAACCTGTTTCCTTCTCTTTGACCAGATTCTTGAGCTCTTCGATTTGGTCCATCATGCTCGTTAACAGTCCGTGTTGCTTTGCCACCTTCTCAATTTCCAAAGACATTGAGCCCAACGTCACCTTAATCTCCTCCAGCTCGTCTTCTACCTTCCTCATTTTTGCCGCCGCCATCACTCCCTTTTGTTTGTCTTTGTTTCACTGTTAATCTTCTAGATTTGCTGACAATAAGAACGAAATCCTGCTCTTTTGTCAGAAAATTTCGGAGACGCCGTTTGGCTGCGACAGCGTGCGGCCGCCATCTTTGGTGTATGTATGTACGTATGTATGTATGTATGTATGTATGTATGTATGTATGTATGTATGTATGTATATATATATATATATATATATATATATATATATATATATATATATATATATATATATATATATATATATATGTGTATACGTCCCAGTTGCATCCATGTGATGTTTTTCTTTATTAGTTATTCTATTTATAGTGGCTCATAGGAATAGACTATGTGACAACCAGGAATAGTTTGGTGACCACAGGAGAGACTGGTGACAGCCGGAATGTACACGGCACCCAGGAGCAGTATGGGTTAGTATATATATATATACATATATGGAGAAGTATGGGTTAGTGTATATATATATATATATATTAGGGCTGGGACTTTAACTGATTAATTTAGATTAATTAATTACAGAAAATTAACGCGATTAAAAAAATGTATCGCATTTTAATCGCGCTTAGTTTATGCACACTGGACGAGTTTCAGGTGTACCGATCATACCAGTGCACCAACCAACAGCCAACACACCCCAGTGCACGCAATGGGACAAGAAGCCGATCAGACTGCTTTGCTTGGCCCAGTGGATGGGAAATTTAGATTTAAAAAACTCTCTGATGGAAGCGTGGATAAAAACACGGTTGTGTGCAGAACTATTTTTTGTTGCTTAAGCTTATGTATTCACTCATTGATTCACTCATATACCAAAATCTGTTTTAACTGAAAAGAAATTGCTTCTCAGGTCAAATATTGATATGCTATTAAACATGTGATTAATTTAGATTAATTAATTACAAAGCCTCTAATTAATTAGATACATTTTTTTAATCGAGTCCCAGCCCTAATATATATATATGGAGCAGTATGGGTTAGTATATATATATATATATATATACATATATGGAGCGGTATGGGTTAGCGCCCCAGGCTGTGTCTTCTAAGAAGCCCAACAAACCCACGGTGAGGCCTTTAGGAGGGCCATTCAAGCAAACCGCAAGTGGAGCCTGCAGTACCATTACGGCCCAAGGAACCATCACGCCAGAAAGAAATGTTTGGATCGGGGTGGTGCACCTGATCTGGCGCAGCGCTCAGGTCCTGGACCTAGTGAGACGAAGGAGGAGCCCGGCCAGGAGACAACCCACAGAGCCAAGTCCCTCCACGTGCCAGAGCCTCCCCGAGTCCCGGCAGAGTAGTTCCGGAGAAGTGGACTGAGTGGCCCTGTCTTTCCCTAAGAGGACTGACCGTGGGTGCTACTGGGACGTAAGTCGGGGCTTGATCAACCCCGCTGGGTCACCTGGGCGAGGGTGTATGTTGCGAGACCCGAAACACCCGATGACCCCAGGCTACAACACTGATGATACGTCCCAGTTGCATCCATGTGATGTTTTTCTTTATTACATATATATATATATATATTTGAACTTTCCTGTCTTGGCTGTTTAAAATGTCTTTAAGTTGTTTGTTGGTTATTATCTACAAGTCTTGAGTCAATTACATAAACATAATCTGTTATTAAAACATGAATATATTGATACATGTTGAATATTGGAATGTCTGTTTATTCTCTCTATATGTTGTATTGTATTTTTTATAAATCTATTTTATCTCCATATCTCCACCTTCAATTCATAAAAAGCAACTCTGTCTACATCAGTGGTCCTCAAACTATTTCATGTCAAGGACCCCCAAAATGATATGTATTTGGCCGTGGACCCCCATCTCAAATATTTTGCTCCAGGGACCCCCAGAAGGAAAGATTTGAGCTACAAATGTTCGCTTAAAAATATATATATATATATTCAAAGGTTTGCACAAATTTTCACGATTAAAAAAAAATAGCAGATCTACAAGCTCACAACGCGTCGCATTGCGACACGTTGTGAGCTTGTAGATCTGCTATTTTAAAATATTTTGTACTTTTACTTTTGGTACTTTAAGTACATTTTGATGCCAATACTTTTGTACTTTTACTTGTAACAGAGTATTTCTATATTGCAGTATTGATACTTTTACTTAAGTAAAGAATTTGAGTACTTTTTCCACCACTGCACACAGGTGTAAATGGTTTAGTGTTGATGACTTGAAAGCAGTCTGGGGATCGATTCACTCTGCAGGTTGAACATCCGGTTCGGAAACGGAAACGGAAATGCTACGTCCCTGTAAGGTGAACTTTCTCAACACACCGGATCCAGTAGGCGGGGCTTTAGACCGGATGTGAATACGGGTTTAAATTGGACGTAGGCGCACGACGCTCGTTTGCTTTGAATTGTTTGGTGTGGGTGCAGAGCGCCACTGCTCTTTAGAAGGTATTTATATCAACATGACACGTTTTTATCCACCAATATTTAACACCATTATTATTTAAGCTTTCAAGGTGTTCTAGGACTGTGAATAATTATGACACCAAACATGGACAAATATGTGAAATATTATGTTTTATAACTGAGGGAGAAAATGCATCAAACTAGTCATTTCTATAGAGTCTGACCTGAAATGAAGTGTCTAAATCGATCAAATACATCTCTGATAGTCTTGATCCAAGGCTATCATCAAACAAACATTTGTTCCAAATGATCATCACTGAACTAAATTGTCACCTAAAGTTTAAAACTTAAACCACACTCACTGTGAGGAGGTTTGTAGATCTAATCCCGCCATACATACATTAATGTGCGTTTTGTAATCTATTTAAGCCTTGGATCAAGACGGTCAGGGATTTTATTGATGGTGATCGAGTCTGATGTTTGTTGGTCGTTTTAAACGACTCATAAATCCCCATAAATGAACCCAAACCAACACATAAAGTGTTTAAACCCAAAGCCACGCATCTTACCCGTCCATACGGGTCAGTTGTGTTCCGTAATATTGCGTAAAGTTTAACAATCCCGTGTGTGTCGGAACGCCGTTATATTTCCACATTTACATGGAGTGTAATACCTGTGTTCACCTACCAAATAGTTTGTGGTTCTGTGTTTTAAGGCTCGTGCGTCTACATTTATGTATGCATTGTAAATATAAAGCGATTATCTTAAAGCCACCGATGTTATCCGTACATACGGGGTGTTAGTGTTCAGTTAATGTTCAGTATAGGTTAATAAAAAAGTGATTTAATCCCGTCTGTGGATGAACGTCATTGTATTTCCTGGATTCCATGGGGTGTAATACCGGCATTCACCTGCTGCAACCCATCACATGATATAGATATGGATGGATGGATGGTGATGTTCAGACAGACCAGATTGAACCATTTATTCATTGGATAATGTGGAATATTACTGAACATAAAGGGTCCGTATGGTGGGATAACATCTGTGGCTTTGGGATAAACACTTTACATTTAGAGTAATATACATTTATCAAGATGTTTGAGACTTTAACATGGAACTAACTATAAACACTATTTTTGGAGAGTGTTCAAGAATGTCATAGATGAGATCATAATAAGGGTAATAATAATAATAATGACATTTTATTTGTACAGCACTTTACACATAAAATATTCGTAAAATATCTAGCAGGGACGTGCACAGATAGACTCTAGGTGGTGCTAGAGCACCTGCCCTTTGCCCTCTTGACCAGAAGTGCCATTTTTTTTCCAGTTTACAGCAGGGGTCTTCAACAGGGGGTCCGGGACCCCTAGGGGGTCCTCAGAGTTACTACAGGGGGTCCGCCAAATCTTTATGTGATATGATTTTTCTTTTTACCATAACCACTCGAAACCTAGCATCCCTTTTCTGAGGAGAACTTTAGCCAAAAATAGCCGATCTACAAGCTCACAACGCCTCGCGCTGCGAGGCGTTGTGGGCTTGTAGATCGGCTATTTTTGGCAAAGAGGTATAGGTGTAGAGGGAAAAAAGAGCAGACCAAATAAACCAAAAAAAGTATAATTTACTTGAGCACCTGCCCCTCAAAATGTCTTTGCACTTCACTGATATCTAGAACAAAACAAATGTAAAAGCCTAAGGATAGGAGAGATAACGGAGCTATAAATTGTAACATAAGATAAATGACACTCAGGCAGGAGAATGATTAATCTAAACTAAGTATCGATATCAAAATCAATAAGAAGAAATGTGAGTCTTGATCTAATGCTAAGATGAAACTGTAATATCATCTCTATCGGGAGGAAACCTCAGAATGTCCAAAAACTTTTACTTTTCAGGATTCAAAAATGGCTAAAGTAGCAGATCTACAAGCTCAAAACATGTTGCTTTGTGCGTTTCAAGCTTGTAGATCTGCTTCTGTTGATGCTTTTATGCGACGCTGTAGTATGATCAAATAGGACGAGAGGTTTCTGCCCGACAACAACAAACGTATACTTAACACTATAGTATACATGTGCAACCGGCCGCCCGGGGGCCACATGCGGCCCTCACCTTCACTTAATGCGGCCAGCAGGTTAATAGTGATATATTATTGATGTCAGCTGTTACAATTCCACACATGCAATCATGACCCGCTTTAATTACTTCAGTCTATATTATCAGTTTAAAGGAGTAGTTCACCCAAAAAAATACTTATTTCCTAACAATTACACACCCCATGAAGCCTTGAATTCATGGAGATTTTTTTGTTTTGGTCGCATTCCTGAGACATTCATTTGATGACCAGCGGTCTATCCGGTAGGAGACACAAAGAGTCTCCTTTGAGTCTACTACCGGATACATAAGGATCTTTATTATTATCATCATCAAATTATTGGCTTAGGAATGCGACACAAACTAAGAAATCTCCATGAACTCAAGGCTTCATGGGGTGTGTAATTGATAGAAAATAAGTCATTTTTTGGGTGAACTACTCCTTTAATGACTTTATGTCCAATGTATTTGTATTTAAGTTCATAAAGTTATCTTAAGTATAAGTAAATCCATTTGAAATTAAATATAAAAAAAACTGCAGGATTCCAATTAAAAAATACCCAAAAAGAATTCAGGATTCCAATTCCAAAATAGCAGATCTACAAGCTCAAAGCGCGTCGCGGTGCGCTTTGAGCTTGTAAATCAGCTATTTTTGCAACTTTTGTGTGACATACTAGAATGACAAATTTAATTTACAAAAAAAAGTTAAAATAAGGAGATGAGAGGTTTCTGCCCGACAACAACAATATGCAGTGTGTTCCTCTGCAGTGAGTGTGGAAATATAGTGGCCCTCTGCATCATCAAAGTTGCATCACCCCTGCACTATAGCCTACTTAAAAACTCGATTTTTTATTATTATTCCACAATATATTAAATGTAATGTTGGTGTATATCTGTGTCTTGCAGGTTAATCATGTGGTGACCTTCAGCAGAGTGGACTAAATCTACTTCATACAGTGAGTTAAAAACGCTGAGTCATGGCTTCTAGCTATGACTCAGCGTTTGACTCGCTGTATGAATGCTTCAGGGAAGGTTCAAAGGATGGATGGAGTCATCAGGAGATAGCTGGTAATAGAGTGTCTGTAACTCAGGACAAGGGGCTTGAAGATGGAACCTCGATGGAGTCGACGAAGCAACGAGCCCTGAGAGCTGAAACGT
Organism: Gymnoscopelus microlampas; assembly: GCF_963454915.1. Classification (NCBI taxonomy): domain Eukaryota; kingdom Metazoa; phylum Chordata; class Actinopteri; order Myctophiformes; family Myctophidae; genus Gymnoscopelus; species Gymnoscopelus microlampas. Next base: position 47,875,675 of record NC_139942.1, on the reverse strand, counting down.
ATAACGGTGCCAACGAACGCTCTCCGTCGAGATACGAGGCGTACGGTGCTCGGGACGTGGTGCCATACAACCTACGCGGCTCTATTAATACCAGCTATCTTCAACCACGCGGCGGGAGACCCCACACGGTACGTACCTGGATCACACCTGAACACTATAAACTATAGGGCTGTGTCACCATTAAGACCGGGAACGCATCTGTGTCAAAGTTCGTTTTTTATCCACTAATCCTCATTATGCAGTGTCCTGACACTCAAACATGCACTGAATGTCCCTTATGAGCTGCTGTTCATGCAGAACGACCTGAAGCTTGTCCTCGGTGTTGCCAGATTCTGTGAGAGAAACAAGCAACCAGCTTGTTTGATAAGGGAGCGTGTCAAGGGCGCGTGTCTGATAAAATGAATATCAAATGTCTAAATACTGAATCAAGCAACTTAAAAACGGTCTGGGGGGCTCACAAAAGCCTCAGTAGACGATAAAATGACCCAAAGTTTTTTTTGAAAATGAAATATCCCTTTGACTCCGAGTGTACAAATGGAAACAAATTACGGGTCCATTTGGTTCCATCTGTACACTCTTAATTAGTATCATTTGTAACACCTGTGAAGGAAAGTACGGAAGAGGCCCAATCCTTGGTCAAATGCATTTTCATTTGGGGTCCTTGATATGAAAACCTTTGAGAGCCACTGTTTAGTTGTTTCTAAAACTGGATTAAATGCTAAGCATTGTGTATTTACTTGAAAATGGTGTTTGATACAGGAATAGTGGGCACGTCTTTGTTAAATTGGCTATTTTTGTTTCTCAAATGTTAAACAAATTAAGAATTTGCTAAATGGTCTTAAGTGATGTGAAGTATACATGATGTGAACATGTGTACTGTACATCATTATCAGACCTAAACGTACCCTTCAACGTATTGTTTTATGCCCACAGTGGCTGTATTAGGCCTTATTCACATCGGGTCACGTGACGTCTATTTACTTCCTGGTTTCCATTAGGAGGGGATCAGTCTATTTTCTCCATTGACTTACATGCATTCTGCTCATCAGACACAAGCCAACTAACGTCTTATTTCAAAAGGTAAAGTTATTCTAATACTGTGTGCTGTATTATTATCTTGTTTTCTTGATGATGTTATTGTTCTTTTACATCTTACCATTTGGAAAGTGACTTTAATAGATAGATTGAGAATGCTAGCAATGTTACCTGCCTGTGTAGAACACATCAGGCTTATTTTAGCATTTCCTTTTTATACCAATATATATATACTCACCATACAGTGGTGTAAAGTAACGAAGTACATTTACTCAAGTACTGTACTTATGTAGCCTACGATTTCTTAGGTATTTTTACTTTACTGGAGTATTTACAATTTCCAGTACTTTTACTTCTACTCCACTGCATCTCAGAGGCAAATATTGTACTTTTCACTCAACTATTGCATTGTGAGCTTGTAGATCTGCTATTTTCTTAAGATTTTTTTTATACATTTGAAAACTGGGACATTCTACATATGTACATAATGCGTACTTTCTACTTTGGTACCTTAAGTAGCCTACATTAACATTTTGATACCAATACCTTTTACTCAAGTAAATTCTGAATTTCTGACTTTCACTTAGCATATGTGTGTATGAATGTATGTATGGTCAGAAATTCAGAATGTACTTGAGTAAAAGGTATTGGTATCAAAATGTTAATGTAGGCTACTTAAGGTACCAAAGTAGAATATAATTATTATGTAGAATGTCCCAGTTTTCAAATGTATAAAAAGTCTTATGAAAATAGCAGATCTACAAGCTCACAATGCAATAGTGGAGTGAAAAGTACAATATTTGCCTCTGAGATGCAGTGGAGTAAAAGTACTGGAAATTGTAAATACTCCAGTAAAGTAAAACTTGAGTAAATGTACTTGGTTACTTTACACCACTGTATGGTGATGTGTTCTACACAGGCAGGTAACATTGCTAGCATTCTCAATCTATCTATTAAAGTCAATTTCCAAATGGTAAGATGTAAAAGAACATTAACATCATCAAGAAAACAAGATAATAATACAGCACACAGTATTAGAATAACTTTACCTTTTGAAATAAGACGTTAGTTGGCTTGTGTCTGATGAGCAGAATGCATGTAAGTCAATGGAGAAAATAGACTGATCCCCTCCTAATGGAAACCAGGAAGTAAATAGACGTCACGTGACCCGATGTGAATAAAGCCTAAGTCGAATGTGAGGAAATTAAATGGCCAATTACACATTGAAGTGCCCACTTTTCCCAGGTGCCCACTCTTCCGGTTACATAATCGCAAATTATTTGAGGTAATTGCAATTATTTTGCATAAAATCGTCATAGTTTCCAGTTCATAAAATGGAGGAAATGGCCGATCTACAAGCTCACACCGTGCCGTGATCGCGACACGTTGTGAGCTTGTAGATCGCTTTTTTTTTTACATTAGAAAGTCAAGTCAGGTAATATGGCATTCATTTAAGTTATTTGTCATATATGCCCTGTTTACGAAGTTTAAAAGCCAGCCAAAAATATATTATTTATGTTCAATGCCAAACAAACACAATTGAATCATTAATTGCAATTATTTGTGACAATTAATGAAGTAAAATGTCATAATGGTGACACAGCCTGTCAGTGACTAGGTTATGACATGTCACTATGGCTTCCAAAATGTCACCCTGTAGGGCCGGCACAACTCAACCTTTTGTTTTCTTGTGTCTTTACAGAACATGAAGTTGACAAAGAAGAAGACGTCTGTAGATGGCAGGAAGGTAGGAACCTTTTGATTTCTGCTGCTGCTTGTTAAGGGGGCTACATGCTACATGCTACCATACCATGTATGTCGTCATTCGCTTCGTCTATCGTATAGTTTCACGTCATTTGCGTTGCCACAAATGACAAATGTCTGTCCACATCACATTTATGTGATTTATTTATCGTTTCACGTAATTGTTCGGCTAAGGCTTTGGTCACATCGGTCCACATCACATACGACCATATGTGGTCGTAACTTCTCCTCTTTTTCTCTATTCTTTGCTTTAATAAAGCAATAACAAAATGATTTGTTTTTATTCACTTTTGTGTCTGAGTTATTTGATCGATTTTTTATTTTTGTCTTTCTTTCTTTTCACAAACACATTTATTTCTTCTTGCCTGTCTATTGCACTAGTTCTTCACTAGTGGTTTGTGTGTACAAATGTATGTGATGTGGAGGTATGTGATTTATGTCTGGTATCATTATGGTAGCATGTAGCCCCATTAACACTGTGTTTACAGTCATCTATGCTGTAGGTCTGTGCAAACTAAAAGAGAAAGCAAATGATGTGCGTCGTGTCATTTGCTTCTTTCTTAGTGTTTTTTAATTTCATTTGCTGTTTGAGTCGTGGCTGCTGTTCAAGGTAAGTGATAGTAGTGACACGGTCTATCATTGGTTGTCGGGCAGAAACCTTGTATCTCCATATTTAAACATTATTTTTTGTAAATACATTTCTTTACTTGGTCATACTACAGTGTCACACACTAAAGCAGTACAAACAGCCGATCTACAAGCTCGCAAAGCAAAGATCATGATAATTACATTGGCTCCATTGGAACACAGTTTATTTTTTGTGTCCATTTTAAAAAGTAAGTTTTGGACATAAAAGGTTTCTACCTGACCTCCATACTTTAACTTTCCCTCTTTTCTCTTTATTATTTGCTTTAATAAAGTTATTAATTTTTTCCCCCCAAGTGTGTCTTTGTGTGGTTTTTGTGTGTACAAATGGAACCAAATGGACCCGTCATTGGTCCATTTGGTTCCATTTGTAGTACTGACAGCATACGTATACTAGGCTGTTTATGTAATGACAGGGTACCGTATATGTAGGCCTACGCTAAGCTGTATAATATAGTGACAGGGTACAGTATATGTATACTAGGTTGTATAATATAGTGACAGGGTATAGTATATGTGGCTCTTGGTCACATAGCAAACTCACATAGTTAAACCTATTTGCGCTTTATCTATTTTTGATAAAGTTAAAAATATAGCTTTTTTTTGCCCTGTCATAGTATCAACCTTTTTTAGTTTTAACTGTAAAATTTGCACTATCAGCGTCATTCGCTTAGCGCCGCTTGCGTTGCGTCATTTAACGGGTGGCGGGCCAGCGGTTTGCGTCGTTTGCGTTCAATGCCCGTCATTCGTGAAGAATAAGTAAGAAGGGACTGGACCAGTGTTTTTTTTATTATTGGGTCACGGCCAGCGTTTTGATTTGATTTGCGTCGCGTCTCAGGATTTCACGTAACATCCGTGCAGGTAAGTCATCACGTCAGCCCACATCACATAAGTCCATGGTGTAGTGTAGTGTAGTATGTGATGTGGATTGATGCGATGTATGTGTTGTCATTTCACAACGCATGCGGGTAAAAATTACATTTGATTTCACGTCGCTTCCGTCATATGCAGGTAAGTCTTCATCACGTCAGCCCACATCACATATGACCGTACAGGGGGGCCGTATGTGATGTGCATTGATGTGATGTATGTGTTGTGTTGTGTCATTTCACAACATATGCGGGTAAAACATCATCACGTTAGTCCACGTCACATATGAACATATGTGGAGGTATGTGATGCATGTCGTCCTTTACGTCGTGTCGTTTCACGTAATATGATTGGCGTTGTACCGTTTAAGGTTATTTGCGAGTAAATCACGTCAGGCCACATCACATTACTGGTCAGTTAATGTGATGTGGATTTATGTGATTTTGTGATTATTTCACGACATTTGCGGATAGCTCGTCATTCACATCGGTCGGCAATTTTTTTCTTTTAGGCGAGGTACACGCCGTTGTTTACAGTAGGTCAGAACAGGAAGAGATGTAGGGCCATCATTCATATCATATGCATTTAACCTATTAAGACCTGGAACTGTGTCATTTTTAGATTTGAGCTAAAAAGCTTTATTTTACACTTTGGCTATTCAAAAATAGCAGATATACAAGCTCATAGCGCAGCACCGAGTGCCACGCTATGAGCTTGTAGATCTGTTATTTTTGATTTTTTTTGAAAATGTGTGCAAATCTTTGAATATATATATTTTTAAAGCGAATATTTTTTAACTCAAATCTTTGCTTCTGGGGGGGTCCCTGGAACAAAATATTTTGATGGGTGTCCACGGCCAAATACATATCATTTTGGGGGTCCTTGACATGAAAAAGTTTGAGAACCACTGATATAGAAACATATGTTTTTCAGAAAACTGTTGGGATTTAGGAGACATGTAGAATCGGCTTCAGGTCTTAAAGGGATAATGACTTTGGTTATTCCTGTTGCTTGTGTTTTATGTTGTGTATTAATGTTATTCATAGTGTTGTATGTTGTTTACTAATGTCATTCATAGTGTTGTATGTTGTGTACTAATGTCATTCATGCTGTTGCTGTATTGCTGACAAATATTGGCACAATTGATTTTAGGTTGCGTCATTTGCGTTAAAGCTTAATCACGCCAAATCACATCACATATGACCAGTATGTGATGTGAAGGTGTGTGACGGATGTCGGCATGTGCATCACGTGTAGTTACTCGTTATTTGTGCCGTCATTTGCGAGTAAAGCTTCATCACGTCAATCCACATCACATAATAATAATAATAATAATAATAACAATAGTTAAGCCGTACACGATAGGGAGTCCCAATAGAAAAATATAAGCCTCGTGTACAATATAGGCTCGAAGCACTTGCGAGCGTACACGCCCCCATAGTTATAATGGGGCGTGTACACTTGCAACTGGGTGTCGTGTACGGCACCTGTGCTGACTACAATTTTCCAATGGAGGGCAGCAGTGAGCCATTTGTTGAGATCTAATAGGCCCATCCACATGTTTTACAGATCTAATTAGCCCATCCATCTACATGTTTTACAGTTCTAATTGCTCCATCCACATGTTTTACAGATCTAATTGCTCCATCCACATGTTTTACAGATCTAATTGCTCCATCCACATGTTTTACAGATTTAATTGGCCCATCCACATGTTTTACATATCTAATTAGCCCATCCACATGTTCTACAGATCTAATAGGCCCATCCACATGTTTTACAGATCTAATTGCTCCATCCACATGTTTTACAGATTTAATTGGCCCATCCACATGTTTTACATGTCTAATTAGCCCATCCACATATTTTACATATCTATTTAGCCCATCCACATGTTCTACAGATCTAATAGGCCCATCCACATGTTTTACATATCTAATTAGCCCATCCACATGTTCTACAGATCTAATAGGCCCATCCACATGTTTTACAGATCTAATTTCTCCATCCACATGTTCTACAGATCTAATAGGCCCATCCGCATGTTTTACAGATCTAATTGCTCCATCTACATGTTTTACAGATTTAATTGGCCCATCCATGTTTTACATATCTAATTAGCCCATCCACATGTTTTACATATCCAACTAGCCCATCCACATGTTTTACAGATCTAATAGGCCTATCCACATGTTTTACAGATCTAATTGCTCCATCCACATGTTTTACAGATCTAATTGCTCCATCCACATGTTTTACAGATTTAATTGGCCCATCCACATGTTTTACATGTCTAATTAGCCCATCCACATATTTTACAGATCTAATAGGCCCATCCACATGTTTTACAGATCTAATTAGCCCATCCACGTGTTTTACAGATCTACTGTGATTAGTTCATGTGTACACAGACATCTATAGGTGCGACTGCAGTAAGCCACTTACTGTAGTTAGTTCATTTGTACACTGTGGTTAGTTTTCCATGTATACTGTGGTTAGTTCATGTGTACACTGTGGTTAGTTCATGTGTACACTGTGGTTAGTTCATGTGTACACTGTGGTTAGTTTACCGTGTACACTGTGTTTAGTTTACCGTGTACACTGTGGTTAGTTTACAGTGTACACTGTGTTTAGTTTACCGTGTACACTGTGTTTAGTTTACCGTGTACACTGTGGTTAGTTTACAGTGTACACTGTGTTTACTGTTTACACTGTGGTACACTGTACACCGCCCATGGAATAAGCTATAGGAAACAATTAGAACTGTGCTCTCTGTACACTGTACACATCCCCATAGTACGCTATGGGACACTATATTATAACTGTGCTCTCTGTACACTGTACACTGCCCATAGAATAAGCTATAGGAAACTATTAGAACTGTGCTCTCTGTACACTGTACACTGCCCATGGAATAAGCTATAGGAAACTATTAGAACTGGCCTCTGTGTACACTGTACACTGCCCATAGAATAAGCTATAGGAAACTATTAGAACTGTGCTCTCTGTACACTGTACACTGCCCATAGAATAAGCTATAGGAAACTATTAGAACTGTGCTCTCTGTACACTGTACACATCCCCATAGTACGCTATGGGACACTATATTATAACTGTGCTCTCTGTACACTGTACACTGCCCATAGAATAAGCTATAGGAAACTATTAGAACTGTGCTCTCTGTACACTGTACACCGCCCATAGAATAAGCTATAGGAAACTATTAGAACTGTGCTCTCTGTACACTGTACACTGCCCATGGAATAAGCTATAGGAAACTATTAGAACTGTGCTCTCTGTACACTGTACACCGCCCATGGAATAAGCTATAGGAAACAATTAGAACTGTGCTCTCTGTACACTGTACACATCCCCATAGTACGCTATGGGACACTATATTATAACTGTGCTCTCTGTACACTGTACACTGCCCATAGAATAAGCTATAGGAAACTATTAGAACTGTGCTCTCTGTACACTGTACACTGCCCATGGAATAAGCTATAGGAAACTATTAGAACTGGCCTCTGTGTACACTGTACACTGCCCATAGAATAAGCTATAGGAAACTATTAGAACTGTGCTCTCTGTACACTGTACACTGCCCATGGAATAAGCTATAGGAAACTATTATAACTGGCCTCTGTGTACACTGTACACTGCCCATAGAATAAGCTATAGGAAACTATTATAACTGGCCTCTCTGTACACTGTACACTGCCCATAGAATAAGCTATAGGAAACTATTATAACTGTGCTCTCTGTACACTGTACACTGCCCATAGAATAAGCTATAGGAAACTATTATAACTGTGCTCTCTGTACACTGTACACTGCCCATAGAATAAGCTATAGGAAACTATTAGAACTGTGCTCTCTGTACACTGTACACCGCCCATGGAATAAGCTATAGGAAACTATTAGAACTGGCCTCTGTGTACACTGTACACTGCCCATAGAATAAGCTATAGGAAACTATTATAACTGTGCTCTCTGTACACTGTACACTGCCCATAGAATAAGCTATAGGAAACTATTAGAACTGTGCTCTCTGTACACTGTACACTGCCCATAGAATAAGCTATAGGAAACTATTAGAACTGTGTTCTCTGTACACTGTACACCGCCCATGGAATAAGCTATAGGAAACTATTAGAACTGTGTTCTCTGTACACTGTACACCGCCCATAGAATAAGCTATAGGAAACTATTAGAACTGTGCTCTCTGTACACTGTACACTGTACACTGCCCATAGAATAAGCTATAGGAAACTATTAGAACTGTGCTCTCTGTACACTGTACACTGCCCATAGAATAAGTTATAGGAAACTATTAGAACTGTGCTCTCTGTACACTGTACACTGCCCATGGAATAAGCTATAGGAAACTATTAGAACTGGCCTCTGTGTACACTGTACACCGCCCATAGAATAAGCTATAGGAAACTATTAGAACTGTACTCTCTGTACACTGTACACTGCCCATAGAATAAGCTATAGGAAACTATTAGAACTGTGCTCTCTGTACACTGTACACCGCCCATAGAATAAGCTATAGGAAACTATTAGAACTGTGCTCTCTGTACACTGTACACTGCCCATGGAATAAGCTATAGGAAACTATTATAACTGGCCTCTGTGTACACTGTACACATCCCATAGAATAAGCTATAGGAAACTATTATAACTGGCCTCTGTGTACACTGTACACCGCCCATGGAATAAGCTATAGAAAACTATTATAACTGGCCTCTGTGTACACTGTACACCGCCCATGAAATAAGCTATAGGAAACTATTATAACTGGCCTCTGTGTACACTGTACACCGCTAATAGTAAGTAAGCTAAGGGAAACTATTCTAACTATGCACTGTGTACACTGTACACCGCCCATAGTTGCAAACGCAGTGAGCCACTTACTACCAGTAAGACTCCCTAAGCGGGAGATAAGCGACCGTCAGGTCGCAGTTATAGGGAAAGTTGCATCACTGGATGGCCTGGTGGTGGCGCTAGAGGGGTCCATGTGAGAAATCAGGGCCGGAGGTTGAAATTTATCCCCCAAGGAGTGTGTGTGCAAAGTTTGGCGTAGATAGGGTCAATGGTCGCGGAGATATAGCAGGGCGAGAAGTGTCCAAAAATGTGTTTGACAAAGGTCGGGGGGAAGGCTTTTGCAGAAAATAGCAGCTCGACAAGCTTACAATGCGTCACAGTTGTAAGCTTGTCGAGCAGTTATTTTCTGCAAAAAGCTTTTCCCACAATAACCAATTTTATTGGATTCAGCCCGCCTCAAATATTCATAATGAGTCTTGCTTGGAACAAAAGGATTGTTTCTTTGAAATATTTAATCAATTTAAGGTGCAGAGGCCGCATTCTAAGCCTGAGCTAGATTTGGCCTCTGGGTTTAGAAGGGGGGGGGGGGGGGGGGGGTAAACATGGACATGACGCGTGTCTCCATATTTGGGTGTGTTTTCACAATTTTGATCAATAAACTAAACTAGAGACACTGGGCGAGGAGCATAGCAATACACAAATAACCTGAAATCTGCAGATCTACAAGATAAACTTCCAATAAGCATGAACAACAACCGCTTAAATGGATGTCAAACTAGGCACATTTTTCGGTTTTTGATTCACTTTACAGTGGAATGGACATTCAACATAAGGATTAGGATATTATCAGTGTCAAGCAAACACCCCTCCAAAAGGTTTGGTCTTTCCCGATGGGAACACCCCTCATCAAATGGACCCTTCCAGGCCAGTTGGATCTGCACAGTGAACAGGCTGCAGTGCTACACAGACAGAGAAGACAGAAATATACAGGAATCAGGTAACCAACACTTAACTTTGTTTAAGCCACTGGTTCTCTAAATGTAAAGGTCTTCTTATGTTTATACACGGAATGGCACATGAAATAAGTCCTTTGCTCAACAAACAAACTCTGCTGTCTGCTCTCTGGGTGGCTTGATCAATAATAAGTCACAGGTGTGTGAGCTTCTCTCTGGCCTAGAGCCTTTCTCTAGGACAGTGCCTCAGAATCAGTTGATAATATTTGGAATTCACCAACATCACTTCATTAAGTTTAACCAATTAGATCCTCTTAGTAGAGCCCCCAGGAGGGGTCCACGCGCATCCCCCTTATTTTTTTATTTATTTTTTTCTAGTTTGGATTTATTGCATCCTTAGGACCTCTAATATAGATATTTTGATGATCCCAAGAAGAAAAAGTGTCCCTATTGTGTTTTTCTTTTTTTTCCTCAATGTTTTATAACCCCTATGACACCTCTGTACAGTACAGTTCAAAAACACTGAAACAAACATGTGTATAGATTGACCCTGATGCCCGGATACCTGGAATTGAAAATATATGGTCAGAGTGCCCAAAATTGAAGGGCTCTAATGCAACTCCGCCCACTCTACATATTAAAGTCCACAGAGTTGAACGTTGATGACCAACACATGTTAGGGAGCCCAAATCTGAAAGTAGGGAGTCAAATGACCTGATATGTAAAAAGGTGATTTGCAATCTGAAATCTTTCTCTTTATGATAACTGTACAGAATGGAACCTGAAGACATTCCACGACGCTGTGAGGAGAAGGAGGAGGAGGAGGAAGAGGAGGAGGAGGAGGAGGAGGAGCTGGAGGAGGAAGAGGAGGAGGAGGAGGAGGAGGAGCTGGAGGAGGAGGAGGAGGAGGAGCTGGAGGAGGAGGAAGAGCAGTTTGAGATAGTTCTGATTGTCAGCCCGAACTCGAAGCATCGTGGAGCTTCAGTCTGAAATTTAGGGAGTTAGTCACAGAGAAGCTATTGCTTTACTATTTTACTATATTGTGAAACTATTGTAATAACATCTGTGTGATGTTATTACCCCTGAGTCCCCTCAAGGAAGATTTTGAAAGGAAAGGACAGAGTCCGTCCGTTCTCCAGATATATGACGTGACACTCACGGGTGGCAAAATCGCACCGGAAGTTCGATGAATAACATTGCAGTGGATGGAGCCAGCTGGAGCAGCTCATGAACAAACATTATTTCTGAATGATTGAGATCATTGTAAAATAATCGCTTCAGGAAAATAAAAGAAAACATATCACTCATTTTTTTCTGCTCTTGTTTTTCCATGTACACTCTACATACATTTATGTAGGTATCCATGTACACTCTACATACATTTATGTAGGTATCCATGTACACTCTACATACATTTGTGTAGGTATCCAAAGAGCAGAGAGAGTAAGATTCTCGCTGGGCAGCCAGACTGATTGACAGTCACTGATTGACAGCTGTCTGCCAATCAATCAGTCAACACCTGTTGACAGCTCACACACGAAAATACCAAAAGTAAAAGTACTCATACAAAATGTCCCAATTCAAGTTTTCAAATGTATACAAATCTTTTGAAAATAGCAGATCTACAAGCTCACAATGCATCAAATTGTGATTTGTGATGCATTGTGAGCTTGTAGATCGGCTATTTTCTTACTGTATGTTTTGTAATAATAATCAAATCAATGTAATACTCAATAATCAAATAATAATTAAAAAGTAATGAAGTACATGTACTCAAGTACTGTATTTAAGTACAATTTTGAGGCATTAGTACTTTACTCGAGTATTTCCAATTTCCAATACTTTTACTTCTACTCCACTAAATCTCATATTTTTACTCCACTACAATTATTTGAAACATGTATGTATGTATGTATGTATGTATGTATGTATGTATGTATGTATGTCAGACATTTTTTATAATAAAAAAACCCGAATATATTATCAAACATCTACAATGTGAACTATAGTGTTAACAGAGTGACAATGACATATCACATGAGTCATTGTGAAACAATTATGATTCATGGTCACACACTATTTCAGTAATATAATTAAATTGATATATCTTATTGCATTTATTTCATTTTATTTGAATGCAGGGTCATTAAAATGAGTCCATATAAAAGAAAATATGTGTTGAATTAACTGTGGAAAAAGTCATTGGTTAAAGATTGGAGTCATTGGACTAACAGCTATATCACAAAACTTGAAGAACAAGGCACTGGATTAATTAAGCTTGGCTGTTAGCCTGGTCCTGACCACTTTGTAGATTTTGATTATTATTACAGTTTTCGGTTTTTGATTCACTTTACAGTGGAATGGACATTCAACATAAGGATTAGGATATTATCAGTGTCAAGCAAACACCCCTCCAAAAGGTTTGGTCTTTCCCGATGGGAACACCCCTCATCAAATGGACCCTTCCAGGCCAGTTGGATCTGCACAGTGAACAGGCTGCAGTGCTACACAGACAGAGAAGACAGAAATATACAGGAATCAGGTAACCAACACTTAACTTTGTTTAAGCCACTGGTTCTCTAAATGTAAAGGTCTTCTTATGTTTATACACGGAATGGCACATGAAATAAGTCCTTTGCTCAACAAACAAACTCTGCTGTCTGCTCTCTGGGTGGCTTGATCAATAATAAGTCACAGGTGTGTGAGCTTCTCTCTGGCCTAGAGCCTTTCTCTAGGACAGTGCCTCAGAATCAGTTGATAATATTTGGAATTCACCAACATCACTTCATTAAGTTTAACCAATTAGATCCTCTTAGTAGAGCCCCCAGGAGGGGTCCACGCGCACCCCCCTTATTTTTTTATTTATTTTTTTCTAGTTTGGATTTATTGCATCCTTAGGACCTCTAATATAGATATTTTGATGATCCCAAGAAGAAAAAGTGTCCCTATTGTGTTTTTCTTTTTTTTCCTCAATGTTTTATAACCCCTATGACACCTCTGTACAGTACAGTTGTCCACATATTCACTTGTACTACAGAGATTCCGGTCCTTTAGTGATAGCTAAGCATGACAGTCCATCTGTTTCCTTAACTGGTGCAAATATCTTTGTTTTTGTTTCTATTTAATTGGTATTTTTATGCTAATGCCTACTTATATAGCATTACTATGCTTTGATTTAACCTGTACATCACTTTGGGTGGCCAGGTCATGTTAAATGTGCTTTATAAATACATTTAGAGTTGGTTGAGTTAAGATGCAGTATAAGTGTCTATAAATACAGTGCAGTGGTCAATGCGTGTGGTCTACAGGTGCAGTACAAGGGTCTATGTATACTGTATTTTGGGTTATTGATTCAGTACAGAGGTCTATAGATTCTTGGGATCATCAAAATATCTATATTAGAGGTCATAAGGATGCCAAAAATCCAAATTAGAAAAGAATAAGGGGGTGCGCGTACTACTATGTATACTTAGTAAAATAACTGATGTGTGTACTCGATTGAGTCATTACTCTATCTACACCAACTCTCTTCACCAAAAATAGCAGATCTACAAGCTCACAAGGTCACAACGTGATAGAGGTGTGAAAATATCCTCTTAATGGAGCTCCCTCCCTTATCTTTTCAAATGGGGATCTGCAAACGTGTGTCAATTTTGGGGCCCTTGACATGAAAAGGTTTGGTAGGCTATGTGATTCGTAATAATGTTTTGTCTCTGAGATGCTAAATCATCAAATGGCGGTCTATTTGCTCACGATATGTGTATATACATGGAACGCATAATAAGCGTTAGGTTATATCACCCATCCCAAAATAATGGTGGGCCCCAGTGGTTGAGTTAGTAAGGGTGGTGGTCCCTGGCTCACAATCAGTTGAATCCCTGATTTATAGACATTCTTTGTACAATAGCATTCTTGCCAATATTGTAATCTTTACTTGCAAATCAAACTACTTTGCCATGCCTTATGACATCAGCCAATGTCTCTATCAGCAATATTTACAATCAATTCAGGCTAAATATGAGAGACAATAATTTCTTTCCTGTTGCAGTCTTTGACAATGCCTCCCTCTCTCTCCCCCCCTCTTAATTTTTAGCATGCCATACTGCTACCTGTGTGGTACTTTGTACACGGTGGGCTACCTGCCCACCCACCTCAAGGAACAGCACCAGGTAGAAAATGGGCGTGAGCGAAAAATTATGCTGAACCTCTGCAATAGGAAAACCCGGATTCGGGAATGCCCATGCCCGATTCCAGAGTGTGCTGCCGAGGGAAAACAGTTGGAGAGACACGTGGAATCGGTCCATAAGAATCTCGGCCATGCCCAATGCATAGTCCTATTGGTAAGCCTTCAGGTTGAATTTAGTGTGAGCTCAATTCAATGCTTTTCATGAAGATTAAAAATATATATTTATATTATTATTGACTCAGTTTTTGCGATTTTATCAGACATTTTGTCTGACTGACTTGATAGCCACAAACATGGTTTTACATGCTATCAATTCCAAGGGGGGCGGTCTGCTGTGATGTCACATAGCTTTATAAGTGCCCTTCAAGCTCCTCGTGATTGTCCATTTAAAAACTTTGAGCAGAATTTATGGGTTAATAAGGTAAACTATAAATAATGAAATGAAATGCCAACTTAGTTACTACACTACATATAATTGATAACTAGTGTTTAACCTGCATGTTCCACTTTAAAGGACCAGGTCAGGAGGATGCAGACGAAGAAGCTGCTCCAGGAGCTTCGCGATAGCAACCCCACGGTTCCGATGGTGACCACCTTGGACAATGTATGTGCCACATTTTTTACATTGAAAATCTTTATTATCCACTTGAACCCTGTGCTGTATGGGTGTCCGGAGTCTCTCAGGGTTCAATGCTTGTGTATTTCCAGTTTTCTTTCAACGTGACTCAACGCGACGCGCCGTGCGCTTGTCGGTCTGTAAATGTCAGTGAAAGCTTTCCTCACAATACCAATGCTTGGGTTTAAGTGTTTAAATGTGATGAATATGTACATGTGTGACTTCGTTATGGTCCGAAGGTGCATTATGTCAGTTGTAGTTGGCCTTGGGTGTTTTAATTATTTTCTAATATTGCCCCCTTTTGAAAAAAAAAAACGATTGGACACCCCTGGAGTATACGTACTATATGTTGGGCAATGGAACAGTGAGGTTACCTTACAGAAATGTTGTTTATTCAATGCATTTTTTCTAAAGAATGGTAAACAAAATATAACACTTTTATAACTCATCAGTTTTGGGGTCAATGTAAACACATTTTGACTTTTAATATACTGTCGAAAAAAGGAAGTTACAGGAAAAATAATAAAGCATTGCATTTTTCAATTTTTAATTAACTTGTCAAGTGCAGGTCAAACTCACACAAAAAGACCGCATGTGGCCACCGGACCACCTAATGCCCTGATTTGATCTATATAGTGCTCCAATTGTGGCAAACCCTCTGAGAAGAAATGTTCGGAGGTTTACTAGATGGCGTGCATATCTTTGCTTTAGTTAATGTTTTTGTTCTTTGACTGGCACTCGTCAGATGTCTTTGGATGTCTGTGCTTCTCCTGACCATTATCTTCTCTCCCTCTCACAGGTAAATGAGGTGATTATGGACGAGCTGATTGTGGACCAGCCAGACGATCCAAGCCCTGACCACCAGCAAGCCGAACGTTGTGACAGGCTTGGATGTCGGGCCCTCCGGCAACAAGTGCAGGTTCTGCAAAGGCGGCTGTCTGCCAGTCAAAGGCAGCACAACAGCCTCAGGGCCAAGCTCAGAAAAACCAAGAGAGACTTCTGGGCCTTCAGGAGGGTTGCCCAATTGCAACAGAGCTCTCTGCAGGTGGGACATTAATTTGTTGTTATCTGTCAAGAAACTGAATGTTAGGTGTCATTGGACCAAGGACAATGATCCAAAGCATACCTAAGTCCTGGAGGCCCTTGTCCATGAGCAATGGGCTAAGACTGAACACTGTTTTCTAAATAGCTGCTCGCTTGTACGTTTTACAAATAAACCTCATTTGCAGTGGGGGTGGAATAATTTAGATTGCAACTGTTTAACTTGCTGTACTAAACGAAGTCCAGGTTGTTTAACTGTAGTTCACTTCTCCACACCAGCCGAGTCCAGAGTCCCCCAGGTATGAACGAGGACCAGGCACTGACGCTGAGCTGATTCAACACAATGATGCCATGGTTGCGCAGAGTTCCCGGTTCCACTATGACGCCCTCCATGAGCGGAGTCCACAATATGACGCTCCGTTGGTGTCCAGTCCAGACCTTTATGGGCCTGGACCTTTCCCCAGTGAGGACCAAGCACAGGACGTGGCCACAGCTTCCACATCCCAGCAGATGGAGACCCGCATTGAGGTATTAATTTCTAATAAATTCACTTTTCCACTCAACATCAGGCACACATTATGTGGAGATGTCTTCTGTTTGTGTTTAATTTATCCAATGGTTGATTTGGGCTGGTACATTACTGAACTTTGTTTTATTGAAAGGGTGGGCAGATGGTTACCGCCGGCAGCCCTTCTCACATGGCCACACCTGACCCCTCTCATACCCCAGTAAAGGTATGAACCTCTAATAATTTCACTTTCTCCTCAACATCATGCACACCTCATGTAGAGATGTCTTTTAATCACATTCTGTTCATGTATAATTTAGGCAATTGTTTTTGTAGTGTGGTGTTTTACACATACACATACAACATAAAATCTAAATTGTCAATCGTCTATGGCAAATCAAGTGGCAAGAGTAACAAAGTGAGTTTAACATTGTTTAAGCCAATCGGACTGCATTAAATCAGGACTTTTCAATGACTGTATGAGACGTCAAGGCCAGACAGTAGTTTTTTGCCACTCATTATAGTGTTTATGAACAACTTCCAGGTATGATGATGATGTCACGCGCATACCCTCCTTTATGAGATTTATTTTAATAGAAATAGGATAGAATACTAAACTTTGTTTTATTTTGTGTGGACAGATGCCACCCGATGCAATGGGCTCTGCCGGAGCTTCAAAAAGGAAGGGGACCCCAGTAAAGGTATTCACTGTACCATGCAACAAGCACAATTCATGTAGTGATGTCTTTTAATATCACTCTGTTTACGTATAATTTATTTATGCTACACCGGCATTCCTGAGTAGCAGCACATACATGCACTCTACAGGTGCTGCTCAATTAATTAGAATACTATTAAAAAAGGGTTGATTTTATTGCAGTATTTAACTTCAAATAGTGCAACTTGCATAATTCCACATGCTTTGCGCATACAATGAAATCTTCCAAAACCATTAATGTTTTTATCTTGACTTTTTGTAGATGTGTTGTAAGAGTTCAAATTGGTCTTGTCTTCATTATACCATGGTCTAAGAAGTACTTCACTTGAAAATAATTCTTATTAGTCATTGATGTCAGAATGCTATGTTAAAGTGTCTGTTTAATCATTAAGTTCTTGGTAAGGGTAATGTATTGAAAAAGCATGGCAACTCCACTGGTAAACAATCCACTGTATCCATAAATATGAGTACTGTATGTTTGCTCTGTGTCTTGGTGTACATTCAAGCAGACATTCTGTGTCAAGCACACAATCTGTTTGCATGCTCGTCACTGAAGGTAGCAGAATCTCACCTGTGATTATTATTTTTTTTTTTCCTTTTAGACGGTGTCATCTAAAAAGGGCTTTAATTCATTAAGTCTGGAGTTGACTACTCCAGACTGGCCCTGGTCTGTTAGGGGGCGCGGAAACCCAATGCGCAAACTCCTAATGCCTGCATCCTTTGGTGAGTGCGAGTCTCTCTCTCTCTCTCTCACGCACGCACGCGAGCACGCTCTCACACACACACACACACACACACACACACACACACACACACACACACACACACACACACACACACACACACACACATTAAAGTTCTCAGTCCCCAAGACTGATTTCAGTGTTTTTGATCTCATAGATTTCAACGAGTCTTGTATGGCAGCGTATCATGCACCAAAAACAGGGAATCTACTAGCTTACAGCATGTGTGTGTGTATGTGCGTGTTACATTGTCTTTACAGAGAAGGTCCTCGAGACTTTTCAGCACGCCCGGCAGGGAGCTGAACCCAGTCTGAATGCACGAAACAACGCTGGATCCAAGGTGTCACGGATAAAGTCCTTTATAGTGCACATGAGCCACGGAGTCCAAACAATGTCAGACTGGAAGTTTCTCGCCAACACCGCCAAAATCAACAGGTGATATTAGGGCCAGTCAATTCTATTGTATTCAATAATAAAAAATGACACCAGTGTGAACTGACCAGTGCCTTTATTAGCCATACCTTAGGTAGTCTTCTGTACTGTGCTGTTGCACTTTGAGAACCCAGTAGTCAGGAACGGTATTGTTTTTCATGCTACACACAACCCCAGCCAGCCAGCCACACACACTGTCATTCATTGGACCAGTTGGCACTGGTCAAAAATAGTTAAAATGGGGAAGTATTGACAGCGGGAAGTGATACAGTGTTGTGTAAACAGCGCTAGATCACATTGTGTCATTATGGCATACATGTTGAATCGAGTGAATAGCAGCAATCATGTGGCATTTTCCATCATGACTGTTTAGCTAATAAACAAAAAGACAAATTCAAGATGTGTTCAAAAGGTAACATCTCTCTTTGCATGTGCTGTATGCGTTGTCTCATGTTGCAGCTACTACAAGAGCCTAAGGCAAAAATTGAAGCCTACATCCGTGCTACACTACGTGCAGGGAATAAAGCAGTTCCTGAGCCATGCAGAGAGGAGCCACGTGCCAGGATGTCGGCTCACAAGGGCTGAGTGGTATTCCATCGACCAAACCATGTCGGCGTTGGTCAAAGGTCAGTGCTGGTCTGGTTAGAGTGTCCGCCCTGAGACTGGGAGGTCGTGGGTTCGATCCTCTGGCCGGGTCATACCAAAGACCGGTAAAAATGGGACCCAGTTCCTCCCTGCTTGGCGCTCAGCATCCAGGGTTGGATTGGGGTTCGCTGCGACCAATGTGGTGTGAGCGTATGAATTGGCTCTGTAATAGCCTTGCGGCGTCGCAGGTTCGACTCCCGGGCCTGTTGACCTTTCCGCATGTCTCCCCCCATCTCTCTCCCCCTTTCCTGTCTACCTACTAGTCTATCTAAAAACAAAGGCAACCAAAAGATTCTAACCAATTAGATATTCTGAATTTAGAACTTACAAAATGGCATTGGGCATGCAGGAATGACATTGGCCACAGAGACAGATTATTGTACTGGCATGAATCTATTATTTTTCCTGTTAATCTCTGATGTGTAAAATGATGCATATACACTGTATATGCATCATTTCACACATATCGCATACTGTATATTCTACAGCATGCGAAAGAAATTGGTGCCAATTCTCCCCACACCGATTATAAAGTAATCTCAAAACCACACCAGTGTGGACTGACCAGTGCCTTTATTAGCCATAGTTTAGGGTAGTGTACTGTACTGTGCTGTGCTGTTGCACTTTGAGTATACAGTGGTCAAAAGCGGTATAGATTCTTGTGCTACACACCCAGCCACCCACCCACACACACACACACACACACACACACACACACACACACACACACACACACACGCAATGTCATTTATAGGACCAGTTGGCACTGGTCAAAAATTAAAGTTTAATATGTCACATCAATTAGTAATGCATTACCCCCGTTTATAAAGTAGGAGTGTTATATTACGTATTTCCACGATTGTGTAGTATAATGAGTAATGCCGGTATGTAATTTGACGTTATTCCCTCCAACACTGCTCAAGGTGTCCGTCCGGCTGTGGTTCAGCACCAACAAACACACAAGAGGCTTAAACATGAGCAGATCCCGACTAAGGAGGAGCTCATAAGGTTCCAGGAGTACGCTAGGGACAACATCCCAAAGGTCTTGGGTATGTTCAGCCTCTTTTATATTTATATATATATATATATATATATATATATATATGCAAAAACACAGCACCAATGTTTATTGATCACACTTCTGTCGTCCCCTCCCCCCGACCTGTTAATCCAGATAAACTCAAGAAGACGGGGGGGGCGAGGACAAAGGCCACGAGAGACCAATTCTACGGCCTACTGGCAGGCTATTGGTCTACACTCTACGGCCACAGGCCCTGTGTTTTAAAAAATATGGTAGACGAGGACGTGCGGGAAGCGAGGAGGAGCAGGGAAAAGGCGGTGATGAGGACCAAAGGCCCAGTGGACTTCTTGATCCTGGTGAGTGCTCAATTATATATTCACTTAATTTCTGTCACCATATTTTAACTAATCAGTTGACCTTCATGCAGGTGGCATGGTAGCTGAGTAGTTGCAACTGCTGCCTCATTAAGTTACCTTTATTAGCACTAACGCTTTCATTTCAGCAGAGTCCTGTTGTTACTTTAACTAACTTCTCATCAGCTCTAACGCTTTCATTTCAGCAGAGTCCTGTTGTTACTGTAACTAACTTCTCATCAGCTGTAACGCTTTCATTTCAGCAGAGTCCTGTTGTTACTGTAACTAACTTCTCATCAGCTCTAACGCTTTCATTTCAGCAGAGTCCTGTTGTTACTGTAACTAGCTTCTCATCAGCTCTAACGCTTTCATTTCAGCAGAGTCCTGGTGTTACTGTAACTAACTTCTCCTCATCAGCTCTAACGCTTTCATTTCAGCAGAGTCCTGTTGTTACTGTAACTAACTTCTCATCAGCTCTAACGCTTTCATTTCAGCAGAGTCCTGTTGTTACTGTAACTAGCTTCTCATCAGCTCTAACGCTTTCATTTCAGCAGAGTCCTGTTGTTACTGTAACTAGCTTCTCATCAGCTCTAACGCTTTCATTTCAGCAGAGTCCTGTTGTTACTGTAACTAGCTTCTCATCAGCTCTAACGCTTTCATTTCAGCAGAGTCCTGTTGTTACTGTAACTAACTTCTCATCAGCTCTAACGCTTTCATTTCAGCAGAGTCCTGTTGTTACTGTAACTAGCTTCTCATCAGCTCTAACGCTTTCATTTCAGCAGAGTCCTGTTGTTACTGTAACTAACTTCTCATCAGCTCTA
Source organism: Gymnoscopelus microlampas (assembly GCF_963454915.1). NCBI lineage: Eukaryota > Metazoa > Chordata > Actinopteri > Myctophiformes > Myctophidae > Gymnoscopelus > Gymnoscopelus microlampas. The sequence continues at coordinate 47,854,494 of NC_139942.1, read as the reverse complement.
ACGCTTTCATTTCAGCAGAGTCCTGTTGTTACTGTAACTAACTTCTCATCAGCTCTAACGCTTTCATTTCAGCAGAGTCCTGTTGTTACTGTAACTAGCTTCTCATCAGCTCTAACGCTTTCATTTCAGCAGAGTCCTGGTGTTACTGTAACTAACTTCTCATCAGCTCTAACGCTTTCATTTCAGCAGAGTCCTGGTGTTACTGTAACTAACTTTTACCTAGTCCAGCACTAACACTTTCATTTCACCAAGGTCCAGGTGTAACTGTAACTTATCCATTTCAGACAGCCTTGGTGCTTTGGCGCAGGGCCCACCTTCTGTCTGGTCTGCGCTTCTACAGGACTGTGTCCCAGGTATAGGAAAGTTGTTGTGCTCCATCACGGTTCAAAGCCTTTTCGGTTTGTTTCCAGATTTGCACTGCTTCTATGATCCACTGGTAGCAGTTTGCACAGCTTCTGTTATCCACCCATATGAAATGAGAACTCCCAGTCCATCACTTGTTTTTCTTTGCTGTCTTGATGCACCGGTTGTTAAAAACTGTCTTTCTCACATTTTTTTTTATGGTATTGTTTCCTTGTAACGAACAATCGGCCTGTCGCTCATGTGTAGCCATGAGACAGATAACCTGCCGTATTAGCAGTAAGCAATACTTAGCAATACTTAATGTCACTGCAGACATCACTTGGTTCTGCACTGGACTGGCGAGTGGGAGGACCAGGTTCAAATCACCACCTGTGCACATCACTACACCTGTCTTGTATAGGATAGACTCTCACATCACACGTTAAAGGAAAACTTCACAGATTTTCAACCTAACTTCATATCAACTGGTCAAAAAAACGTTTTCCCCCAATTGGTCTGTGACGTAGAAGGGCTGTGGCCGGTTCAGAAAGTGGACTTAAGTGACATTGAAAACCTCAACATGGGGGGGGGGGGTGGGGGGGGTTTATCATCATCATTAGTGAGGACCAATTGATATGAATATAGGTTGAAAAGTATTAAATCTGTCTCACACTTTGTCACACTTTTTCAGGTTCTAACTCACCCCACGTCTTTGAGTGACCACAACATATATTTGATTTCTTTATTTTATTAATTCATTTTCTCATCATATGGTAGGTCAAAGAACACAAGACCGCCAAGTCCTTTGGGTCAGCCTACATCCATGGGACAGAGGAGGAGTTCTCATGGGTGGAGGAATGGCTCACTGTGAAGGTTAGTGAAGTTACATCAACATCATCATCACCTTTATTTATACTCGGAAGTAGAATTGAGGGCAAGTCCTCATTTTCAGGCTAGCCGAGGTTACAGTAAAACACAGAGTATCACAACCATAAAAATATATAAAGAATACAAAAAAATGGCAAGCAGCTATTGAAAACGACAAATAGTTAATTAAAACAAGTACATTTGCGATTAAAAGTATTGTGGAGCAATCCTTTGAACTCACCAAGAGAAGGCAACGTGGTCAGTTTTAATGACTTTTGCAGGCAGTTCCAGGATGTTGGGCCGCCAACAGAAACAACTGTCCTGCCCAATTCTGTTTGGGCTCGGGGAACCTTTATTTGTACTCCGGTTTTGTGCAAACAAGCAATTGAAATAATTTTCCTTGTCTTTAGGAGCGGTTCAAAGGAAAGAAGAACAACTATGTCTTTTCAACTGGGGGGGAACAGGCCTGCGAGCAACTCCTCAAATTCTTTCGGAAGGAGTGGAGTGACTGTGGCCTCCCTGGGAGGCCATGGTTCATGCTCATCCGTACGGCTATCTCCTTTTATGTAAGCAATATGGCCCAACATTGCGCAACACAATTGTTTTTATATATTTAATAACCTTTCACCTATTTGATATAACCATATTTATTCCTCTGTCTTTGTTTTCCATGAAATAGGCGCGGCAGGCCATGTCTGTGGAGGAGCGCAAGAAAATAACGGACTTCATGGCACATGACACAGAGACAGCCGACCGGTATTATGCCTACAACCCAAGCGCGCAGGAGACTGCAGAGATCCGCCGCCTCATGCAGCAAGCTCTTCATGGACCTCAGCCAGAGGCCTCCATTGAAGAGCTGCAGGGCCTTGTTGACGATGCCGTTCAGGAGGGTATCGCAGAGGGGGAGGCCATTGAGACGGTCTGGGAGGAAGTCCAGAACCAGGCAAGTTGACTTATAGGGGATTCACACTAGGCCAAGTGGTTTTGTTATCATTCATATTCTCCTAAATAAGGACAAGAAACCTAAGATTTTGTCTATGTATGTAAACTTTGGAGCACAACTGTATCTGTTCTCTCTCTTTACCCAGTCACAGAAGGCCAAAGAGTCCACCACCCAGTCAGCAGGGCCCAAACGCCCTCCCTCCAAGAAGTGCGGGAAGAAGCGCAGAGCCAGCAAGGACAGTGAGGGGGAGCTGACCGAGGCGACTGAGACTGAGGAGGAGGGAGAGGTATGTTGAGTTACTTGGGTCCAGCAGGTTCTTAGAAAATAAAAATATTGTTCCCATCTCATAATGTCTAATAATGTCTTTAGATTAGTGATGAGTGACCTTCTAAAGCAGTGGTTCTCAGCCTGTGGTAGAGGAGGGCCAGTGGGGTCGGAGGGGGGGGGGGGGCAGATGACAGTGAAGTGATGATTTATGGACTTGTAAGACTCTCAAAGAAAAAGGCTGTTATTGCATGAAAAGTAATCAACAAACTAGGCTAAAAACACTGGCCAAGTTGTCAAACAATATGTTAGTTAAGTTATTGTCCACGAATGGAAATGTGTCTTTTGTTTCATTTACAGAACACAAAAACATATCAACAGCAACAGCATCAAACACTTAACATTTAAATACAAAACATCTTAGCAGCAAAGAGAAGGGGAAAAACATCTGTATAATGGGCAGGTCTACAGAGATGTTATCATTAGCTGCCTTAATGGCATTAGGAATGAATAATGACTTGAAATATAATTTTTGTTTTGCCTTTGAAGCCTCGTAGTGTATGCCTGAGCCAAATAGTTTGAACTCACTGTTTAGTGGGAGGCCAAAATTGTGAAAATAGCAGATCTATGGGCAGAATGAATATCTGTGTTCCACAGAGCCTGAATCTGTTGAACGGAGTCACACAATTTGGGGGGTCCCCAGTTCTAAGCGATTATTTTGGGGGGTCAATTCTGCCTGGTCCACAAATTAAATAATGTCTCTGTCTGGTCTATACTTACCCATTATCAATGTATAGGCATAAACAATAGGAAAAAATCATTCTGCTTCAGTAGTAGGTGAAGTGTCAAATTAGGGGTTTTTCATGGTTTTGGATCAATTTGTTTACACAAATTTGTATTTCTATTTTTCTATTCTTTTTTCCCTTCTCACTTGAAAAATTCTCTTCAGGTAAAATGCCAGGAGTCGGGAGGTTCCTATCTATCCACCACAGAGAGCGAAGGAGAGGTATTCATGGATATGTCAATCTTTGTTTTTATTAACATTCCTAATCCAATAGGGCATGCCATGGAGACACACTTTTTTATGTTTTGGCGAAGTCAAATCAGGTTTTCTTTTTATAGATTTTGGTGTGTACAACACACAAGGCAGTATGTATACTGTAGCCTATATATACATGCAGTGGATATATATTACTCAATGCAATGTTAACTACAATTATGTCAATCATAATTTTATGGATTTTGCTAGGTTGACCAAATACTTGTTTCATTAATCTTCTACACCGACGAGACGAGTTGCTCAGACATGAGACTAAACTGTCTTAAGAAAAAATAGAAAAAAACTTGACAAATTTCTGTTTGTCCACCCCCCAGTCAGACACTCCAAGTGGTGTGGGAGAGACGCCCCCGCCTCCTCCAAGGAAGCAGAGGTCTAGCAGCAGTAACGGCAGAGCAGAGGAGGACACGGAGAAGCCACCAGCGGTATGTTTTTTTTTTTTAAACTGATGGCAGTCTCTGGATCACATGGTTTGTAATCCCAGATTACTATTTCGATGTGCATTCCAGGGACTGGACTCCTTTCTAAATTGCTTCAGACTGCAACTCTGTGAGCCCCTGAGACACGCACGCACACACGCACGCACACACGCACGCACACACGCACACACGCACGCACACACACACACGCACATGTCCTGTTGCATCTAATGCATCTATTACTATTCACAACACCTCTCATGGCATCAGAAAACCGAATGACGCCATCTAAGGGCGTGTATGTGTAATTGCAGCTTCAACATCTTTTTTCCAAAGTGATGTGTGCTGTGTGTGACACAGTGATTTGTTCTTTAAGCAATGAGTGATTATGGCTCTATTAAACATGGACTAGAGGACGCTTTAAACAGACTTTTCCATGCAGTTGTTTTGAGGATTTTGTTGTTGGGAATATGAATGGTTTCGTCTGGTCTCTTACATTTAACAACTTTAGCAGTGGTTTCAGCAATCTTCTAAACAAGAATCCAGAGTTTGACCTGCATTAAGGCTACATCCATTGAATGCCCTTTCTATCTATGGGACAAATTGATGCTCTTTGGGATTGTCAGAATTTAAACTAATTGAACATTTGTGTTCTACACCTAAATCTGAAAGTTGACATGTATGGCCAATAATTTGAATTGTCATATTTGGTTTAGACTTTGAAAGGACGGCCGACAGAAAGCACTCGCTCACAAACTATGGAGCATTCGTTAACATTTAATGGAGCGAGTGAGTCTGTAAACCTCCCTTGCAGTCATACTTGGTTGGAATTGATCTGGACACATAGGATGCTTTCAGTCGTTGCAGGGATTCTTATAACCTTCTCATCTCTATCAACAAGAAGCTGAGGAGAGTGTATGTTGTCTTGTATATTAAAAATCTGTTTGTCCACCCCCCAGTCAGACACTCCAAGCGGTGTGGGACAGACGCCCCCGCCTCCAAGGAAGGAGGAGGACACGGAGAAGCCACCAGAGGTATGTTTTTTTTTTGTTTTCTTTTTTAACTGATGGCAGTCCAAAGCTAGAAAAGTAAAGTGCCAGTGCATTATAAGAGACTAGCACAGAAAATAAACCTACAGGGATGCATAGAAGTCATACAGTATACAGAACAGATCACCTGTTATAGGTTTTGTTATGGAGCATAACTGCAGAGGGGACGAAGGACCTTTTGATCCTCTCAGTAGAGCAGCTTGGCATGAGAAGCCGGCCACTAAACTTGCTCCTCAGGTTCATGATGCCATAGAGAGGATTCTCTGTATTGATGAGAATGGCATCAAGCTTTTTCTTAGTTCTTATTTCCATAATGGCCTCGAGGGAGGCAGGGGTAATGCCGATTATGGATCCTGCCTTTTTAAGCAGTTTCTTAATTCTATTTTTGTCATCAACATTAATGCTGTTTCCCCAGCATACAACGGAGTAAAACAACACGCTGGCTAGGATGCTCTGATAGAAAATTCATAAGAGTCCTACTAACACCAAAGGATCTTAGCTTCCTGAGGAAGAACAATCTAGTTTGGGCCTTCTTTACTACAGCATTAGTGTTTTCCTTCCAGTTGAGGTTTTTGTATAGATGGACACCCAGGTATTTGTAAGATGGGACCATTTCTATTTGTGAGCCTTTAATGGAGATAGGAGTTACTGTGGCTTTTTTGATCCTAAAATCAATGACAAGCTCCTTGGTTTTACTTAGGTTGAGATCCAAGAAGTTCTCCTCACACCAGCTGACACATTTGTTGATCTCCTCCCTGTAGGCTTGGTCATTATCAGTTAAGATATGGCCTACAAGGGCGGAGTCGTCTGAGAATTTTTGAAGATGGAATCTTGACTGATTAAGCCTGTAGTCAGCAGTGTATAACGTAAACCAAAAGGAGGATAGCACTGTTCCCTGGGGGGCCCCTGTCTTTGTATGGATGGTGTCAGACAATGACTTATTAAGCCTGACATACTGTGGCCTTGATATTAGATAATCCATAACCCATGGAATGGTCGAACTATGGAGGTTATAGTTCATTAGCTTCAAGGCCATTAAATGAGGCTGGATGGTGTTGAACGCGCTAGAGAAATTGAAAAACATAATACGAACAGAGCTGCCAGCTAACTATAAGTGGCTATATATGCTTTGCAGCATGTATAGCAGCGCGTCATCAACACCCACCCTTTTCCTATAGGCAAACTGTAGGGGGTCCTGAAACGGACATACCTGCCTAGTGAGGGGCTCTAGGATGGTCCTTTCAAAACATTTCATGATCTGTGAAGTCAGGGCTATAGGCCTAAAATCATTAAGTTCATGGACTTTTGTCTTCTTGGGGACAGGGACAATACAAGATGTTTTCCAAGACATGGGTTTGGAGACATTGACAATGATAGAGAGAAGATGTAATGTAACACGTCACACAGCTGGTCAGCACATGTTTTTAATGTGCGGGGATGAACCCCATCAGGACCTGCGGCGTTGTTTGTGTTAAGCCGCTTCAGCTGAAGACGGACCTGATCAGCAGTGATGGTAATCGGGGGACATGTATTATCATCGTCTCTCTGAAATAGGGTAGAGGAAACCTGTGCATGTTCGTTAGAAAAATCATGCTTATCAAACCGGGCAAAAAACGTATTGACCTCATTTGGGGTTATCCCTTCCTCCTGAAGGCTCTTACTGGTCACACCACATCCAGTAATGAGCTTTAAACTGTTCCACACAGCTTTACTGTCCTGATCTTGTACCTTTTCATCTAGCTTAAGGCTATATTCTCTCTTGCCCTGCCTGATGATTCTTTTCAGGTCTTTTTGTGCTGCTTTCATCTTAGTTGTGTCTTTACCATGAAAAGCAGCCTTTTTTCTATTTAGAGCAGCTTTAACTTCCTTTGTCACCCAGGGCTTATTGTTAGAGAAACATTTAATGACCTTACAAGGGATAACAGAGTCGACACAGAAGTTAATATAGCAAGTGACATGATCTGTAACAGTGTCCATATCATTCCCTTCATAAAATATGGACCAGTCAGTACAGTCAAAACAACCTTTAAGTTGCTCACAGGCTTCATCCGACCATACCCGTACTGATTTAGTAGTGACAGGCTGCCTTTGCACGATCGGGATGTACTTAGGGCTTAGACTCACAAGATTGTGGTCTGACTTTCCCAGGGGAGGTAGAGCGGTCTGAGGAGAGTGTATGTTGTCTTGTATATTAAAATTATGTTTTGATTTATCCTCTAGATTGCTTCAGGGGAGGAGCCCAAGAAGTGGGTTCGATCTAGTCCGATTGGAACCAGAGCACGACCTCCCAGAGCACGACCTCCCAAAACGGTGTCCCCAGGCAGAGTGTCGCCAGGCAGTGCCATTCTAAGGCCGAAGACGACCATGACCTCACCCTACAAGCGCAAATTGGAAATCCATCAGCTCCAACAGAGACTGAGAGTTAGAATCAAGAGGCTTAAATTTGAATAGTTTGCATAGTGTAAAGTACATTTCATAATCATAAATCATATTTTGTTTCTGATATTCACGTGTCTTGGAATGTTGGGGTTTTGTTCATATGCCCCTTAAAGGGCAAGACCACTTTGGTAGAGGTTTGGGTTGTGTAGTTACCTTGCCATGATGTAACTCCAAAGGTGGGCAAGAAATAAAAAATAATTGCTGCATTGATTAGAAATTGATAATTCAAAATATGCTCCTCATTGACTTACATTGTAAGGTAAAACTGCTCTCAAAGTCACTCTTTTAGCACAAAAACGAACACAAACAAAGTTGATTCAGACAATATAGAACATCACCAAACCCAGTACTGTTTTTTTTTTTAAATAAAAATGTCAACTTCCTGTTGATTTTGCCATTTTTAATGAGTAGAAAACCCGGACTGGATCGGCGGATCCGGATCCAGATCTTCAAATAGTAAAATCAACAGGAAGTTGACATTTTTATTAAAAAAACAAACAGTACTGGGTTTGGTGATGTTCTATATTGTCTGAATCAGCTATGTTTGGGTTCATTTATGTGCTAAAAGAGTGACTTTGAGAGCTGTTTCATCGTACAATGTAAGTCAATGAGGAGCATATTTTGAATTATCAATTTCTAATCAATGGAGGAATATTTTTTTATTTCTTGTCCACATTTGGAGTTACAGTACATCATGGCAAGGTAACTACACAACCCAAACCTCTACCAAAGTGGTCTTACCCTTTAAATAATTGTTTAGATTGGTTCTTAGTGATCTGGGTGTACAGTGTAAAGACGTAAAGATGATGTCACGCACTTGTGGCTCTACCTCTAAAAACACTTAAAGGTGCTGCTGGAAATTTCCAGCAACAGTTCAAGCCCCTGAGATTATCTCCCCTTTTTGTTTATTTAAAAGCTGTATTTTGTTTATGTTGCATTGTATGGAAAAATTATAAATATACACTGGCAATAGAAATTGGCATTCAGTGTACTTGTATAAGCCTATTTTCACAATGTTGGTCTCTTTCTTATGTAATATTTAACAATTTGGCCTATTGGTATATAAAAAAGGTAACTAGAAGTCATTGCATTTAAATGTGCAGATACCCTGTGCGGTATGTTTGTTTATTTACTGTGAAGTGAGAGGAAAATGTTGCACATTAAGCTAATCATATGGAGACCCACTGGACATAATTTGGGAATCCCCAGTATGGAAACAACTCTCTCAGGAGAGCAGTGCAAAGACTAGCCATGGTCTGTGTAGAACAAGGTGTCTCTGGGGAGGGGATGGGAGGCTGCCAAGTGGGATGAGACATCTGTGACGAGGCTCAAGCCCCATGCAGGGGCTGCTGATGTTCTCTGTAAATCTTTGTGAAATGTGCTGTTCGTGGCATTCCAGAGATTTCACCTTATTTGTACCTAATGGCCCTGTAAGAGTATGCAGGGACGAGAGGAAAGTTGGATGGACTGAAATGTCACATCCTGTTCAGCTAATACCTTCATTCACAATTTTGGAGAATAAGTGACTATTTCTTTGGTTTTTTGTTAGATCTTTATTTGCTCAGCATACACCAGGGTTTCCCAAAGTGGGTGCCGTGGCACCCTAGGGTGCCTTGATGCCTGTCCAGGGGTGATGAAGAATAATTTGATAATGTTTGGAATTCACCAACATCACTTCAGTAAGTTTAACCACTTAGATCCACTATGCTTAGTAAAAGATCTGATTTGTAGTGTACTTGATGAGTTATTTTTCCATCTACACCAACTCTCTTCACCAAAAATAGCAGATCTACAAGCTCACAACGCATCACAATGTGTTGTGAGCTTGTATATCTGCTATTTTTGGTGAATGTTCCCCTCAGAATAGGGACTCGATTGGGTAGGTTCGAGTGGTTCAAAGGTCAATAAGTCATTTTCAGTCAGTACAGATGGAAACTGAGTTTCCATCAGTTTTGACATGCTCCAACTCAGTGACATGCTGTATCTCAGGTGCATATTTTGGTATATGATATAAGATTCTAAGCATTAACAGAGTAATTCAGGGGTGCCGTGAATGAAAAGGTTATTTACAGGGGTGCCCCGAGTCACAAACGTTTGAAAACCCCTGGCATACACACACATTTTCACATTTCATTACAGTTCATTATATTGGTACTTTTCTGCAGGGTTTATTCATCTGAATTGACCACAGGAAGTATGTTACACATCTATTGTGGGTGTTATGTGGGTATTCACATTGTTTTGTTTCTGTTGTCATGTCAGCATCATTCAAAATCAAAATAGAGAAAGACTTTAGATTTGAGTCCCAAGCTCTGGATGTGTGGTATTGGTCTTTCAAGCACAGGCTGTCTTCTTTAACGCTGTAATCTTTAACGCTTCTGAGATATTAACATACAACTTAACATGTACTCTGATCATCGATATGTATGTTTGGTGTCATGCCACTGCTGTAGGCCTACTGTGTTTCATTTTGGTTGTGTACATCAGACCCTTCCCCCTGTTCTGTTGGGAAGGTAACGCAGCGAATTGTTAATAAGGGTGTTCCAACTCTAAATGCTGTGCTCGGGAATCTGATGTACAGTTTTGGACCAGGCTGATAGACTCCAACAATGACAGCATTAGGACTATAGACTCCAACAATGACAGCATTAGGACTATAGACTCCAACAATGACAGCATTAGGACTTTAACCATGCCTAGGCTAAGCAGCATGAGATTCTCATGTCTCTGGAGACACTGGAAAAAGTGTCTGTATGTCTGTTAGATGTGCTTCCTTTTCTTTTTTTCTGTTTTTGTGTTTTTATTTATTGTTATGTTGGATACTGTATGGACCCATGTGAGTCTGAAATAAAGAGTGATTGATTGAGAATCAGCATCATCAAATTACTCTCAGGCACCGTTATATGCGGCTTACTTTGAATATGGATGGACATGACAGAAGTTTTAGATTTTCACAATATGTCTGGAGCGATTTATTACAGATGTTATGCCCCTCACAAGTTTGGGGCCGCAGGGGGCGCACGGGCTGGTCGGCGGCGGTCCGCGAGGGGGTCCCCGGCCGCGCTGGAGGTGTCAGAGTGGAGCGCACGCGAAACGAGCTTGCGGATCAGCAAGTGTGAGTGAAGCTGGTGTCCACCAGGCGGCGCCAGTGCAGCGGGGGGTCCACGGGGGTCCCCCGGGCCGAGGGAGAGGGTCCCGGGGGTCCCTGGGGCCGGCGGGGGTCCGCCAGAGGGGTCCCCAGTGGAGAGCAAGGCATGGTGAGGCCTGGAGAGCCGCGGGGGTCCGCGAGAGGGGGTCCCCCAGCCGAGGGAGAGTTCTTGGGGGTCCTCTGGGTCCCTGGGGCCGGCCTGGCCGGCGGGGGTCCGCGAGAGGGGTCCCCCAGACAGAGCAAGGCATGGCAAGGCATGGTGAGGCTTGGAGAGCCGCGGGGGTCCGCGAGAGGGGGTCCCCCAGCCGAGGGAGAGTGAGGGGGCAGAATCACAATCTATTGCCTGCCGTGTACAGACAGAATCACAATCTATTGCCCGTGTACAGTGCAGGATCATGCACTGTACACGGGCAATAGATTGTGATTCTGTCTGTACACGGTGGGCTGTTCCAATAGCTTTGAAAATAGCCTGCCACACTGTGGAAATGTGCTTGAACTGCAAGATTCCTAGCAGTTATAAAAAGGAACACATAAAAAGGAATAAAAGATCATCCAGAAGGCTGATGGGCGATCAAGTGGCGTCCATACGTAGATGGGGTCCCAGAGAACATGCAAAGCCCACCCCCTTATTTTTCACGCCCACAGGATCCATATGGTTGGCCATGGAAATTTGGTGCCGTACACCAGCAATAGAACTAAGTGTCGTGTACGCAAATAACGATAGGGGTAATAATAATAATATAATATAAACGATACATACAACCATATGACTAGTATGTGATGTGGACTTCGTTTCACGTTGTTTGCCTACAATGCTCGTCATTTGGCAGGAGAATAATTAAGAAAATGGACTGATGCTGGACTGAGACTGATGCAGAGAACATGAAGCAAAGAATGCTGCTGCCATTGCGTCATATGCGCCTCGTATAATTTATGTCAATCGTACACAAATGATGTAAATTATACGAGTCTCTCTATCTCTCTCTCTGTCTCTATCCCTCATCTCTCTATCTCTCCCCCTGGTAAGTATGTTGGTGAATGTAATGCACATTACAAAGTGCTTTGGTTAAAGGTACTATAGATAAATTCACCATTTAAATTGTAAACTTTGAATTGAACTCATAGGCATCAGCTAGCAGCCACTGTGACACTGTGTAAGAGGCAGTTCAGTCACTGTAGACTGTATTACTTCTGGAAAATAAAATAAACATTAGTCATAACTGTGTGATTGCATTCTAAACATTACAGTCATAACTGATGTCATTAAAAATGTGTAAGCTCTATATTTAACAGCTACCAGGCATTGTACCACTGCAGAGGTTCCCTAACCTTTTAGCTCAGGACCCAAACTAGTGAAGATAATAGATTTGCAAGCTCACAACGAGCATGTAAATCTATTTTCACAACCTCTTTTTTTGTTTGTTTCTAATTTATTGCTTAGATTTGTTGTTTTCACGAAATAGCATATGTTCTATTTTGCTTGCTTCTTATATGTGCTTTTAATTCATTTTAATTTTACTATTTGACCCCAAGAAAAATAGTCACTGTTTGAATCTGGATCTGAAATTATCAATAAACAAGCAATGGCAAAAACACACTGTAATGTAAACATTTCAGTGTAAATATTTTCATAACGTTTTAGCTCGAGACCCAAAAGAGAAATGTGATGTCTCCCTGGGACCTAGTGAGAATAGCAGATCTACAAGCTCGGCTTGTAGATCTGCTATTTTCATTACTCTTATTTTAATATTTTAAATGGAATTTCTTTGATTTTTGTTTTTAAATGTATCGGGTTCTTTTGAAACATAAGGACGTTTTGCTACTCTAAATATTTTATTTTATTCATGTAAAACAAATGTAGGATACTAAAAGGAAAGAGGAATATTTACTGACTGATCTCAAAAACAAATGAAAACTGGCAGAAATAAAGACCCACTCCATAAAAACCTTAAGGAAAACTCCTCAGACAGAGACTAAGAACATATATTTTATTTTATTTTTTCTATGTTCATCAAGTGCTCCAAGTGCTCAAAATGAAAAGTGCAGCAACACACATTTAGGTCGTAGGACCATCGTCAGTGCTATATCATCAGATGTAATCATTTGCAATTAAAGCTTCATCACGTCAGTCCACATCACATAATGACCGTAGTGTAGTGTAGTATGTGATGTGGATTTATGTGTTGTCATTTGTGGGTAAAGCTTCATTATTCATGCCGGTCAATAGGCGAGGCACTGACGATGGTCCTTTGATCCAAACGTTTGCTGCTGCACTTTTCACTTTTAGCACTTGGAGCTCTTTATGAGCATGAACAAATAAAACACTAATATATTTTTTTAGTCTCTGTCTAAGGGGTTTTTCTTAAGGTTTTTGTGGAGTGAGTCTTTTCTTCAACGGGTTTTCCTTTTGTATAAAGATGTTAACACAGCTTCACATTTATGGTCTGTAAATGATTAAATTATTACAAATTTCTAAATGTTTTTGTTTGGAAGAGTCAAGATTGTATTTCACACTTGTAAGTTCTGTGGATATTTTTGCTTTGTTTTTTTGATACAAATATGATGTATTGTTTACCCGATGATTAAATGCATTATCAGGTTGTCATTTAAAAAAAAAAGTAAAAAAAAAAATCCAAAGAGCTTTAAAAAGTGTTGAATAAAATAACCCTTTAAACCCTTTAAAATCTTAATTGTGAAACTTAACTACATTTTGCTCATGTACTAAGCGTTAATCGATAGGGTTATGTTTTGATGTTGTAGATCTTTGAAATGTGTAAATCAGGGGGTGTTATTTACTCATGACCCAAGAAAATGTGTCTACAATTGAGTCCCGACCCATAACTTGGGAAACAGCGGACCAGGGTCCATTTGTTGCCTTAAATCTATGAGGTTCTTTTGAAATATGAGAACTTTTTATTTCTGTAAAAGTTTTTATTTTAAAAATTGTAGGAAACTAAAAGGAAAAAGAGGAAGATTTATAGACAGAGATTAAGAAAATCTATTTTTGTTTTATTTGTTTCATGATCATAAAGTGATCCAAGTGCTCAAAGTGAAAAGTGCAGCAACACACATTTAGGTCATAGGACCATTGTCAGTGCTATATCATCAGATCTAATCATTTGCGGTTAAAGCTTCATTACGTCAGTCCACATAACATATGACCATAGTGTATGTCTGGTGTAGTGTAGTGTAGTGTAGTATGTGATGTGGATTTATGTCTTGTATCATTTTGCGTAATTTGATTTGCGTCTCGTCTTATCATTTCACGTCACTTATAATTCATTTGCAGGTAAGTCTTCATCACGTCAGTCCACATCACATATGACCATAGGCGCTGTATGTGATGTGGATTTATGTGTTGTCATTTGTGGGTAAAGCTTGATTATTCACGGCGGTCAGTAGGCGATGCACTGACGATGGTCCTTTGACCCAAACGTTTGCTGCTGCACTTTTCACTTTTAGCACTTGGAGCTCTTTATGAGCATGAAAAATGAAAACACTAATATATTTACTTAGTCTTTGTCTAAGGAGTTTTCCATAAGGTTTTTGTGGAGTGAGTCTTTTCTTCAACCGATTTTTATTTTTTATAAAGATGTTAACATGCCTATCCATTTATGGTCTGTAAATTATTACATTATTACAATTTTCAAAAATATAAAATTGGTTGGAGGAGTCGAGATTTTATTTCACACTTGTAAGTTTTGTGGACATTTTTGTTTTTTGATAACAAATATGATCTATATGTTTTTTACCCGATTAAAAGCATTATCAGGTTTTTATTAAAACAATGTCCACAGAGCTTTAAAAAAGTGTTAAAATAAAGTTCCTCTAAAAATGTCAATCTTAATTGTGAAACTTAATTACATGTTGCTTATGTACTTAATCCATAGGGTTAGGTTTTCATCTGCCGTAGTTGTAGATCTTTATTTAAATGTTCATTTCTGCTGTAGTTGTAGATCTTTGAAATGTGTAAATCAGTGGTTCTCAACCTTATTCTGGATCTGACCACTTAACATGGCAGCCGTGTTAAGTGGACAGATGGGTGGGCCTTTTCAGAGCATGCTTTAAAGACCAATCAATCCATTGGTACTAACTTAGTATAAATTCTTTATTTAGTATAACTTTTTTATATTAAATCTAAATGTTTTTGCCAAATATTTAGGAGGAGAACCACTGGTTTAAATTTCAATAATGTTGTATGTTAAACAAATGATTCCCCTACTTTATGGAATTGCTTTTCTTTTTTAATTTACTTTATGAAATTATTTTGAGCTTGTAGATCTTCACTCTTGTAGATTTTCATTATTTTCTTTTATTTATGGAATTTCTTATTTAGCATTTTCTTAAATTATATTATTTTGAATGTTTTTCTTTATTTTGTGACATTGATCTTGTAGATCGGCTATTTTCACTTTTTATGTTTTTTGGACATCAACAATATTCCAATATGTCATATCTGCTCCATTCAGAACAAACCAATGTCATTACAATGTTCAATGAACCGTAATCCACAGGCCAATCACCTGCTGGAAGCTTTGATTGAATACTTAATTAACAGGTTGGGTGAGGGGGGGGGGGTTATTTACTCATGACCCAAGAAAATGTGTCCACGACCCTTTATTGAGTCCCGACCCATAACTTGGGAAACAGTGGACAAGGGTCCATTTGGTTCCATGTGTTTCCTTAAATATATGAAGTTCCTTTGAAAAATAACGTTTTATTTCTGTACATTTCTTTCTTTCTTTTTATTGTAGGAAACTAAAAGGAAAAAGAGGAATATTTACTCACTGTAGCTGGTCTCAAAAACAAAGCAAAACTGGCAGAAAAAAAGACTCCCTCCACAAACTCCTTAGACGGAGACAAAGAAAAGCTATTTTTATTTTATTTGTTTCATGATCATAAAGTGCTCCAAGGGATCAAAGTGAAAAGTGCAGCAGCAAACATTTAGGTCATAGGACCATCGTCAGTGCTATATCATCAGATCTAATCATTTGCGGTTAAAGCTTCATTACGTCAGTCCACATCACATATGACCATAGTGTATGTCTGGTGTAGTGTAGTGTAGTGTAGTATGTGATGTGGATTTATGTCTCGTTTCATTTTGCGTAATTTGATTTGCGTCTCGTCTTATCATTTCACGTCATTTCAGTCATGTGCAGGTAAGTCTTCATCACGTCAGTCCACATCACATATGACCGTAGGCGCTGTATGTGATGTGGATTTATGTGTTGTCATTTGCGGGTAAAGCTTCATTATTCACGGCGGTCAGTAGGCGAGGCACTGACGATGGTCCTTTGACCCAAAAGTTTGCTGCTGCACTTTTCACTTAGCTCTTGGAGCACTTTATGAGCATGAACAAATAAAATGCAAATATATTTTCTTAATCTCTGTCTAAGGAGTTTTCCTTAAAGTTTGTGTGGAGTGAAAACATGGCTACCTATTTATGGCCTGTCCATGAATTTTCCATGGCCAGTCATTTTGGATCAATAAAAGTAGGAGAAAAAGGCTGTTAATCTAGTCCGGACTTGTCCTTTAACATGGCAGCCTTGTTAAGTGGATAAACTAAATTGGTAAATGGATGAACTGTGACGGGATAGATGAGGGAGGTCAGCACAAGTTTTTTTTTTTTGTGCAAATATTAATTTGAATATCTGTTAGTTTATTGTATCTTATCTGTATTTTGTTTTAGTTTTTCTCCTTTTTTATTGTTGTAATGTTAATTATTGACATGTATTTTGGGTTGTTTTCCTGTTTTCTTCTTGGTCGTCATGACTTCATAGGCTTGTCAAAATTACATAATAGCATTAGTCTTTGATGGATGTCATTGGAAATTATGTAATATTTGCACAAAAATATTTCAGTTGAAATGTATGTTTTGTTTTAACTTCCATTTACTGTATTTGAGTGTGATGTTTTTTTTGTAATTGTATTTATTTGTTTATTTATTGCTTTCTTCTTTTTTTTTTTATAAAGGCGCTATATCACTAAACATTACCGTTTCTGATCTCAATAGGCTCATTATCTGTAACTGTACAGCTGTGCTGCTTCAGGAATTCTGTGACAAACAGCGTAGCTCATCATTGTTGTAATGTGAAGAGACTCATCTTCAGACTCCACCTCATCCTGTAGCACTTAGATGCATTTTGAGCTTGTAGATCTGCTATTTTCAAATGGCCAAAGTTTAAATAGGGTTAATGTTTGTATGTTTTGTAGTAATAATCAAAATCTACAAAGTAACTAAAGGTTTCAAATAATTGTAGTGGAGTAAAAGTACAATATTTGCCTCTGAGGTGTGGTGGAGTATAAGTAAAAGTACTGAAAATTGGAAATACTCCAGTAAAGTAAAAAATACCTCAGATGCTGGGTTCATTTGTTAACCTGGCATCCTATAGTTTCTATGTACAGCTTATGAATTTATTATACCGTTTAGACTGATGCTAGGTTCTTGGTTTACCTGTGATCCTAGTTTACTGAGACACTACACTGTCTCTGTTTTCTATGTATGTGTTTACCTTGTTTATTGTGAGTCACTCTGGACAAAGAGTATATATGAATATCTACATTGAAAATTGTGAAGTGACTTTACTGTTGAAATGTAAATGAGTGAATGTTACCATGTGATTTGTAAATAACAACATAAAAACAAAGGCTCTGGTGTGGTTCTCCTGGTTTACTGGGATGGGGTTCAATTCCCTGCAGTGCCCTACTCATAGTGTTGTATTTACCATTTTATATGGTCTGTTTTATTTATGTTCATAGTGTTGTATTTACCCTTTATGGTTTTATGTTTTATTCTTTATGTTCATTGTGTTGTATTTACCCTTACATGGTTTGTTTAATTCTTTGTTCATAGTGTTGTATTTCCCCTTATGTGGTTTATTTTATCTTTACGTTCATAATGTTGTATTTACCCTTACATGTTTTGTTTTATTCTTTATGTTCATTGTGTTCATTAGGATCCTTCATTATCATTATAATTGTTGATGACCAAATGGACCATTACAGGTCTGTAACTATTTAGCGTACAAATGGAACCAAATGGACCCGTTATGGTGGTCCTTGAAATGTAAAAGTTTGAGGACCACTGGTATTGTAATGGTTTATCAGACGTGAAGTCCACACACCAGCTCTGACAGTGTGATGGATACGGTTCCAAATGTTAACGCAGCTACAAGCTCTTAGCCTGTCTCAAAGTGGGGTCTGGGGACCCCCAGGGGTCCTTGGGGGGATTTCAGGGGGTTCCCAGCTAAAGTAGTTAAGGTAGCATCATAAACATTTTAACCACTTTATCCATTTACAAGAGTCTCGGGGGGCATAGCCCCCCGAGACCCCAGCCGCTGCGCGGGGCTTTGCGTTCGCTGGTGCCTACGTGTGTCTGTCTTTGTTTGTGTCGCTGTAGCACCGTTTCGGTAGTGACACTACCGAAACGGAAAAAAAAATGTTCCCCCAAAAACCTGTTAGGAGTACGTTTCAGGCAATTTAAAGTTGATTGGTAGTGACTTTTTTTTTGGTCCCTAACATTCATCGAACTCTGGACTTAGTCATTTTTTTCCGTTTCGGTAGAGACACAATGGTGTCACTACCGAAACGAAAAAAAAAATGTTCCCCCAAAAACCTGTTAGGAGTACGTTTCAGGCAATTTAAAGTTGATTGGTAGTGACTTTTTTTTTGGCCCCTAACATTCATCGAGCTCTGGACTTAGTAATTTTTTTTCCGTTTCGGTAGTGACACAATGGTGTCACTACCTACACAATGGTGTCACTGACACAATGGTGTCACTACCGAAACGAACAAAATATTGTTCCCCCAAAAACCTGTTAGGAGTATGTTTCAGGCAATTTAAAGTTGATTGGTATTGACTTTTTTTTTGGTCCCTAACATTCATCGAGCTCTGGACTTTAATAGTACTTTTTGGTAGCACTTTACAATAATGACCCGTTATAAAGCATTTATAAACGTTTATAAGTAGTTTTTAGACTATTAACAAATCATTAACAACCTGTTTGTTGACATTCGTAAATGATTACTAAAACCTTTATAACTACAGTTACAAATCATTTGTAAAGTATTAGTAAGTAGTGAACTATTCATGAATAAGCCATTTATATACATCTGTAAAAGATTATTAAATCATTTGTAACGAACCATTCTAAAGCATTTATAAACGTTTATAAGCAGTTTGTAGACTATTAACAAATCATTAACAACCTGTTTATTGACATTCGTAAATGATTACTAAAACCTTTATAACTACGGTTACAAATCATCTATAAAGGTATTAGTAACTATTTATGAATAAGCCATGTATAATACATCTGTAAATTATTATTAAATAATTTGTAACTGATGTTACATAATATATACAAGCTATTGGTAGCTTGTTCATGTTTAACATATGCTTTGTTAAACATTCCTAAAGTATCTATAAATCCTTAGTACATGTTATTATGTGCCCTATAGTAAAGTGAAGACAGTTTATCATTTACAACTGTCTGTTAATGTGTTTGTTCATGTTTAACATGCTTTGTAAAACATTCCTAAAATATCTATAAATCCTTTGTACATGTTATTATGTGCCCTACAGTAAAGTGAAGACAGTTCATCATTTATGACTGTCTGTTAATGTGGACTTTCTCCTTACCTGTTGCAAACTACCTGGCTTTCATGAATGCAGACACCAAACAATTACTAGAATTATCATTCATGTTAAGCAAATGATGCGTAAGACATTCGTAAAGAGTATGTAAACCATTTGCAGACGTTAACATGAGCCTGAGCCTAGTTGCTTCTTTTGGGCTTGTTTTCATAGACCTGTCCGCTTGTTTCTTTTGCAAAATCTGGCAACACACTGATTACCTGCATTACACCTGCAGTAGCCTACTAGGGAGGAAGTGAACAGTGATGCAGTTGCAGACTGGACAGAAATATGTCTAATTCATGTTTTATGTGTTTTAACTGTCTTGTTGCAGGTGATCGAGGTAACATAAAATGGCTAATCTTACACACATGAAGTAGCATTATGACTAGGGGGTATTTTGATGGTGGCTGTTTGTATCCACAATGTTTGTTTTGATGTGTAGGCTAGTAATGTCCTCCATGCTTAACAGTTTAGCTTAGCAGCTAAAGCTAACTTGCACTGGGAGGTGGTGACTGCAGAGGCTCCAAGCTGCTACTCTGTGATTCTGTTGCGATTAATTTCTTTGTTTAAATGTCAGTGTGTGTGCTGTGGCCAAGAGTTGCTACATTTTATATCTTAATAAATTGTTGTATACTTGTATACTATATAACGTTACTTTTGCCACTTTTTGATGTCACATGTTTTACTAATCACTGTTAAACATGAAATAATAATGCATAGTCTTCACTTTACAACAAGGCCCATGATAACATTAGCAAATGGTCAACACACTCTTTACGAATGTCTTAAGAATCATATATTAAACATGAAAGATAATTCTAGTAATTGTTTGGCATCTGCATTCATGAAAGCCAGGTAGTTTGCAACAGGTAAGGAGAAAGTCACATTAACAGACAGTTGTAAATGATGAACTGTCTTCACTTTACTATAGGGCACATAATAACATGTACTAAGGATTTATAGATATTTTACTCTACTCAGAGTCATAAGTTTACAAAATGTACTAAAGTACAGTGAACGTCTGTGCGGTTTGTCTTCATCACTGAAAATAACGTACATGTAAACTGATATAAAACTGCTGTCATGTGCAGTTGGGGTGAAGAAACACAACCATTTCACTCCTAATAATACCTATTTGATTTGACATCCTGACTTGCTGCTGTAGCTGAGGCTTGAACCTGTTACCTGCGGCTTACTAGTCAGTGACTCTATCCATTCACCTACAGCTGTTTCCTTGGAATCTGTGGTTCTGAAACCTTTTGTTGTCAACCCCCCAAATTGACATGTATTTGGGCAGTGGACCCCAATGTGAAAAGATGTAGTGTCAGGGCCCCCCATGAAAAAGATTTATATTTATGCTGTAACACATTTTTTTTTAAAGTTATTTGTCTTGTTTGTTGTTCAAGTCAAAGCACCAGGAAGGCTGTACTTGTCAGCCATCTGTTAGCTCAATGGGTTGAGACGCAGTATTCATGATCCAGAGGCCATGAGTTCAAATCCCATTGATGTCTTTCCTATGATTCTTTCCTTTGCAGACTGGCTTCCAGAAGATCAACTGAAAACTACCAGGAAGGCTATATTTGTCATCCAACTGTTAGCTCAATGGGTTGAGACGCAGTATACATGATCCAGAGGCCATGAGTTCAAATCCCATTGATGTCTTTCCTATGATTCTTTCCTTTGCAGACTGGCTTCCAGAAGATCAACTGAAAACTACCAGGAAGGCTGTACTTGTCAGCCATCTGTTAGCGCAATGGGTTGAGACGCAGTATTCATGATCCAGAGGCCATGAGTTCAAATCCCATTGATGTCTTTCCTATGATTCTATCCTTTGCAGACTGGCTTCCAGAAGATCAACTGAAAACTACCAGGAAGGCTGTACTTGTCAGCCATCTGTTAACTCAATGGGTTGAGACGCAGTATACATGATCCAGAGGCCATGAGTTCAAATCCCACTGGTGTCTTTACTGTGATGCTTCCCTTTGCAGACTAACTTCTAGAAAAACAAGTAAAAACCACCAGAAAACCTGTAACTCTCAGCCAACATTATAGCTCAACTGGTAGAGCGTCTGTCCAATAACGTGACTTGACTTGAGTGGGTTCGATTCCCACTCGAGTCAAGTGTCCCCGGTAACTTGGGGCAACGGATAAATTGACTGATATCCTTAGTGATGCTTCCCTTTGCTTCCCCAATAACGTGACTTGACTTGACTTGAGTGGGTTCTATTCCCACTTGAGTCAAGTGTCTTGGGGACACTTGTCAAGTCAAGTCACGTTATTGGACAGACGCTCTACCAGTTGAGCTATAATGTTGGCTATAATTATAGCTCAACTGGTAGAGCGTCTGTCCAATAACGTGACTTGACTTGACAAGTGTCCCCAAGATACCGGGGACACTTGACTCAAGTGGGAATAGAACCCACTCAAGTCAAGTCAAGTCACGTTATTGGGGAAGCAAAGGGAAGCATCACTAGGGATATCAGTCAATTTATCCGTTGCCCCAAGTTACCGGGGACACTTGACTCGAGTGGGAATCGAACCCACTCAAGTCAAGTCAAGTCACGTTATTGGACAGACGCTCTACCAGTTGAGCTATAATGTTGGCTGAGAGTTACAGGTTTTCTGGTGGTTTTAACTTGTTTTTCTAGAAGTTAGTCTGCAAAGGGAAGCATCACAGTAAAGACACCAGTGGGATTTGAACTCATGGCCTCTGGATCATGTATACTGCGTCTCAACCCATTGAGTTAACAGATGGCTGACAAGTACAGCCTTCCTGGTAGTTTTTAGTTGATCTTCTGGAAGCCAGTCTGCAAAGGAAAGAATCATAGGAAAGACATCAATGGGATTTGAACTCATGGCCTCTGGATCATGTATACTGCGTCTCAACCCATTGAGCTAACAGATGGCTGACAAGTACAGCCTTCCTGGTAGTTTTCAGTTGATCTTCTGGAAGCCAGTCTGCAAAGGAAAGAATCATAGGAAAGACATCAATGGGATTTGAACTCATGGCCTCTGGATCATGTATACTGCGTCTCAACCCATTGAGCTAACAGTTGGATGACAAATATAGCCTTCCTGGTAGTTTTCAGTTGATCTTCTGGAAGCCAGTCTGCAAAGGAAAGAATCATAGGAAAGACATCAATGGGATTTGAACTCATGGCCTCTGGATCATGAATACTGCGTCTCAACCCATTGAGCTAACAGATGGCTGACAAGTACAGCCTTCCTGGTGCTTTGACTTGAACAACAAACAAGACAAATAACTTTTAAAAAAAAAGTGTTACAGCATAAATATAAATCTTTTTCATGGGGGGCCCTGACACTACATCTTTTCACATTGGGGTCCACTGCCCAAATACATGTCAATTTGAGGGGTTGACAACAAAACGTTTCAGAACCGCAGATTCCAAGGAAACAGCTGTAGGTGAATGGATAGAGTCACTGACTAGTGAGCCGCAGGTAACAGGTTCAAGCCTCAGCTACAGCAGCAAGTCAGGATGTCAAATCAAATAGGTATTATTAGGTGTGAAATGGTTGTGTTTCTTCACCCCAACTGCACATGACATCAGTTTACATGTACGTTATTTTCAGTGATGAAGACAAACCGCACAGACGTTCACTGTACTTTAGTACATTTTGTAAACTTATGACTCTGAGTAGAGTATAGCCTGACTTAAACAAACAAATAACAACTTAGTATAGTCAGATTATTTTTTACACAACTTACATTTTGTAATCAAACTACCGAAACGAAAGTTGGTCACCACCGAAACGAAAGTTAAATCAGAAATAATCACTAAGTGTGGAGGCCAAAATCGTCCCCCCAAAAACCTGTTAGGAGTACGTTTCAGGCAATTTAGAGTTGATTGGTAGTACTTTGTAGTGACTTTTTTGGTCCCTAACACCACAAATGGTTTACATACTCTTTACGAATGTCTTACGCATCATTTGCTTAACATGAATGATAATTCTAGTAATTGTTTGGTGTCTGCATTCATGAAAGCCAGGTAGTTTGCAACAGGTAAGGAGAAAGTCCACATTAACAGACAGTCATAAATGATGAACTGTCTTCACTTTACTGTAGGGCACATAATAACATGTACAAAGGATGTATAGATATTTTAGGAATGTTTTACAAAGCATGCTAAACATGAACAACACATTAACAGACAGTTGTAAATGATGAACTGTCTTCACTTTACTATAGGGCACATAATAACATGTACTAAGGATTTATAGATACTTTAGGAATGTTTAACAAAGCATATGTTAAACATGAACAAGCTACCAATAGCTTGTATATATTATGTAACATCAGTTACAAATGATTTAATAATCATTTACAGATGTATTATACGTGGCTTATTCATGAATAGTTACTAATACCTTTATAGATGATTTGTAACCGTAGTTATAAAGGTTTTAGTAATCATTTACGAATGTCAATAAACAGGTTGTTAATGATTTGTTAATAGTCTACAAACTGCTTATAAACGTTTATAAATGCTTTAGAATGGGTCGTTACAAATGATTTAATAATCTTTTACAGATGTATATAAATGGCTTATTCATGAATAGTTCACTACTTACTAATACTTTACAAATGATTTGTAACTGTAGTTATAAAGGTTTTAGTAATCATTTACGAATGTCAACAAACAGGTTGTTAATGATTTGTTAATAGTTTACAAACTACTTATAAACGTTTATAAATGCTTTTTAACGGGTCATTATTGTAAAGTGCTACCCATTTTTTTCCCCGTTTCGGTAGTGTCACTACCGAAATGGAAAGTCCAGAGCTCGATGAATGTTAGGGACCAAAAAAAAAGTCACTACCAATCAACTTTAAATTGCCTGAAACGTACTCCTAACAGGTTTTTGGGGGAACAATTCTTTTTTTGGCCTCCACACTTCGTGATTTTTTCGGATTTAACTTCGTTTCGGTAGTGACACAATGGTGTCACTACCGAAACGAAAAAAAAATTACTAAGTCCAGAGCTCGATGAATGTTAGGGACCCAAAAAAAAGTCACTACCAATCAACTTTAAATTGCCTGAAACGTACTCGTAACAGGTTTTTGGGGGAACAATTCTTTTTTTGGCCTCCACAATTAGTGATTTTTTCGGATTTAACTTCGTTTCGGTAGTGACACAATGGTGTCACTACCGAAACGAAAAAAAAATTACTAAGTCCAGAGCTCGATGAATGTTAGGGACCAAATAAAAAGTCACTACCAATCAACTTTAAATTGCCTGAAACGTACTCGTAACAGGTTTTTGGGGGAACAATTCTTTTTTTGGCCTCCACACTTAGTGATTTTTTCGGATTTAACTTTGTTTAATGGTGTCACTACCGAAACGAAAAAAAAATTACTAAGTCCAGAGCTCGATGAATGTTAGGGACCAAAAAAAAAGTCACTACCAATCAACTTTAAATTGCCTGAAACGTACTCCTAACAGGTTTTTGGGGGAACAATTCTTTTTTTGGCCTCCACACTTCGTGATTTTTTCGGATTTAACTTCGTTTCGGTAGTGACACAATGGTGTCACTACCGAAACGAAAAAAAAATTACTAAGTCCAGAGCTCGATGAATGTTAGGGACCAAATAAAAAGTCACTACCAATCAACTTTAAATTGCCTGAAACGTACTCCTAACAGGTCTTTGGGGGAACACATTTTTTTTTGGCCTCCACACTTAGTGATTTTTTCGGATTTAACTTCGTTTCGGTAGTGACACAATGGTGTCACTACCGAAACGAAAAAAAAAATTACTAAGTCCAGAGCTCGATGAATGTTAGGGACCAAAAAAAAAGTCACTACCAATCAACTTTAAATTGCCTGAAACGTACAGGCTACTAATCCTACATACTTACTGCTAGTAACCCCATTCATACTTAAAAACGTTCATCTTACTGTCGACATCTTTGCCCTAAAAGGAACATTTGAAATGTTTAATAGTTTTAGAATTGTACTCCTTTAAAAATTCAGAGATTTATAATGGAGGTCGATGGAGGATTTTAAAAAAACACTTTCACCTAGAAACTCCATTCACAATTTTAAAATTCCACCTTACTGTGGACATGCATGCTTGAGATTTTTTCTTTGAAATCATTTGTAGTTTTGGAGATATTTAACTTTAAGCGCCCAATGCATTGTCAATGCGGCAATAGACATTTAAAGGCAGGCTTACAACTACATACTTACGCCTAGTAACCTCATTCATACTTTAAAATGTTCATCTTACTCTGGACATGTTTGCCTGCAAAGGAATCTTTGAAATGTTTAATAGTTTTAGAATTGTACTCCTTTAAAAGTTCAGAGATTTATAATGGAGGTCGATGGACGATTTTGCGACCTCAAAAAAACAATTTCACCTAGAAACTCCGCTCCAACTCCAATGTGTTGCTGAGTCAACCTCCTGGCCTGAACTCAAACCTGGATCGACCAGAGCCTCTGGATCCCCAGGTTGGCTCCTTGACCACTCAGCTATGGTTGAGTACTATTCACCACTGAGTTATTTCATATAATATTTATATTGTTTCTCTGTTATTACTAGCGGTGGTGGAAAAGGTAGTCACATTGTGTACTTAAGTAAATAGTAGCACACAATGTAGAGTACTTTGTTACAAGTAAAAGTACCAGTATTATTACCAATTCATTGCAGTGGATAATGTTTTGCTCAGGATCATACTGCAGCAATCAGGTCTTGAACCTTTAACCTTCGGCTAACAGCCACTCTATCCATTCACCAACAGCTGTTTCTATGATATATGTGGATCTAAAACATTTTGAAGTCAAGGCCCCCATGTGAAAAGATGTAGTGTCAGGGCCCCCCATGAGAAAGATTTATATTTAATACTTAAAAAGAACATATATATATATTTTTTCCAAATGTGTTGATACTTTCACACAATGTCAGGGATAGGAATCAAAATTATAACATTCTGGTTCATTTTGACACATTCCTGATCCTGAGCACAGACTCTCATATTGGTTGGATGCATGGTGCATATAATAGGCTATCGTATTGTAGATTAGTAGGCGATAATTCCAATATTCACTATACACTCCTCATGTTTAAGCCTAACTGAATTATATATTTATGGACTTGTATATAAATTGTATATATTTTTGGACGACTTGTGCATTTAATTTGTCGGCAATACTTTGCCACGCTTTCTCCTTGGATTCATTTATTGCAGCCGTGTTTCCTTTCTTGCTTATTATACATTTTACTTCCTCGTATGATCCCGAGGAGACATGATCACTGGGCTAAGAGCCTGACTCAAAACCGATAGGGTACAGGTTTGATTCTTGCTTCTGACAATGATTTGTTTTCTCTAAAAATGTTGAATACTTTTTAAAAGTTTTAAATATAAATCTTTCTTATCAGGGCCCCTGGCACTACATTGTTATACAAATAGCCAAATACATATCAATTTGTGGGTCCTTGACATGAACATTATTGAGAGCCACTGTGCTGTTGCTTGTCTAGATGTTTGAATGTTAATGAACCCCAATGGAAACAAGCCTTTGGCTTTTCTGTCTATTAGGCGAGGGGGCCGTGTTTTTTCAATTACTTTTTTCATTTATTTTTTAATATTTTTTGGGGAAAACTAAAAATATATAAAGTAATAATAATACAATAAAAAAAAATTAAAAAATGAAAAAAAAATATCGGAAAATCACGGCCCCCTCACGCATTAGGAGGGCAGGGTGAGTCACCAGAACCAAGGATGGGTATTTTTGATGAATCTAGCATGGTTAAAATGGAGTTTGAAGTTACAATGGGTTTGTATAGGAAGGGGGCGTGTCTAATAAAATGAATATCAAATATCTAAATACTGAATCGAGCAACTTAAACACTGTCTGGGGGGCTCACAAAGGCCTGAGTAGACGATACAATGATCAAAAGTTTTTTTGAAAAAGTGAAATATCCCCCCCAAAAAAACAACTTAAAAATATATTTTTTAATTTACATTTCCATTGATTTATTTAGCTTTTTCCCCCTTTTGCTCCGAAGTTTAGTCGTTATGCCAATTAATTCCTCCCCACACACGTGTTTGCATTTGCTGTTGTATCCTACTGACTCGCCTGCCAGTGAGGAGCCCCACCGGGAGGACGTAGAGCCTTCATCCTACTCCTCCCGCCCAACAGGTGCCACTCGTAGGAATACATGCAGTAATATCACCCTCACCACCCGTCTTCCCTCCTCCGAACACAGGCCAATTGTGTTCTTATATAGACGCTCGACAAAGCCAGATGCGCCACAGTGGATTCAAAGCCACAAACTCCGTGGTGGTGGGCAGGCACTTAACCACTGCGCCACTCGAGTGCCCCCTAAAAGAAATCTGCTAAGTAGGACAAATTTACACGACTGCAAAGACGAAACAGAAGTGGGGTCGAGAGCGGACACCTGCTGTAGTCAGTGGCGTGCACAGACATTTTGAGGGGCAGGTGCTCAAGTAAATTATACTTTTTTTTTTGTTTACTTGGTCTGCTCTTTTTTCCCACTACACCTATACACCTCTTTGCCAAAAATAGCAGATCTACAAGCCCACAACGCCTCGCACTGCGAGGCGTTGTGGGCTTGTAGATTGGCTATTTTTGTTCTAATGTTCTCCTCAGAAAAGGGATGCTAGGTCTCGAGTGGTTATTGTGAAAAGAAAAATCATATCACATAAAGATTTGGCGGACCCCCTGTAGTAACTCTGAGGACCCCCTAGGGGTCCCGGACCCCCTGTTGAAGACCCCTGCTGTAAACTGGAAAAAACAAAAAACTTTGTTTCCCTTTTTTTCAAAAGGGCACTTCTGGTCAAGAGGGCAAAGGGCAGGTGCTCAAGCACCACCTAGAGTCTATCTGTGCACGTCCCTGGCTGTAGTTTCAGCGATTCAGTTGCACAGACTGTATGAGGGAAGTAGGCCTATTTGAAAATTGTTTGAGTAAAGTGTCTGGCTCTGAGACTATTGCAGGGGTAACAGATGCCATATTCCAGTGCCAAGTTCCTTGTAATACTTGAGTCATAACTTCTGATGTATGGTATTTTCTATGCGGCAGAATACCCCTTACTTGACATACCCAAGTGTCCTTTTATCAAAGAAAAAAAAAATATATACACTGATTATGCAATCAACACTATGCCTTGATTACCTGTAAAGGCTTTTAACTCAGTGATTTTAGCTCATAGCCATTGTAGCTACTTTGCTAAATGATCGTAATCGAGTTATACTGAACTAGTGTCAGTTTGCAAAAGAAATGGATTGTTTGATTACAGAGATGACGTTTATTAATCTGCAAAACAAAAACACAAATTGACTGAATGAGTTTTATTTCAAACATTGAATTTGGAAAATCAGTCCATGTGTCATGTCTAACAAAACATGCATACAAAAAAAGAACACAGCCAGACCCAAAGCTGAACTGACATATCAGCTGACTACCAAACAAATCAAGGTTTCAGTCATATACAGGTATTGAACATGTTTATGTATAACCGAGTGTGTTGAGCCACACTTGCAATTGAAGATAAAACAATTGAAGAAATGAAGCTACATTCGGCGGACTTTTCTTTCTCTCTTCGAAGCGAAGAGAGAAAGAAAAGTCTGCCGAACGTTGCGAAGCAGGCTTCGCATATACACATATACAAAATGTCACAGGTGATATAACGGTCACCTGTGAAAAGGAAATGTGGCTTTCAAGGAATCGATAATGGTAAATTGTGCTTCGAATGTTCTGAATTTATCCTTTGTACAGCCAGATATATACATTTCTGGTAGAAAGAGAGAGCACGAGAGCACGGCGTGCTTTCTTAAAGATTTACAGTACAGTGTGCCATGGTCATGTACAGTAATTGACATTTACATCCTCTCATAAATGTAAACCCTTACATATTAGTACGAGAGGGAGACCACTCCCACATATACGGTATGTAATGTAATACAGTATCATGACTAATGTGTCATACTGTTTTTTTTTTGCAGGCAGGACATCCAGCTGTTTTATTGCTGCTGACACTGTACGTCAGCATTCTGCTCCAAGGTAGTTTCTCTTCTGCCCCTCTGGCCGTACGCATATCAGCAGTTCTTTGAGCCACATTCATTAAAGATCAGCCAACCGTTAAGGCACTAGGTGGGCCAAATGCTATACTAATTTACGATTCAAACAGTACAGTTTTACATTTGGACAACTTTGTTTTTTTACAACCAAGGTTTATATTTTAGCTTGTAATTAAAGTAAATAAAAGATGAGTGTTATTTTTTTTTTCCATTTACTGCTTTCTATAGTTTTAGCAATTTTCACGATATTTTTTACAGTGGGCGGGGGCATTCTGTCCGGTGGCTATATATGCCTTTTCACTCAATAAAAACGGTCATGTGGTCTTTGATGGCCAGATGTGAGTTATTGGGGGCTAGAAGAGCTACTGTAAATAATTATAAAGAAAATGCCGGGTTACTGTGTAAAGAAAATACATATTTAGCCACCGGACAGAATGCCCCCGCCCACTGTAAAAAAGATCGTGAAAATTGCTAAAACTATAGAAAGCAGTAAATTCAAAAAATGTAACACTCATCTTTTATTTACTTTAATTATAATCTAAAACATAAACCTTGGTTGTAAAAAAACAAAGTTGTCCTTCAAAAAATAGCATATCTACAAGCTCGTAGCGTGGCACTTTAACTTAATGTTTTAACTATACTTAACTATATTAACTATGAATCAATGTAAGTAAGGCAATACATTACAAAAACAACATTACAAGAAAACCACTTATTACAGAAACAATGTACCCAATGAACACATACCAAAAAAAATCAAAGTTTTAGGTCTCCTATATGCCATTACAAACAAATTTTCTTAGGCAATAAAAATAATTCTAATAAAAATAATGCATAGATTTAAATGATTATCTTCTTGCATGCTCCTTACTCAATACTCAAAAAATTACAGAAAAACAGTTTTTTTTTTTTTATCAAAAATGCATTTTTTTTTAGCACCTTCAGGTGTTTTGTGATTAGCACCTCTATGGTTGTACTACGAGTACAACCATACTGTACTATGAGCAGCACCTGGGCAGCACCTGGAGCTTCCAGAGAGGGTGGTTGGGGGGGTGGGTGGGGAAGAGGAGGAGGAAGAGAGGTGATATGGCGGGGCTGGGTGGGCGATTGAGAGTCCTCTCTGTATATCAGAAACAGGATCCCCAACCTGGAAGCAGAAAATGGTGACGTTTAAAATGTGGGTCTTTTCTTCTACACCAGGGGTTCTCAAACTTCATGTCAAGAAGCCCCTAAATTATATGTATTCGTCTGCAGACAGAAGTTGAAACATTTCGTTCAACTTCGACAAAATAACACAACGGTAAAACACAAAGTAAAAGCAGGAAACAAGCAAACAGGCATACCATTTACCAGGTCATCAGCTGCACTCCAACATCCCCCTCTCACTACACTACCGGTGTGGCGAGGACACATAGATTGGCAATCTGCTTCCTGCCTGTTCAGAAAGGCCTTAAATACTTGTGACATCACTTTATCTCTGCCTCCCTCTAGCCTAATTGATCCCCAAGCGCCGGCTCCCAGAGAGAATGGCTGATCCAAAAAAAAAAAAAAATCACCAGACAGTAACAGTAAGTAATGGCACACACAAAAAAAATTTAACTGTTACATAACAGTTAATGTGTTTTTTCATGTTACCTTTTAACAAACCATACACTCAAACGAAAAATTAAATTTGTCACCAGGCATTCAAACAGCCACCAGGTTATTGTAGACAGCCCCCAGGTTATTGTAGCTGAAAAGCTACGAGTTTGCATGTCTGTAACACATTGCATTAACTGCGTTTTTAATAATTTGAACACCTCCGGGAAATCAATGTGAATAAAATGGTTGTTGCCTGGCATAATTGCTGTTATACATAGCATAATTGCTATGTATGATAAAACAGAAAAGGCTGCTTGAGATGAAGATGATTCATCATCATCATCATCATCATCATCATCAGCATCATCATAATCATAATCATCATCTTCATCTTCATAATGATAAATATCATAATATATCTCTTCGACATATTGTTTATATATGTATGAATATATACTATTCCTCTTCACCCTGTACTTCAGATCCAGCAGCTTGAGACAGATGTAATCTTTCACTAAAGTGGAGCAGCATTTGCGTGTGTCAGATGGTTGAGTATCGTCTGAGGTGAAGTTCCCTGCATCTTCAGCCAGCGGTTCATCCTGGACTTGCGGTGACGGAGGTGCCTCCATTGCCGGGATCTCCTCCAAGGTCGGGGGATGGCGTTCATTGGTGGCCATTGAAGTAGGTAAACTGATATGTAATGATATGCTTTAGGCTGTGGGAACCAACTCTTGCTGAATTGTCTTTGCTTATCTCTCTGGGTCGCTGATGGAACTCCACTCAACCAAGGCGTGTCGAGCCTTTTTATAACGTTGGCTGCGGCCCTAATGTCACTAAGGTGATGTCAGGCATCTCCATATATGGAGTGAACCACTCTGTTACACTCACCCCCCTTTGACCTCCTTCCACAGGGAAACCTGATCTTCATCTTCTGGAATTCTGTGTTCCGAGTTCAGCTCCTTTTTTTTTAAAACATCTGTTTCTTGCAGTTTTTTTTTTTTTTTCACATAGGTATTTTTCAAAAATATCGACAACAGGAATTGCACAGATAAAGAAAATACAAAAACAACATAAAACAAAACAGAGACATACAAAACACAACAACAACATACACAACTTGACTAAACTGAATGACATACAAACAACATGAGGCTGATGACAAGTTCAGCTCCTTTTAACCAATGAATGAGAAGCTTCTACTTTTAGTTCAATGGTGGGGTGCAGTCAGTTATGAAGTCATTGCTGTGACGTCAGGCATGGCCCATATTTGGGCATAATTCGGTCACAGCCTCACAGGCACGGGGATGGGCAAGTTAGCTCTGTTTCCTCTGCCATCTTGCGAATCTCAACACCGCGGTCCACGCTTCTTCTGTCATATAACTCCACAGTTTGAATTCAAAAATAAAAACAAGACTGCTCTATATGATAAGTGGTTAAAAGTTGTGTATGGTTCCAAGGGATGTGGTAAAAGTAATACATAGCCGCGAGCTGCAAGACCACGTCCATTCTCTTGCAGGAATCACGTGACCACTCATGCAGTTTTCTAAGCTAAATGTGGTTTGGGGGTTATGTGGATACAGAAAGAAATCTTGGAATGGGTGTACTGAAGCACTACAGTACACCCAACTGCCCTAAAAGAACACCTTCAGGAGGCTGCAATTCAAAACTGGCCCCTGTAAAAGTCATAACCGAATCCACAGACGCGCTGCCTGTAGGCTGGCAGGGCTGTGCTTTGCTTTGCTGTAGGCAAGGTTCGCCTGGGCCACCACACAGGCAGGGGGCCCCATGAGATCTTTTTTTTGTTTGTTTTAATATAAATTGAAATAAACAGCTTTCCAATCCATTCGAGGCCCTTAAAAACATCCAACATGCGCCTCCAAACACTCAGGGGGCCCCATGAGATAAACTCAAATTATTATTTAAAAAAAATATATAAATAAACAGCTTTCCAAATCATCGCGTGAGAGATGTTATCGTTCCAGCCGTTAGCCAGGACCATCGGGCAAAATGGAGGCATGCTTTTTTTCACATGGAATGCACGTTGTGGAGTCTACAGTTTAAACAGCGCTGCGCAGCTCAATGGTGAGATTTCGGCACCGAACGTAATCTGTTATTATAAAATGCTGGCACCCAATGTGTTAAAGAGCGTCCCCCACCAAATCTACCGGAACTACATAATATTCATCAGAACCGGACCAGCACTCTGACCACGGGATTCGGGCAATCAATTAATACCTTTGCAATGACTACATTCATGGCAAGTATTTCCTAGAGCTTTAAGTCCAAAAATCAGAACTAACCCTTTAACACATTGACCGCCAGAGGTTAATCTCATAATGTACTCACCAGTGCCAACGTTTTCTTGTTTTTGTTTTTTTCACGTCGCCATAGACCTTGTTAAAATCCTTAGAATTGAGCTGTGCACTGTTTGTAAACATAGCGCAGACCTGCCTGGTTCGACCAGTGAAAACCACGTGTCGAACGGTTTATGTTAAACAGAGAAAAAACTACAAGGAGAAAATTGAGTTTCAGTTTCGTCAACAGGGGCTGATGATCGGCAAAACCGGATCCCGAATAATTCTGTTTCCGGTGGTGTTACAATGAAATGTGACGTATCGAAGTGTTAAGCAATAAAGCTGATACATACTGTAGTAACATAATAGCACAGGTCATAGACAAACACAGGTAAGTACAACAATAGTAGACCTATGCACACACCTTAATCAATGGAACCTAGGGGCTCGCCACAGGGACACCAGCACGATGAGGTGGCAGAGGTGAAGCGACGCAGGCACGGGGATGGGCAAGTTAGCTCTGTTTCCTCTGCCATCTTGCGAATCTCAACACCGCGGTCCACGCTTCTTCTGTCATATAACTCCACAGTTTGAATTCAAAAATAAAAACAAGACTGCTCTATATGATAAGTGGTTAAAAGTTGTGTATGGTTCCAAGGGATGTGGTAAAAGTAATACATAGCCGCGAGCTGCAAGACCACGTCCATTCTCTTGCAGGAATCACGTGACCACTCATGCAGTTTTCTAAGCTAAATGTGGTTTGGGGGTTATGTGGATACAGAAAGAAATCTTGGAATGGGTGTACTGAAGCACTACAGTACACCCAACTGCCCTAAAAGAACACCTTCAGGAGGCTGCAATTCAAAACTGGCCCCTGTAAAAGTCATAACCGAATCCACAGACGCGCTGCCTGTAGGCTGGCAGGGCTGTGCTTTGCTTTGCTGTAGGCAAGGTTCGCCTGGGCCACCACACAGGCAGGGGGCCCCATGAGATCTTTTTTTTGTTTGTTTTAATATAAATTGAAATAAACAGCTTTCCAATCCATTCGAGGCCCTTAAAAACATCCAACATGCGCCTCCAAACACTCAGGGGGCCCCATGAGATAAACTCAAATTATTATTTAAAAAAAATATATAAATAAACAGCTTTCCAAATCATCGCGTGAGAGATGTTATCGTTCCAGCCGTTAGCCAGGACCATCGGGCAAAATGGAGGCATGCTTTTTTTCACATGGAATGCACGTTGTGGAGTCTACAGTTTAAACAGCGCTGCGCAGCTCAATGGTGAGATTTCGGCACCGAACGTAATCTGTTATTATAAAATGCTGGCACCCAATGTGTTAAAGAGCGTCCCCCACCAAATCTACCGGAACTACATAATATTCATCAGAACCGGACCAGCACTCTGACCACGGGATTCGGGCAATCAATTAATACCTTTGC
Organism: Gymnoscopelus microlampas; assembly: GCF_963454915.1. Classification (NCBI taxonomy): domain Eukaryota; kingdom Metazoa; phylum Chordata; class Actinopteri; order Myctophiformes; family Myctophidae; genus Gymnoscopelus; species Gymnoscopelus microlampas. The sequence continues at coordinate 47,819,955 of NC_139942.1, read as the reverse complement.
AATGACTACATTCATGGCAAGTATTTCCTAGAGCTTTAAGTCCAAAAATCAGAACTAACCCTTTAACACATTGACCGCCAGAGGTTAATCTCATAATGTACTCACCAGTGCCAACGTTTTCTTGTTTTTGTTTTTTTCACGTCGCCATAGACCTTGTTAAAATCCTTAGAATTGAGCTGTGCACTGTTTGTAAACATAGCGCAGACCTGCCTGGTTCGACCAGTGAAAACCACGTGTCGAACGGTTTATGTTAAACAGAGAAAAAACTACAAGGAGAAAATTGAGTTTCAGTTTCGTCAACAGGGGCTGATGATCGGCAAAACCGGATCCCGAATAATTCTGTTTCCGGTGGTGTTACAATGAAATGTGACGTATCGAAGTGTTAAGCAATAAAGCTGATACATACTGTAGTAACATAATAGCACAGGTCATAGACAAACACAGGTAAGTACAACAATAGTAGACCTATGCACACACCTTAATCAATGGAACCTAGGGGCTCGCCACAGGGACACCAGCACGATGAGGTGGCAGAGGTGAAGCGACGCTGACCGTAAGTTGGTGGACGGGTAGGTGTCCACCGACCACCACCGGCACCTTTTCCACGACCACTCTATGCATAGCAGGATCAGCACCCTGGAAGCAGAAAACATGTTAAAGACGGGTGCCGTGATTTTCAGTGAAAAAAAAAGAAAATTATTCAGAATTTTACAATACTTTTAAAATGTCTATGTACAAGCTGTGCGCTTGTATATGCGCTATTTTTGAATAGCCAAAAGTATAAAATATGGTTTAAGTGGTTAAAATGATTGTGACGCTATATTAGCGCCCAGACCCCACTTTGAGAACCAATGTTTTTCACTGACCGTTTCGTTTGTTTTAGGTTTTTTGCTCCTTTTAACCACTAAAAAGGCAAATGGAACCCTAGGACAATTTCATAGTTCGTTTTTTTCCTGTAGGCTACCGGCATGGCAGGCTAGTAAGTATATAATCAATGCAGCCGTTTGTTAGATTTACAGTAGGTGTGCCCAGAGCCATTGGTGTGTCAATGTGCAAGCATAGACAGACAGTAGTCTAACAGTACTGTCAATACTTGGACAGTGTCACAGCTAAATCTAACACCCATTATTGATGTCATTAGCTACAGGGGTGTTGCTTACATCATGGTGTACTATAAGGTCAGCCTCCTGCAGCCTGCCATGTTTTTACCCTGCTGTAGTTTTTAAGACAGCCTACACAATCAGCCTAGGTGGGTTTCATGACTCTTGAAGCCCCATTTTCAAAATTGTCAACAGGGTTTATAATAAATGCAATTTATATAACGAAAATACGTAACCGGTTAATATGCAAAAAAATATATATAAGTGGTTCAGTTCCCCTCACCTGAACAGAACTAGAACTTGAGGCATATTGACCCAGCCGGCCACTCTACCGCCGAACCAGTTCCTGACATTGGGGACCCCTTCAGTACCGCTCCACAGGAGGTAGGGCAGGGTGTGGAGGTACCACACGTAATTGAAGAAGTGGAGAGAGCGGCTGAATACCATACCAATGAGGTTGGCGGTGAAGAGGACCAGCACGATCTGTGATTCTCTGTTAAGGCCTGATGCAAAATTTAAGCGTATGTATATCGTTGCCGTCAGGCCAACGTCTCTCCAACAAAAAAAAGTTAACTATTGCAACAAGAACGTCGCTTCCGTAAGGCAGAAACCTTTTCTCTCCATACATAACTTGTCCATGTTTCTTCGTAAATGGAATGAAAATGTTTTATTTATGTTTTATTTTATCTGTAGCTGAAATAGCTTGTAGATCTGTGATTGACATTTTTTCTTTTTTAAGTTAAAGTGGTTTAGGTGTGTGGGTTTCATAAATACTTATAAGTAAGAAAAGTATAAGAGCTTGTGACTAAATAGATAACATTGGATCCAGTAGAACACAGGTTATTTTCTCCATCTTCTGAAAAGCAACAGTCTTGGACATACAAGGTCCTTGCCACCCAATTGCAGCTAGACTTTGGAACCAACAGGTCATATGCATTATTTCAAACAGTTCCAGACATACCTTCTTCACATTCCCAGCAGGCTCTTTGGTTAAAAAGGATATTGTCTGCAGAGGCTTTCCAACGATTACGGTCCCTGTCCTTTCGCTTCATGAAAAGGTCTATGAAACTGTCTGCTGGACTGAAAACAGAGGAAGTCGAGTGTCATTCTTAAAGTAAACTTCATCGTGGGATTTCAACTGGATTGGAGTTTATACACTTTGCCCTCTACTGTTTACAATCTATGTAGTAAATGGCATGAACTCTAGTCAACATACAATGCAAATGTAAACAAAACGCTGCTGTCGGACAGAAACCTGTTATTGTCTCCGCCAGGCCGAAGGCATGGCCCAGACTATGTTTTGCACCGTGGGAGTGTGTCTGAGCAGCTAATTTCCGGCACCGTTGGCCCAATCAACGTTAAACTGTGCACACACTCCCTGGATGCCAGAGCACAACTTCTGGCCCTGGTCTTTTTCACATGTTATAGCGCCACCAGGAGGCAGATTTTTGCTAAACATTTTTGAGCGGTGTAGCCGCTCCTATAAGTGGGTTTGAAAAGTTTTCAAACCCTCCGTTTGCTGTAATGTGTACTTTCGCTGTACTGTGATTGGCTGATTGTTATTCAGACCCTTTGCTCAGTACTGTGATTGGCTAGCGAGACGCATGATGTCATTAATAACCTATAAATAGCACCACTCATTTAAAAAAATGTGACATAACTGACATTCCCATGAAACCTTCCATCACTGTGATGACCACTGTTGTTTTTAGCGGCGCTAGCCGCTCTATACCTTTAGGTATAGAGCGGATATTAGCCCTCTATGCCTGGCTTTTGCGTCAACGTTCTGATTGGTCAGGTGCGCCAACGTTCTGATTGGTCAGGTGCGTCAACGTTCTGATTGGTCAGGTGCGTCAACGTTCTGATTGGTCAGGTGCGCCAAAGTTGTGATTGGTCACTATTCATGACATCACTATGATGTCATGAATATAGAATTCGATGTCTATATAAACGATGACAATGACTTCATCTTATTATTCATTTGGCTAAAGTCTCCGTCTAGGTAAGTTATTTAAAGTTAATATGACGAATAGAAAGAGAAAGATACAAGAACAGATGAAGGGTGAATGTATAGAAAGTCTGAGTTCGGGACCCAGTCATCCGTTATGACAGAATGGTTTGATAGAGACGATCGAGAATCCAAGAGTCCGTTAAGGTTCTGATTGGTCAGGCCCGTCAAGGTTCTGATTGGTCAGGCCCGTCAAGGTTGTGATTTGTCAGGCAAGGGGACTATTCATGACATCACTATGATGTCAAGGTTTATTTTTTATTTCCTCATGTTTTTTTTTGTATATATTTTTATTTGGCTAAAGTCTCCTTCTAGGTAAGTTATTTAAAGTTAGATCCTCAATTTAACTTTATCTGTCGTCGACGCTCTGATTGGTCAGACCCGTCAACAAAGTGATTGGTAAAGCTTCACATGACACATGGCTATAAACACATTATAAACACATATCGATGACATAATGTATTCAAAGGCGCCGCTACCTTCACACAGGGTGTGATTTTTAAATAGCACCGCTCACTTCACACTGGGTGGATGATTCCACAGCTTGGGAGCCAGAGTAGATGTTATTTGCACCTTCTCCAAGAAAGACCCACTAAATGAAATATTACAATGAGTAGGCCCATGTCTTTCAATTAAAATGTCCGTGTTCAGGCCTCAATTACTCTGTGAGCTTAAACTGTGATAACTGGCAGCAAATGGTCAGCCGTGTGGCCAGCCAATGCCAAGCCAACGCTGTGGCGTGTTGGATGGAATAAAGTAAACAGTGATGGAACAAAATAAACAGTACATCACAGCTCTGCCCTCGACGACCTTGGCACTGCCAACGTTGGTCTTACCTCCACCAGTGGTAGCGGACAAACATCAGCAGCGTGCATAGGTAGGCCACCCACAGCAGCACGGAGAAGCACCAACTCACGAAGAACCACTCTGGCAGGAAATGCCAGTTGATCGTCCATTCAAAGTGGAACACTCGGCTCATGTAGCCAACAGGATTCCCCCCCAGCAGCAGCTGTGACAAGGTGAGGAAGACAGTGAGCTGGCGTTTTATAGAGAGCAGGTCGTGTAAACTGAATTCCATTTCAGTATGGTATGAAAATGTATTTGCAGAGACTTGGTTGATATAGGTAATCTAACACAGCTAAATATGATTGTCTGGTTAGTTTCTCAAAGTTATGTTCTCATCACGTTTTAATTCATTTCAAAAGTGGATCGATTTGTTTTGCCCAAGAATTCCAAGAGAAAGGATGAAAAATTACAATCCATGACTTACTAGCCGCAAAATGGTGTTCAGCCTACATTGACTTAATTATTGAGGTACGTTTGGTGACATTTAATGACTACAGAGTCCAACTACAAATAAAGCCATTAAACAGGATAATTGTTACATTTATTTAGTCAATTAGGATATATGGCTGAAACTGTGACTAGACAATGTATTGACAACGTTATGTTCCTTAAAGAATATGTACCTGTATAACTGCACATAGAGTCAGTTTGGGGAGTGTACTTTTGAAACCAAACTCATTCAGGAGAAGAAATAGAAGGCCAGGGAAGAAAAGTAGCACATTCATCTTCACAGACACTGCTAAACTGTAAGAGAAAGAGAGAGGGAGAAAGTGTAATTTCAACTGGTCCATTTGGAACCTCCTTCTCAAGGAACCCAGAGGGTCCCTGGACCCCACTTTGAGAATCCCTGAACTACAGTAGGTCACTGAACAGTAAGGAACACTGAATGGAAAGCATTAGGCATACATTGCTGTTGGTGAGACAAGTCCAATAAATGTACGATACCTGTGCACTAGTTCAGCATATGCACACTATGACGTACAGTACATACACAGAGATGCAGGTAAATAGATATTTATATGCACATACTGCCTAATTTGCATATGCACATATGGAACCATGCGCACAGCACCTTCAAGCACCTCTATGTGTGCTATGACTAATGTACATATTCTTTCTTTGTCATTGTTCCTGTTTGCTGTTATTGCAAGGAGACTGCAATAGGACAACACATGGGACTGTACTTGCCTATACATCCCACAGCCGAGGGTCCAGTGTCTGTCCATGAAGAGATTGACCGCTCCAAAAAGCAGCAAATTGGCCACTGCTACATCGAACAGCCGCAGCAAAAAGATGTGATGCGCCAACGCCTCAAAGCACACAAAGAACACCACATAGCCAGGGACCTGGAAACAAACACATATGGAATACATACACACAAATAAATATGCAATATCCATATATTTTTTATTCCTCCACTGGTGAAAGCCGCGGCTCGAGACATTATGTTTTCAGGTTGTTCGTCTGTCCCTCTCAACATCTTGAACACGATGTCTCAGGGATGCCTTGAGGAAAGTGTCATTTTGCACAAACAAACTTCCACTTGTTCTCAAGGATGAACTGATTAGAATTTGGTGGTCAAAAGGTCAAGGTCATTGAGACCTCATAAAAAGTTTCATACTCGTCAATTGAGTGATAACATTTCACCCCCCCCCCCCCCCCCAAAAAAACAACAACACCTTTTAAGTCTTCTATGTATATTACATGAGGCTGGACACTGGACAGACTGTAAACTGCAACTGGTAGGCGGAGGCATACAACCACGATGCAATATTTCTAGTTTTGGCAAGATTTCTGTTCACTGTATTGTATGCCAAAAGCTAAACTGTAGTGCACTTATGCATTCTAATAATACTGTTGAATGATGATTAAGTGATCAAAACTAAAACAGACATACGTTTCCGGTCTCGTTGTATATCCTGAAGAGCAGCAGCAGAATCATGAAATACACGACAGCAAAAATTATGTGGCCCAGGACAATGTTCACCCCGTGGTTGGTGATGTAGTACAGAGCTGTGAACACATACATGGACCCAGCTGGGTACCTGAAAGAAAACACAAGGACATGATCGTCTGAAGACACTAGGGATGGGACCATATGAAAATTACATGTCACGATTATTGTCCCATCCCTCGATACTCCTTAACTGTTCACACAACATCCTAATGTAGGTTAGATGCTGACTGCAGGGCTCAACCACTTTGTGTCACATAGTGATATGATACTCACAACAAAAGGCCGTCTCCTTCAATCAGAATCATCTGGGTGTAGTCATTCGAAAACATCATCAAAGGGCCTGGGTCTACCTTCAGCTGGGTGTAGTCATAGGTACCGTAAGCGTGTTGCTCCACCTCAACCATATAGGCTTTCCAGTCTAAATGATTGTCTGCGGGAAGATATTGAAATGATCATGGAAGTCACCTACAAAGCCAGTGCTTTGTCGAGCGTCTATACGAACACAATTGGCACCGTGTTCAGGGGAGGGAAGCTGGGCGGGGAGGGTGGCATTCGTCACTGCACATAATCCTACGGGCAGCACCTGTCAGCAGGGATTGTTGGGCGGGAGGAGTAGGACGTAGACTCTACATCCTCCCGGTGGGGGCTCCTCACTGGCAGGTGAGTCAGTAGGATACAACAGCAGTGACCCCACACACATTGCTGAATGTTGGGAGGAATCAATTGGCATAACGACTAAATTGGGGAGAAAAGGGGGTAAAACCCACCAAAAATGAAGAAAATGACTAACTACGTGGTAGGTAATCAGACAGCCTTGTAAGTCATAATAAATTACATAGATGCTCAAGTCCAGATGTGACAGATTTTGTCTCATGTCACAATATCGTCATAATACGTTGTTGAATGAACGTATGAATGAATGAATGGTTCAATTCGATACTTTTGAACAATACAGTGTGTAACATTACAAAAAACATTTTCTTTTAGCCTGATCGAAAAGGTATAGGCAGATGCTTATAGCTTATTAGTGCAAATCCTTTTTACATTTGTTACTTTTAACAAGATACACAAGAACATGAACATAATCACGAGTCACGACACAATTGTAAATCTGTTTTTGGCAAGCGACATTCACTGGGCAACTTAACATTGTGGGTACACCAATGTTAAAAAATAGGCAATTTAGAAAGTGGTCTGAAGTCATCTAAAAGCCAAGTATATGATTTTAACTTGCGTAATATTTCTACAATTGCTACAACAGCTGAGGCAATCATTCATTATGGGCATGATAAAGAAAGTTGAATGGTAGGTCTGATACTGAATGTACTGTTCAATGTTCAAATCATGTAGGCCTATACTTTGCATTACTTCAGAGACCAATTTCCAAATTCAGATTTGTATCTAGGTCCCCACTCTTCCTGTAGACAGTGAATTCACTTGAGCCTAGCTGGCAACAATGTGTTTAGAATACACTTTTTGGGCAGAAAGAAAATGTCCGCCAGGCGGAAATTATTGTATTCGCTCCACTGCGCCCTCTACAGATCTGGTCAATGGTAATTTATATTGACCAGATCTGTAGAGGTCGCAGTGGAGTAAATACAATAAATTCCCTCTGGCGGACACATTCTTTTCTTCCCAAACGTGTATTATACAGAGAAGGTGGGGTACTGAGAGGCTTCCCACCCTGGAGAATAGACGTTCAACGACACAAAACAGCATGGCCTGCTAACACATTGGTTCTCAAAGTGGGGTCCGAGGACACTTGAGGGGGTTCCCAACTAAATGGACAGGGACCAAATGGACCTTTATAGGTCTGTAACTCTGAGACTGTACAACGGGTCCATTTGGTTCCAGAGTTAAATTAAGATTGATTTTACAATATGAATTGGGGTCCCAAAAAGAGAGACATACATGCCATTAAATGGGGGTCCGTAGCCTAATGCATGTCAAACTGAGGGTCCTAGAAATTAAAATGGTAGAAAATCACTGCTAGAGCCGTAAAAATCTCCTATTATGGGGGTCCCTGGCGTATCTTTTCAAATGGGGGTCCGCGGGCTAATAAGTGTCTATTTGGGCCGCGGGTCCTTGGCACGAAAAAGTTTGAGAACCACTGTGCTAACAGACGTGGCATAAACTTACATTCGTATATGAATAACTTCAGGAGGTAGAACAGCAGCCCTGGCCACAGTGTCGACAGCAGATTTGCCCAGAGAAATGTTGCAATGTTGTGAATGAGCTTCAGAGCCACAATGAAAGCCCAGAACCTTTTCATATATGGTAATACTACATTCCACAGCCGGACGACGGCATCCCACAGCCAGACGACGGCAGCCCACAGTCTGGCAAAGGTCCACGGTGCCCTCTTCACCTTTTTTTTTTTTTGTCCCGCCATCTCTCTGGTCTGAAATTAGAAACACCGTAGCCTTAGATTAACTATCTATCGTAGATGTATTTTATCGATTTTGACATTTTTATATCTACGAGAGTCTTAGCTCCCCCCCCCCCCAGTTTCCACTGGATTGTCACCTCCAAAGACCGCAGTTCCCCAAACATTTACAAATGCTAAATACAAGGCGCTTACCCGCGTCCCCCAAATGTTAACTCTGTCTCCGGAGTAGTTGGTGGAACAATGGATTAGTCCATATTTTTCAATAAATAAGTGTTTAAATACAGTCTGTGGCCGAACGCCACCCCCCCCCCCCTCGTTACATTGGGTTACGTTGAGTGCAAAGCATAGAAAAGCACATTGGCCAAGGAAACCAGTAAATAAGGTACAAATACACCTCCAATACACTCACAGACTTACAGAACATTTACAGTGTATTTAGCTCCAATCGGAACCTCACCCTCCGCTGTATAGCTCCGAGATGAGGTTCCATATCGTTCTCTGCCGTTCGGCTGAAAAATGTCCGCACATTTGCCACTTTACATGTTTCTTACCCCTTTCTGCACATCGTATCCAAAAAGTAAAGGTATTCTGAAATGATCACAGATGTTTGAAATTTTAACTCACCATAAAATCTAACAAACGAGTTGAAAAAAGCACTTTATTCGCCTCTCTCCTCCGCCGGTTACATGTTTTTAAGACATTGCGCAAGAGTTGCGCCCATAGAGATAACATTACTCATTGCCCTACTGGTCAAATGTTGAATTGCATCTTCTAATGCATAATATTATTGAACCGGCTCAGGAGAGAAGCGATTTAAACAGTTTTTTCAACTCGTTTGTTAGATTTTATGGTGAGTTAAAATTTCAAACATCTGTGATCATTTCAGAATACCTTTACTTTTTGGATACGATGTGCAGAAAGGGGTAAGAAACATGTAAAGTGGCAAATGTGCGGACATTTTTCAGCCGAACGGCAGAGAACGATATAGGACCTCATCTCGGAGCTACATAGCGGAGGGAGAGGTACTATATGGGGCTACAGTGTATTCAGAAAAGGTTTCACTTACGATCTTTGCTTGTGCAGCGAGTGAGTGACGTTAGCTTCCAGCACCGTGCGTAAGCTAAGCTAACTGCCACTAATCACTTGATTGCTGATAGACAACAGCTGGAGAAGTCAGGTGGAACTTTATGAACAGAACCCCCTAAACAAAATAAAGCATTGACCTGCCCCTAGAGGGCGTTAAACAGCACTGCAGGAATGTCAGAAATAGTCTTAATAGTAGCAACCTTGTAGTGGGCAGTGGTGGTGGTGGAAAGTAACTAAGTACATTTACTTACTGTACTTAAGTACAATTTTGAGGTATTTGTACTTTACTTGAGCATTTCCAATACTTTTACTTCTCTACATCTCAGAGGCAATTATTGTACTTTTACTCCACTACATTTATTTGAAAACTTTAGTTACTAGTTACTTTTCAGATATAAATTATGATATTATGAAACATACATTAACCACTTAAGCCCTATTTTATACCTAGGCTATTTGAAAATAGGCCGGGCGATCTACAAGCTCACAGCGCGTCGCAACGTGTGTTGAGCTTGTAGATCTGCTATTTTCAAACATTTTAGTACTTTTACTTTTGGTACTTTAAGTACATGATGCCAATACTTTTGTACTTTGTGTACTTCTACATTGCAGTATCTATACTATACTTTTACTAAGTAAACAAATTGAGTACTTTTTCCACCACTGGTAGTGGGGCAGAATAGCAGTTTATCCATTTATTTTTTGAATTGATAACTTTTCAATATTATTTTTCAAACATTTTAAAAACACAAATCTTGTATGGGGGTCCCTGGCCTGGTAAAGCCCCTCCCTCCGGAAAATCTCATTTCCATTTGAATGGAAATGAGATTTTCCGGAGGGAGGGGCTTTACCAGGCTAGGGGGTCCCTGGCATAACATTTTCAGGGGGGGGGGGGCGGACAAATACATATTAATCTGGGGCTCCTTGCCGTGAAAATATTTAAGAACCACTCGTTTAAACATTTGGAAACAAACCCAAAATAAGCAACAACACTTTAGAAACGAGCCCCAAAACGCAATCTGCAACTATCAAGATACATTTACAGGCAACTTATAATAAGCAGACATGCAACACTGCCTGGAATGCCCCTCCTGTCACTTGACACAGGAATATAGCAGATCTACAAGCCCACACCGTGTTGTGGATGCTATATGTTGTGAGGCAGTGTGCTCGCCTGGTACGTTCACCTGGGTTTTCCCTTCCGCTCAGTGCTCAGATCCGGTTGACAGCCCGCCCTACTGGTTCCAGTCATTTCTACTTGCATATAAAGCACACACAAACAGTTTCCGTATCAGCTCTAAGACCGGATCTTCAACCTGCAAAGTGAATGGATCCTCCTAGTCCAGTTCCACACATAACTCTATGGTCCCACATCATGCGATACAAACGCTGACCCGGCACTTCCAGCTGTTGGAGTGACAACTTGGAGAGACAGAAACAATTCAATCTTTGCTTACTATATTTCATTAAATCTTTACATAATTAATAACACAAGCGTTGTAAAAATAGGTCCACGTTGACTTAGTGTTGCTGCGTTTGTAAATATCAGTAAATGAAACAGGAAACAGAGCCAAACTCTTTCCTAGCAGCGCGATTCCACTGTCCAGGGTAGCCTACGAGTTCTATGCACAGCTTGTTAGATTACAAATGCATAAAGTTGTATTATATGGAGATTACATTTGACAGCAGCCCTATATAGCCTTTACAAAGGTTCCACACCTTTAATACTTTTAAGCCATAACAATTATAATGACTATTAGCAACTGCTCCCTTCATATTTTTTTTACAAATATTATTTTTTATGCCTGTTACCCCACTATAAATATGACACAGGACCAAAATGTAGGATACAAAATAGCAATTATTTTATTAATAGTAAAGGGTTACAAAATGGTACTTATATTTATTTGCATAATGGTTAAAAGTGCTTTGAGTAATTCAAAATAGAACAGGGAGAAATAAACAAATCAAATCATTAATGAAGGTTCCACATGGACCTACAACCAACGACAAAGCACATAGTTCACAATATGCTCATGGCACCATCACACAGCATGTAATACACAAACATAATATACATCATATAATGCACGATAACATATACAAAATGTCACAGGTGATATAACTAAAAGATGTAACACTCGGCAAACCAATAAAATGATTACTTTACCAGATAGCTCTTATGTCTATACACAGGCAGATGCCTCTCAATGCTCACACACAGGCAGAACTCCTCTCAATGCTCACACACAGGCAGAACTCCTCTCAATGGTCACACACAGGCAGAACTCCTCTCAATGCTCACACACAGGCAGAACTCCTCTCAATGGTCACACACAGGCAGAGCCATAAGCCCCCAGTCTCTCCACCTGTAGCTGTTATAGCAATGACATCATACATGCAGGTTAGACACAATGTTACACAGAATCATATACAATACAGAATATATATCAACCCACTTCGTTGTTCACCTTTGCACACACAGAGCACATACTCACAATTCTCCAGCTTAAATGCCTACAATCATCCAGTTTAAATGCCTACAGGCTACTGAAGAGGCCACACCCCAAACAATACTGGACTGGCAAACATCCATGACAAGAGCACCAGAAATGGCACAGACCTGACAATATAAAAACATCCTAATTGTAGACCATACAAAATAACACAACGGTAAAACACAAAGTAAAAGCAGGAAACAAGCAAACAGGCATACCATTTACCAGGTCATCAGCTGCACACCAACATCCCCCTCTCACTACACGGCATGAGGACCCATAGATTGGCAATCTGCTTCCTGCCTGTTCAGAAAGGCCTTAAATACTTGCGACATCACTTTATCTCTGCCTCCCTCTAGCCTAATTGATCCCCAAGCGCCGGCTCCCATACAGAATGGCTGATCAAAAAATAATAATAATCACATATATAGTACACATACAGTGACAAAGAAACACCCCAAGGGGTGGGTATGGAAAGCAGTATAAATGTAGCGGAGGCAAGCGTGTCTTTGAAATGTAATGGAGTGAAAGTCATAAGTTAATGATATTTTTTTAAAACAAGTACACATACTCATAAGGCCCCATAAGAAAGAGTTGTGTTTAAAACTTTCAAAAGAAATCGTCAAATAAATGTCAAGATTCTTCAAAATGTAGATCAGCTATTTGTAAAAAAAAGTAATAAATAGCCGGGAGCTGCAAGACCACGTCCATTCTCTTGCAGGAATCACGTGACCCCTCATGCAGTTTTCAAAGCAAAATGTGGTTTCGGGGGAATTTGGATACAGAAAGAAATCTTGGAATGGGTGTACTGAAGCACTACAGTACCACTGACAGCTCATTGAAGCTGGACATGTTTCCACCAGTTTATCATACTTGACATTCACGAAGCGAGTAACTAACTAACCCTACCAAAAGTAGTGAAGGAGTGTGAAAGCCAACTCTCTTTCAAAACTGCCCTAAAAGAACACCTTCAGGAGGCTGCAATTCAAAACTGGCTCCCGTAAAAGCCATAACCGAGCCATTTTTTTGTTTTTCTTTACTTTTAAACTATTTATATGACGTTCTGCATAGTAGTGTTAATGTCTGTCATATAATGTATCCATGAATTGAGTACGTGAGGACCCCATTTGAAACAAGCCATTGAGGCTTCTCTGGGCTTTTTCAATCCTATTTAGTTGACCTTGTATTGTGAACTGTACTTCCATAAAGTTACGTGTTTAAGCAATTACAATCATCCTTCCATACATGTATATATGTATTGCTTCTCCCTCTTTAACAGAAGGATGATTGTTCAAGCTGTAGTTATATCTGTGTTTGACTATGGAGATGTTCTGTACATGAATACCTCATTATCCATACTAAAACCTCTCGAGGCAGTGTTTGGTGGCGACCAGGATTACTATATGTTTTTGTGAGGGTATTAGCTACCCTAGGAGACATGGGGAGAACATGCAAACTCCACACAGAGAGGCCCTTTTGCTTTCATATGGTATATTCTATGTGGTAGAATATCCCTTACTTGTGAGGAAGAAATGCAATATGGCTGCTTATATCTAACCTTTATATTATACCATCACTTAAAATACTTCTACAATACATTATATTTGACAGCTTGTAAGAGCCCAAATGTCTCCACTAGGCCTAATAGCTATTGTTTTGGTACAGACCATCTTGTTATGGTTCAGTTTGTCCTTCAGGCAGCAACAGTATAACTATGATCTATGCCCTGTGCCCGAGGCAGAACTACCGTACCACTGACATGAGTATTAATGTACTTCTGACCATCATATCATGTACATAAAGCATAACCACCACCACCACCTAGAATATTGTCTCGACTCCTATGTGCCTCGTCGATTGCTGATTGATCCAGAATTCCACAACACTTAACATACCCAAGTGTCCTTTTATTAAAATGAATAATGAAAGTAATATATACTGATTATGCAATCAACATTATGCCTTGATTACCTGTAAAGGCTTTTAACTTTTTATTTTAGCTCATAGCCATTGTAGCTAGCTACTTTGCCAAATGATCGTAATTGGGTGATCCTGGACTAAGTGTCAGTCTGCTAAAGAAATGGATTGCTTGACTACAGAGTTGACGTTTATTAATCTGCAAAATAAAAACACAAATTTGGAAATCAGTCCAAGTGTCATGTGTAACAAAAAAAAACATGCATGCAAAAAACTAAGCCAGCTGTACCAAAGCTAAACTGGCAGGTCGGCTGACTACAAAATATTCATGGTTTCGGTCTAATAATGTACAGGTATTGAACAGGTAGAGTGGAGCGTGTTGAGCCACACTCGCGATTGAAGATAAATCAATGAAAACCAACAAGACTAGTAGACATGATGGAAAGGTGGCGATGATTGTCAGCAGCTTATGCCCGATTTACACTTGGTTTCGTGCTGTCAGACCACGAAAAAAGCTGATCTACAAGCTGACAATGTCGCATCGTCAGATTGTAGAGCTATTTTCTACTATAAACCGGGCGTCAGTTCCAAAGAGGAACGCTAGATACTGTAGCTGGTACAGATTACGGAATAGCTCTTGTACCCTTGTGGAAATGCTGAAAGCTTATCAGAGATCTGCACTGAATCATACTAGGTTACACTTGGGACACTTATGCTGTAAGGCTCAAGTTCCTTAGTATGACATATTAGTTGACACATTCTTGCAGTATGATACCATTCTAAACAATGTACACAGTAACCATTTTGTGCAATCGTTTTTTGCACAATAAATCTGGAAACCTAAGAGGCAATTACTGAGCAGAAGGTGGATTTTACCCATCAAGACCTGGAACGCATCTGTCTCACTTTAGATTTCTTTGGCTATTCAAAAATAGCAGATATACAAGCTCATAGCGCATTCAAAAAAACTGTTAGGATTTAGAAAACATTTTTAATTATCACCTCAGGTCTTAATGGGTTAAAATACAATAACTGGTAGTGTGTGTGTGTAATAATATACATTATTGGCGCCGTCTGCTGGAAACCTTGCATGTCCAAAACTTTCACTTTCCAGGAAATGGGGAAAATAATCGGTGTTCCCATAGATCCAATGTAGTTATTTAGTCACACGCTCTTGTTAATACCTTTCATTAGCTTAATACGTATAAAACCCACAGACACACTACTTCCAATTTCATCTTTAAAAAAACCACATCAGTACAAACTCTCAACGCGCTACATTGCGACACGTTGCGAGTTTGTAGATCTGCAATTTCTGTGCAACATTGTAGTGTGATGGACTAATGCATTAACAAAAAAAAGAAAAGTTGAAATATTGAGATACGAGGTTTCTGCCCAGTTTCTGACAACGACGATATGCAGTATATATATACATAATACACACACACCTACATACTGTACATGTAACAAATCCTTTCATTAAGATAACATTCACGACCGCTCCTCGGGCCCCTGAACTCAGTTCGTTCAATTATCAACAAAAACACGAAAAAGATAACACCTGAGAATGCCTATTCGTCTCCTTGCCGCCTCCTTCCATCTCTAAAGGCCAATGTATGTATGCTTATGGAGCGACAAGTTTCGCATGACGCAACACACGACATTCTGAGTTTTGAGCATACCTGCTGTCTGCGACTCGCCGTCGCGACAAAACGTAAACAAGTTAGTGGACGGCTCGCCGTCTCGTGTATCTTCCTAAACAATCGCAGTACGCAGACATTTTATGAAGCGTCCGCAACCTTTTCATTTCCAACCCCGGAAGCACACGACACGACACCGCCACATACAGAGCTCCTCCACCGCAACCCTTTCGGTGTCGTTTTTTTTTTACGTCACTTCCGTCGACACTTGTCGCTCAAAGCATACTGTAATGGACCTTAACCCTTTAAGGCCGGGAAGGGAACGCATGGGTGTCATTTTAAGATTTCTTTGGCTATTCAAAAATAGCAGATATACAAGCTCATAGCGCGGCACCGAGTGAACAAAAATATTTTTAGATGGGAGGGGGTCCGCGGTCAAATACATATTATTTTGGGGGTCCTTGACATGAAAAAAGTTTGAAAACCATTGATAATATAGCAACTAGGGGTGTGCCGATACACTAATTTCACCAAACGATACGATACGATATTTGGCTCACAACTTCGATACGATACGTACTTTTTTTATTATGAAAATATATGGGGGAGAAAAAAAGCAAATGCAAACAAATAATTCTGTTTTTGCATTATTCAGACATGCAAACTTGTAGCTTTTCAGCTACAATAGCCGTTTTGAATCCAAATAGGGCAATAGTGTGACACCTGACCCAAAAAAAAAAAAAGTTGTCACCCTTTTCACCTCGGGGCTGTTTGCAAGCCTGATTATTATGATTGTAAAAACAAAAATAATAAAAAAACGATCCCCCCCCCCCCCCCCCCGAAAACGATACATATCGTCACGAAAACGTATCGCGATATATCGGCACACCCCTAATAGCAACTTAAGTTCAAAACATTTTTTTTAAATAAGGAAAAAAAGTACTTTAGGATATAGAAGACATTTGTAAAATCCCCAGAAGCAAAGATTTGAGTTAAAAACCTTCACTTTAAAAAAAGTATATATATATTCAAACTAAAGATTTGCACACATTTTCACGATTTTTCAAAAAGATAGCAGATCTACAAGCTCATGGCGGCACCGGCTTGTATATCTGCTATTTTTATTTGGCAAAGAAATCTTAAAATGACACAGATGCGTTCCCGGTCTTAAAGGCTTAACACACACACACACACACACACACACACACACTGCACTGCGTATTAGCTGTCCTTCACATTATAAGCAGTGAGCATCTATTGGCTCCTATTTAAGACACACCCAGGGGCGTGGCCCTGCATCAGTCTGCCAGTGGAGGCGTGCAAACAGGAGGGACTTTAGAGAATGTGCGCCAGTGTGGTGGACAGTAACAAAGTACATGTTTTTTTTTTTTAGAGAGAATCTGTACTTTACTTGAGTATTTGTATATTTGTTTTGGGATACTTATGACTTTCACTCCAAGACAAATATTGTACTTTTGACTCCACTACATTTCAAGGAAGTGAAAAAGAACAGAGCAGATCTACAAGAGTTGTAGATCTGCTAGTTTCACTATTATTGATGGTTTTCTTTTCCCCCCTGGAAAATCTTGTTGAATTGTTTTGGAAAATGTCTTTAATACAGCAACACATTGACATTAAAAAGAAAATGTACCTTGTACTTTGTACTTTCGCGTAGTACTAAGTACTCAAGTACACACGGTGTGACACAGCAACTTTCGCTAGTAGTGGAGTAATATTTGACCAGGAGTATTTATTACTTTGACTCAAGTACAGTATATACTCTGGTTGCGTGTACTCTATCCACCACCACTACTGTGCACGCTAGCTAGCTGATGAGGACCCCCAGCCCCACTGCGGCCGGGCTCTGCAGGGAGGCAGCGCATCACTGCTGCTTGGCTTTGGCTGATGATGATGATGATGATGATGATATGTCCTCCTGGGGCTTGGCTGGCTGTGGGGCGGGGGCGGGGCCGGGGCCCGGGGCCAGCCACAGGGACATCAGCATGATCAGGTGACAGACGTGAAGCGCCGCCGAGCTGTAGTTGGTGGACGGGTAGGTGTTCCACGACAGCTCTATCAGACCCAGGATCAGCACCCTGGAAGCAAAAAAAAAGAAAATGGTGATGTTAAAAATGTGGGTCTTCTTTTCTTCTACACCAGGGGTTCTCAAACTTCTTCATGTCAAGGACCCCCAAAATGATAAGTGTTCGTCCGCGGAACCCCTCACCTGAGATTATTTTGTGCCAGGGAGAACATTTATAATATATATATAATAATATAATTATTCAATTTCTTTTCAAAAATAGCAGGTGTACAAGCTGTGAGCTTGAATATCTGCTATTTTTATTAGCGGTGCCAACCGCTCTAAGCTTGACTTTGTCCGTCCGTATGTCCGTTTGTCCGTTTCAGCACGGGCTTTAAACAGCTATAACTCCAGTTCGCAGCATGCCAGCAAGTCCAAATTTGGTATGTGGACTTAGACCACCAATAGGGACGAGCATTGACTGCTGAAGCCCCGCCCGCCCTATTATAGCGCCACCAGGAGGCCACTGGCTTTAAACCGTTTGTCCGTTTCAGCACGGATGTCCGTTTGAGCACGGGCTTTAAACAGCTATAACTCCAGTTCGCAGCATGCCAGCAAGTCCAAATTTGGTATGTGGACTTAGACCACCAATAGGGACGAGCATTGCTTGCTGAAGCCCCGCCCCAACCTATTATAGCGCCACCAGGAGGCCACTGGCTTTAAACAGCTATAACTCCAGCTTGCAGCATGCCACCAAGTCCAAATTTGGTATGTGGACTTACACCACCAATAGGGACGAGCATTAATTGCTGAAGCCCCGCCCCGCCCTATTATAGCGCCACCAGGAGGCCACTCATCAAAGGCACCGCTTCCTTCACACAGGGTGTGATTTTTTTATAGCCAAAGTATAAAATATGGTTCAAGTGGTTAAAAATGATTGTGTGACGCTATATACTAGCTACGGTAATTTGGCTGAACAGGCCACACTTTGAGAACCAATGTTTTACACTGACCATTTTGTTCGTTTCAGGTTTCTCTCCCTTTAACCGCTTAAAGGCGCATGGAACCCTAGGATTTCCTCTCCCGATTTCATTGTTTGTTTTTCCCTGTAGGCTACAGGTTAAAAACTGTAGAGGGGTAAAAACATGGCAGGCTAGTAAGTATATAATCAATCCAGCCCAGCTCAATGTGCAAGCATAGACAGACAGTCAATACTTGGACAGTGTCACACAGCTAAATCGAACACACCCATAACTACTTTTCATAAATGATATTTGTACTTAGGCTGTCCTGAAAGTTTATAATATTAAGAGAAATTTAAAGTTTAAAATACAAAAGTAGTAGTAGTAGTAGTAGCTTACTTGTGAATTAGCAAACTGGACATTTAGACTGAATGTTTCCTTTATCCTCATCTTGCACTAATGCACGCAACTGTTTTGCCAGGTTTTATTTTTGTTGTTTCTCATAAGCGTGCATCTGTTGTCCGTCAACAACACAGCCGTCTGTGCCTTGACTTCAGTGCGCTGACTCTCTCCCACCGCCCCCTTGAGCTTCAACACAGGAAAAGGCCGTTCCCCTCCTCACCTGAGCAGGTGTGCTAGCTTCTTGACCCCGCCGCTCCACAGGAGGTAGGGCAGGGTGTGGAAGTACCACACGTAGAACTGGTAGTGCAGCGAACGGCTGAAGCACATGCCGATGAAGTTAGACGTAAACAGGATCAACACGATCTGTGATTCTCTGTTAAGGCCTGACACACAATTTAAGTTTGTGGATGTACATCGTCAGAAACCTCAAAGCCATATTCATAAAAAAACGTTTTTTTCTCTCGTAAAGTAACGCCCTACTTTTTGGCACTCGGTGCCGCACTATGAGCTTGTATATCTGCTATTTTTGAATAGCCAAAGAAATCTAAAGTGACACAGATGCGTTCCAGGTCTTAATGGGTTTAACAGAAACTATTGCAACAAGAAACCTTTTATCTCCATATTTGAACTTGTTCATGTTTCTTTGTAAATGAATGCCTTTCTTTGTCATACTGCAGTGTCACACAAAAGTAGCGGAAATGGCTTGTAGATCTGATTAGCTTTTTTTTGTGAGTGAAGTGAAAGTGTGAGTGAAGTGAAAGTGGTTAAGTGTGTCTGTGGGTTCTATTTTGTCAAACTGTGTGAAAATGTTTTGTCAAACTGTTACTGTTGATGATTCAAATTCAAAAACAGCCAAAGTAGCAGATGTACAAGCTCAAAACGTGTCACGAAAAGCTTGTGACTAAATAATGACTACATTGGATCCATTATAACACAGGTTCCATCTTCTGAAAAGCAACAGTTTTGGACTTACGACGGCAGGAAGAATTTTGAACCAACAGGTGACGTACATTATTTCAGACAACAGTTCTCATGGATTTAAGCAAAGATAAAAGCTTACGACTGAAAACATTTGTATGACCAAGTCCTAATGTGCAATTTGTGAAATAGTATGAAAAGGAGCCCCACCCCACACTAGCGCTGATTCCTTAACAACTAAACAATATGTAACATTATGATGTTTTAGTTATATTGTTCCTGCTGTTCTACATACTGCCAACCAGGTGAAGAAGTTACAGACTGAGGCTTTAACCATTGCTTTTATACCAAAGTATAAATTCTACAGAATTATGGAATATCCGAGACTATTGAAATTGTATGGAAAATGCTTCTGAACATGTTGCTAGTTTGACCACTACAAATCTGAAATGCTTAAAATAATCACCGAAAACAGCCTATCTACAAGACTCATTGAGAGCTTGTAGATCGGCTGTTTTCGCTGCGCAACATGCTTCCATAGAGGACATGCTGGCTTCTATGGGATTCAAATGACTGAGAACTTTAATCCATGAGTTCTGAACATAAGACAATGTATCCTCTTCACAGTCGCAGCAGGCTTGGGTTCTAAAAAAAAAGGATATGATCCGCAGTGGTTTTCTCAGCAGGGATTTTCCTCTTGCCTGGCTCCTTGAGAAGCTCCACAACACTGTCTCCAGGTCTGACAACAGAGAGGAAGTCGAGCATCATTCTTAGAAGTTAACTTCATCGTTGGGATTTCAACTGGATTGGAGTGAGTTCATACACTTTGCGCTCTACTGACAATTTTATCCGGAATGATTCACAAGAGTAAATGGCATGAACTCTAGTCAACACACAAGGTGATTAGTAACATATTAAGTAGAGAGCAGAGAGAAAGTATTGCCTCAAAGAAACTAGGATACGGTGTAAACAAATAAACGGTGCAACGGTGTAAACAAATAAACTTTACAGTAGCATCCCACTAAACAACACACTAGCTAAATAACATTCTTGGCATTTGAGGTCAAATAACAAGTAACGAACAATGTATCTACGTACAACTAGTATCTACCAAAAAGGTGAGAAGGGATACAACGAGAGGTGAGTGTGCTGGCTTGGCAGCCAGAGTAGCTGTTATTTGCACCTTCTCCAAGAAAGAACCATTTCTGATAAATACTACTATGAGCAGGCCCATGTCTTCTAATTAACCCATTAAGACCTGAGGCGATTCTTTTTTTTTTTTTCTAAATCCTAACTGTTTTTCGAAAACAATCTAAAAAAAAAATGTTCAAGATTTTTCAAAAACAGCAGATCTACAAGCTCATAGCGCGGCACTCTGTGCCACGCAATGAGCTTATATATCTGCTATTTTTGAATAGCCAAAGAAATCTAAAGTGACACAGATGCGTTCCAGGTCTTAATGGGTTCAATTAAAATGACTTTGTCCAGAACTCGCAAGCTCAGACTGTGGTAACCATAGATATAGAAACCTAGATACCTCATTGGCCTCTGCAGTTCATTGTAGCGACTGGTAAGGCTGAACGATTAATCGTTTTCAAACCGAAATCGCGATTTGAAACCACGCGATTAGCTAATCGCAAAGGCCGATTTGGTTGGTTTGGTTACTTTTTATTTTATCATAATAAATACTTTTAATATTAATATTAATCCCAGAGCACCCGCGGGACTTGTCTCCTTCTATCCAGAGTGGCTGCCTCTCTCTACAGGGAGCGAGAGGGCAGCGCCCCCCCCCCGCCCCCCTCTCTCTCTCTCTCTCTCTCTCTCTCTCGCTCTGTCCCTCTCATTAGGTCCCTCGCCGTCGGCTTCGAGTATTTAAAGTTTGTCGAACAGCCGTGTCGCGCGTAGCGGTAAAACATTATTTCCGGTGCGACACAAGTAGTGTAGTAGTAGTGTTGCTCCTATCTATGTTTGTTTCTGTAAGTGTAACTTATATTTTTCCCATCATTATTAAACTATTTCTGTTGGATGCTGTGATCCAATGTAAACAATACGATGGACTTCCTGGTCAGTGTTGCCAGGTTTTGTGAGAGAAATAAGCAACCCTGTCTATGAAAACAAGCCCAAAACAAAAGAAGCGACTATATGAACTGTATCTTTGTCACTTATGTACAGTGGTGGAAAAAGTACTCAAATGTTGTACTTAAATAAAAGCATCAATACTGCAATGTAGAAGTACTCTGTTACAAGTAAAAATCCCAAATTCAAAATTGACTTGAATAAAAGTAGGCCTACAAAAGTATTGGTATCAAAATGTACTTAAAGTACCAAAAGTACTAGAGTTGTGAGCTTGTAGATCGGCTATTTTCAAATTACTTATGTATAAAATAGGGCTAAAGTGGTTAATGTAGGTTTTATAATATTATAATTTATATCTGCAAAGTAACTAGTCACTAAAGTTCTCAAATAATTGTAGTGGAGTAAAAGTACAATATTTGCCTCTGAGATGTAGTGGAGTAGGAGTTAAAGTATTGGAAATTAGAAACACTCAAGTGAAGTACAAATACCTCAAAATTGTACTTAAGTACAGTACTTAAGTAAATGTACTTAGTTACTTTCCACCACTGCGTTATGTATTCTGAGTTTTTCACTTCCAAGGAGTAGTAGTAATATAATGTACAGTAGGAGAGGACCTTTGGCTTGTGAGACAAAAAAGTATTACATTTTAGTTGAATGTTAATCTACATAAGCTAAATACTGGATATCAGTAAATATGCTTCTGGAGCCATAAGTGAAAGACCTACTTATTTCACTGCTGTGAATTGTTTACACAAAATGGTAATTATTTGTTTAATTTTATTTTTATTTTTATTTATTGAACTTCATTTCAGAAAAAGCTTCTCTTCTTGAGCCATAAGTTAATGACTTAACAAGTTCAATGTTGGGTTGTTTACAAAAATAAGCTATTTCTATTCCAGCTAAATGTTTGAATATATACATTGGAAAAAAAGTACTTGGAAGATACATGTTGGAAGCAATGAAGCAATTCATATCTTTTAGTTCTCAGGATAATCATCCTTATTTATTAGAATCTAGAACAGTAAATAAATGGTATGCCATTTGGTAATGTTCCATTACTTCCAATTACTTTTTAAACGTACACAGTGAATACTAAACTGAAGCTTGACTTTAAAAAAAATGTTTAAGTTTTTTTTTTTTTATTGTTATTAAAAAATCACAATCAAATCGCAATCGCAATATCGGTCAGAAAAATCGCAATTAGATTTTTCCCCAAAATCGTTCAGCCCTAGCGACTGGTATCTCAATACAAGGCTCTTCCGCAGGGCTGTTTGACTACTGATCAATCACATCGCGTTAACTACTGGCCAATCACAGCGCGTCTAACTGACTAGTTGCTGCGCGGCTGCCTCTTAAGAAAAGACCCGCCCCACCCGCCTCTGATTGGCTATTTTTGCTACTTTTGTGCGACAAAGAATCGCGTAGTAAGTAAGTACAGCATTAATTTATGAAAAATACGGAGATGTTTGCCCGACAGTATACAGTAAGCAATGTGGCCCTCTGGAGTGAGTGTGGAAATATAGCGGCCCTCTCCATCATCAAAGTTGCCCACTCCTGGTCTTACCTCTTCCAGCGGCGGAGGACGAACAGCAGCAGCGCGAGCAGGTGGGCCGCCAGCAGCAGCAGGTGGAAGTGGCGACTCAGGAAGAGCCACTCGGGCAGGAAGCGCCAGTTGACCGTCCATTTGAACATGAACTGACGTCCCAGGTCGAACGCTCGGCTCATGTAGCCAACGGGATTCTCCAACAGGAAGGGCAGGCCCAGCAGCAGCTGTGACAAGGTGAGGGTGAGACAGTGTGGTGATGTATGGTTATCAAGAGAGAGAAACTGAATCCCATTCATTTCAGTACGGTATGAAAATCGTTTTGCAGAGACTTGGTTGATATAGGCCAGTGGTTCTCAAACTTTTTCATGTCAAGGACCCCCAAATTGACACTTATTAGCCCGCGGACCCCCATTTCAAAAGATATGCCAGGGACCCCCCATAAGAGAAGATTTTTTTTACGGCTCTAGCAGTGATTCTCAACCATTTTAATTTCAAGGATCACCAGTTTGACATGCATTAGGGGTACAGACCCCCATTTAATGGCATTTCTATCACTTGGACCGCAATTTATATTGTCAAATCTATGTCAATTTAACTGTGAGAGTGTACAAATGGAACCAAATGGACCCGTCCATTTGGTTCCATTTGCACACTCTCAGAGTTACAGACCCATAAGGGTCCATTTGGTTCTTGTCCATCATTTAGCTGGGGACCCCCTGGAACCCCCTCAAGGACCCCTGGGGGTCCCCGGACCCCACTTTGAGAACCAATGGCCTACACTGACTCCATTGACTCAATTATTCAGGTAATTTTGGTGATTTAACGACTACGGAGGCAATAAACTACAAATAAAGCCATTAAACAAGATACATGTTATTATTTATGATACACGGATGAAACTGTGACTAGACAATGACATGTATTGACAACGGCAAGGTCCTTAAGGAATATGTACCTGTATAGCTGCACATAGAGACAGTCTGGGGATTGTCCTTATGAAACCAAACTCAGACAGGAGAAGAAACAGAAGGCCAGGGGCGAAAAGAAGCACATTCATCTTCACAGATACTGCTAAACTGTCAGAGAGAGAGAGGGACAAAGAAGTGTCATTTCAACTAGGCCAGTGGACCCCCATAACTCTGAGAGTGTACAAACGTATTTGTACACTTACTGGATTTGAACGCAATAGGACAACAAAGGGACTGTACTTGCCTGTAAATCCCACAGCCGAGGGTCCAGTGTCCGTCCAGGAAGAGATTGACGGCTCCAAAAAGCAGCATCATGGCCACTGGGTCATTGAAGAGCCGCAGCACAAAGATGGAATGGATTCGGTACGACGCACAGCACACAAAGAAGAACACATAGGGAGGGACCTGGAAACAAACACACATACGGAATACACACACAAAAATAAATGTATAATTATGCTATATACTGAACATATATTTTTTATTCCTCCACTGGTGAAAGCCGTGGCTCGAGACATTATGTTTTCAGGTTGTCCATCTGTCCCTCCAAACATCTTGAATATCTCAGTGATGCCTCGATCAAAATGTCTTCAAATTTTGCACAAACTAACAGTCCTAACACTTGGACTCAAGGATGAAGGAATTAGAATTTGGTGTTCAGAAAATATGTTTCATAACACGTCAATTGAGTGATAACATTTCACCAACAAAGACTTCTACGTATATTACATGAGACTGGACAGACTGTCATCTGCAACTGGTTGGCGGAGGCATACAACCGTGATGCAATATTCCTAGTTTTGGAGATTCACTTTTTCATACTTCTTTGGTTCGCTGTATTGTGTGCCGAGACAGCTTAACCCATTAAGACCTGGAACGCATCTGTGTCATTCTTTGATTTGAGCTAAAAAGCATTATTTTACACTTTGGGCTATTAAAAAATCGTGAAAATGTGTGCTAATTTTGGAAATTATATATTTTTAAACATTTTTAACTCAAATCTTTGCTTTTCTGGGGGGGGGGGGGGGTCCCGTCCCTCCCTGGAACAACATATTTTGAGATGGGGGTCCGCCGCCAAATACAAATAATTTTGGGGGTCCTTGACATGAAAGAGTTTGAGAACCACTGATACGTTTTTCAGAAAACTGTTGGGATTTAGAAGGCGTTTGTACTTTGTAGAATCGGCTTCAGGTCTTAATGGGTTCGTTAACAGACATACCTTTCTGGTGCGGTTGTATATCCTGAAGACCAGCAGCAGAGTGATCAAATAGAAGACGGCAAAAATGTACTGGCCCAGGCGAATGTTCACCCCGTGGCTGGTGACGTAGTACAGAGCTGTGAAGACGTACACAAAGCCAGCTGGGTACCTGAAGGAAAACACAAGGACATGATCATCTGAAGACTCTAGGGACGGGACCATACGAAAGTTACATGTGCCAATTATTGTGGCAAAAGATAATTGCGATTAACGATATTACCGCAATATTCAAAATATGCTTAAAACTTAAAATGCCATTTTTGTTAACCACTTGAACCCCTAGCATCCCCATTCTGGGAGGAACATTCACCAAAAATAGCCGATCTACAAGCTCACAGTGGGATCGTAGATCTGCTAATTTTAGCAAATCGATTTGTGTGGAGTGAAATAAGAGCGTACCAAATGCACTCTTTACAGATCCATTTAATCAAGTATAGAGGGAACGGAATTTTGAAAAAGAATTCATCCTAGTGTACAGAGGACAATTTCACGATAAATTAAAATATCCACGATACGATTATTGTGAGTGTTTTTTAATCACGATAAAGGATAATAATAACGATTGTCGTCCCAGCCCTAGAAGACACTCCCACTGTTCACACTACATCCTAATGTAGGTTAGATGCTGACTACAGGGCTCAACCACTTTGTGTCACATAGTGATATGATACTCACACCAAAGGGCCTGTGTCTCCTTTCAGCTGGGTGTAGTCATAGGTACCGTTAATAACTCCCTCCACCTCGTCCATATAGGCCTTCCAGTCTATCTCTGTGTCTGTGGGAAGATATTCAAATGATCATGCAAGTGACCTACACAGCCGGTGCATGAGGCTTTGTCAAGCGTCTATACCAGTGGTTCTCAAACTTTTTCATGTCAAGGACCCCGAAATTGATATATATTTGTCCGCGGACCCCCATCTGAAAATGTTTTGAGCCAGGGACCCCCAGAAAAGAAGATTTGTGTTAAAAATGCAAAATGTAAAATCAAGATTTTACAAAAATGCTCAAAAATAGCAGATCTACAGGCTCGCAGCGTGGCACTAAGTGACGCGCTGTGAGTACACAGAGTTAGGTAATCAACAGACAGCCTTGTAAGACATAATAAATGACATATAGATTGATTTGCATCGTGGATAGTAACAGCACAGATTTTGGAAGGGTTTGCTTAAAACATCAAAATGTCAGCGACAAGAGTAAGATTCACAAGCAACTTAGAAGACCCACAAAGGCTGCAAATCCTGAGTTTCATTTAATCATGGAGCATTCAGACAAACTATTACATTATATCTTTTACCAAATGCCTACATAATATCGATATTGTGATGATATTGGGGGTTTAACTATTGGTGCGTTCACAAAATATTTACATGTAGAGATTTCTAAATCTCAGAGATAATTAATGCCCACCACAGCAGTGCAGCAGTGGTTGCCAAACGTGTGCCAAGGCAAGTCCAGGTGTGACGTGGGATTTTATGACGATTTTATAATGTCTCATCATGTCACGATGACGCTATAATACTGACATCGTAATCGCGATACGTTATTTTTGGCAAGGGACAAAGTTAATTCACTGGGCAACTAAACATTGTGGGCACCTCAATGTTAAAATTGGCAATTTAGAAAGTGGCCTGAAGTCATCTTAAAGAAAATGTGACAATTAAGGAATAAATATTTCTACAATTGCTACACAACCTGTGGCTATAGATAGCCAATCATATGGGCATAATAAACAAGAAAGTGGCATGGTAGGTGTGATATTGATGTACCGTGCATGTTCAAAATCAAATCATGTATACTTTACATCAGTGGTTCTCAAAGTGTGGTCCGGGGACACCCAGGGGTCCTCGGGGGTCCTCAGCAAAATGAGTTAATATAGCGTCACAATCATTTTAACCACTTTATTCATATTTTATACTTTGGCTATTCAAAAATAGCAGATATACAAGCTCATGGCAAGGCACCAAGCTTGTAATCTGCCTTCTTTTAAAAAAGAATCTTGAAGACATCTATATTTTTAAAGCAATTTTTTTTAACACAAATCTTTGCTTTTGGGGTCCCTGGCACAAGATGGGGGTCCGCGGCCAAATACATATATCAATTTGTGGGTCCTTGACTTGAAAAGGTGTGAGAAGCACTGCTTTACAGAGACCACTTTCCAAATTCATAATTCATAATAAAGAAAAGGAGGTGTCCACAATGTTTAGGTGCCCAGTGAATTGGTAAAAGGAATTCTTGAGGTAAGAAAAGTGGTGGCATAGCAGAAGAACGAATTTGACCCCATGTTATGCTCCAAGAATCATGTTCAACCCAGATTTGGCTCAACAAAGGGAATGAACGGATGTACTTTTGATTGATTGATTGATGTACTTTATTTAGTAAGACATGAGAACAGCGCATGACAGTACATAACAGTACATGGAAGTACAAATTCACAATACAAGGTCTACTAAACTGGATAGCTCATTAAGCACTTAGCTTGTTTAAGATGAGATCCCCATGCACACAAATCATGATACTCGTTCTCATACTATTCATCAAAAATGTGGAATGCCCTACCAAAAGGAGTAAAGGAGTGTAACTGTAAAACCCTACTCACTTTCAAAACAATGTCATCATGATTTGTGTGCATGGGGATCTCATCTTAAACAAGCTCAGTGCTTAATGAGTCTTCCAGTTTAGTAGACCTTGTATTGTGAATTTGTACTTCCATGTACTGATGTTCTCATGTCTCACTAAATAAAGTACATCAATCGATCAATCAAACATGTTTGTGCCGAATCTGGGTTGAGTGCAACAAGTGTGAGTCGGGTCGGGTAGCTGTAGCGCCCCCCCCCCCCCCCCCCCCCATTCAAAACAAACGCACAGACAGGACGGATTTAGCATCATGCATGGCAGCATGCTAGCCCGACTTTAGCCTAAAGTAAAACTTACACGGCACCGTGTGGATGACCCACACGTTGACGCAGACCTCCAGCAGCCACAGCACCGCGCAGACCAGCAGCGTGTACTCCGGCTTGAACACCACCAGGTGCTTGTCCTCCCAAAGGGTCCGCAGGGCCCCCCACACCGGCGACACGGACCCGGGGGGACCGGGGGACCTTCTCCGGCTCACACCGCCGCCTCCTCCTGGTGCCATAGCTCTCTCTCAGTGGGTCTATAGGATTAGAAACAACCAGTGGGTTGACCAGAGATAGAGAGAGAGAGAGAGAGAGAGACACCCAGCACTCACTGACTGACCGGAACACGCGTGTCAAACAACCCGGACTCCCTCCCTCCTTCGCTCCTCCTGTCACCAGTGTTGCCAGGTCTATGAATGAAAACAAGCCTGGCCATTTAGTTCTCAAACATTTTGATGTCAAGGACCCCCACTTGACCCAATGTTAATGATATACATTTGGCCACAGACCCCCAACTGAAACTGTTTTATTGTGCCAGGGACCCCCTGAAGAGAAGATTTGTGTAAAAAAAAAAAAATCTAAATTATTCACATTTTTTCAAACACTAAAGATTTTTCAAAAATGTTCAAAAATAGCCGCCACGGTAGCACGTTTTGCTTGGGACCTCCTGGAACCCCTCCAAGGACCCCCTGTCCCTGGGTGTCCCCGGACCCCATTTTGAGAACCATTGATTACGGCTATTTGAAAATAGCCTATCTACTATTTTCAAAAGATAAATAAATCTTGAAGTTCTGTGGACAAATACATATTAATCCGGGGGTCCTTGACATGAAAATGTTTGAGAGCCACTGGTTTAAACAACATTAGGAAACAAGGCCCCAAAACTGCAACCCCTACCTATTTACAAGCAACTTTACAGAAAAACAAACCCAAAGTCGCTTATAATAAGCAGACATGGCAACGCTGCCCGGACTCCCTCTCCCGTCACGTGACACACAGGAACACTTCCCGTTCACTCAAAGCACGTGTTTGTACTTCGGTCGTACGACGGTGTCGCGCGAACCAATATGGCAGATGTACAAGCCCACAACCCTATGCAAGCTACGCCTTTGTGTGGCTTGTAGATCTGCTGTGTTCCCCTGGTCCGTTTACCTTAGTTTTCTATTCCACTCAAGTGATCAGATTCGGTTGAGAGCCCGCCCTACTGGATCCGGTCATTTCAACCTACATAGATATTCACTTACAAAGACAGTTTCCGTATCCGCTCTAAGGCCGGATGTTCAACCTGTAACGTGAATGGATCCTCCTAGTCTAGCAGTGTTGCCATGTCCGCTTATTATAAGCGACTTTGGCCTTGCTTTTCTTTCAAGTTGCAGTTGTAAATATTGGTAGTTGCGGGTTGTTTGGGCTTGTTTCTAAAGTGCAGTTGCTTATTTGGGTTTGTTTCAAATTATTTTGATTATTTTCTAAACCAGTGTTTCTTGGTTAGACAATTCATTTCTGTGTCAATTAATTTGTCCACGGACCCCCATCTGAAATTATAATTTGTGCCAGCCCCCCCCCCCCCCCCCCCCCCCCCCCCCCCCGTTTCAAAAATATTCCATACATTTAACACTTTTTCCTTCAAGATTCTTTTGAAAATAGCCAATCTACATGCTATTTTCAAATAGCCGACGTTAGGTTTAAAGGTGCTCTTGGCCTAGCGGTCGCTTCTTTTGGGCTTGTTTTCATGGACCTCGTTGCTTATTTCATTCACATAATCTGGCAACACTGCTTCACCCTCCCACATCAGTCACGTGATACAAACACTGACCCGGTACTTCCTGCTGGAGGAGTGACAACTTGGAGAGACTGACTGACAGGTAAACAACTCAATGTTTGCATTCTATACTTCATTACAGCTTTACATATTAATAATAAGCATTATATACTTCATTAAACCTTTACATATTAATAATAAGCATTGTAAAAATGGGTCCACGTTGATTTAGTGTTTGTGAATATCAGTAAATGACTGAAAGCAAATGACTAGCAACGTGATTCCTCTGACAGTGCATTATTAATAACACTGTCCCTAAAAGTCGTTAACGTACCCTGAACAGACCTGAGGTCTGTTCAGGGTACGTTAAGGACGACTTTTAGGGACAGCTGTGTTATTATTAATAATGTACTTTTTATGTTGTATTATATTGAGATGACTTGGCAGTGGCCCTAAAGGTTCTGTATCTCAAATATATTTAAGGGAGCAGTTGTTGATGAGTCATTATTTATAATCTCTTCCATTTTGTTATTCGATACTTGAGTTAGTTGAGACAGTGTGTAAAGTCAGAGTACATGTACTCAAGTACTGTAAGTGCAATTTTGAGGTACTTTTACTTTGCTGGAGTATTTTCAATTTTCAATACTTTTACTCCACTGTAATTATTTGATAACTTTAGTTACTAGTGACTTTGCAGATATAAATATAGATACATATATATATATAGATATTATTACATTTTGTAATATATATTTTTTTAAATAAATAGCCTACAAGCTCATAACGCATTGCATTGCCACGCGTTGTGAGATTGTAGATCTGCTATTTTCAAACATTTTAGTACTTTTACTTTTGTACTTTTACTCAAGTAACATTTTGAACACAGCCCTTTTCTTGTAACAGTATTTTTATATTGTGGTATTGCTACTTTTACTTGAGTAAAATATCTGAGTACTTCTTCCACCACTGGTTGGAGATTAGTTGTCTTTCATATTGCATGTCCCCCACGTCACGTTTGTTTGTTTGTTTGTTCCATTTTGAAGGAGGTGAGAAGAGGAGGAGCGAGGCACACAGAATGGAGGAGTTTTCTGTGCAGAGTGTTGATGTGTTGTGTCTCAGCACCAGCCTGGCCATCTCTGGTATCTTCTACTATTACTACAGGAAGAAGAGGAAGACGGTGGACAAGCTCAATGTGAGTCAGCAGCAGCTATTTGAGAAGAAGAACTTGTATGTCATCAATGTGTTCACTTTTAAAAGCTATTCTCCCCCTATTGTTCCCAGAACGTTTGTTTTTGCGACTGCATCTAACGTACTTGGCGATCAAACCCTGTGGTTTGGGCAGCAACAGGCATTTCTATCTACCTCTAAAGTTCGATTTACTAACTCTCCTTCAGATATTTGTGATGTGTAGAGAAGGGGTCTTCAACGTTTTTCGGGCCAAGGACCCCCTAGCTGAGAGAGAGAGAGAGAGATGAAGCAGGGACCCCCTCTATATTGTATAAAATTGTGTTTCAGATGAAACTTTTCTTTTTTCAATTGGTCTGCTCTTTTTTCCCTCTACATCTATACCCCTTTGCCAAAAATAGCAGATCTACAAGCTCACCGCGAGGCGTTGTGAGCTTGTAGATCGGCTATTTTTGGCTAAAGTTCTCTTCAGAAAAGGGATGCTAGGGTTCAAGTGGGCAATGTAAAACAAAAAAAACATATCGCACAAAGATTTGGCGGCCCCCTTGTAGTAACTCCTTCAGGACCTCCTGGTGTCGAGAAACAACAGGAAAATGGGACTGTTTGTTAAATTCCACGTTGGCATCCACCTCAGCTCCAGTGCCTACTGTGTAACGATGAATCATTCAGTAACTTGTGTAGAGGTTGACTGAGCTAAAGCCTGATTAATACTTTGTCATACGACAGCGACATGCGCCGAAAATAGCCGCCCTACAACAAGCTCAAAGCACGCCACAGACGCAACTCGTTGTGAGCTTGTAGATCTGCTAGTTTCGCCGCACGACACCATTGCGCGACGGAGGAGCATGAGTTAGACGTGTGATGATATGGCCCCCTACCCTCGACGATCTCATGACCTAAAGCTAATTCACTCACAGACCAATCTAGGGTCAGTGTCACAGCTGTCTTTTCAGATCGGGGATACATTTTAACCACTTTATCCATTTATACTTCGGCAATTCAAAAATAGCAGATCTGCAAACTTTTACATCTGCTATTTTAGAAAATGTGTTAACATTTCGAAAATGTTTGAAAAATCCAAACATATATCAAACAGTGAATTATTCCAGACCAATTATTCCACACTCCAAGGTGCATCAAACATGGTGCCAGTGTAACACCCCACGATTCGAACCTGGGTCTCTTCCGTGTGAGAAGAAACCAAACATCTCCCCTTGGCCAGGCTACCTGTCAGTGCTACAAAGTGACAGTTCATATTTGACATTGAGGCACTACTTTGCATCATCTTCACATGCACATCCATTCATGTGAAACATGCGCTGACCTCAGACCTTAGTTGAAATTGTCATATATTATATAAATGCTCTGCACTTTCAGGATGCTCCACTATTGACCTTAAACGGAAGGCTCCCGGACATTTTGAATGCCACCCCAGGGAAGTGCCTGCAGTACGTTGTCATAGAAGGTAATAGGCCTGTCACAATTATTACATAATCGCAATTATTTTTGCATAATCGTCATAATCGTCATAATCATTTCCATGTTAAAAAATGTCATATTAAAAAAAAAATCTAAAATAGACGATCTATAAGCTCAAAACGCATCACATTTTGAGCTTATAGATCGGCTATTTCCACTATTAATTTTTATTTTTAAGTATAAAGTAATTAAATGTGTTATTTGTCATATCTGCCCTGTGCAACTTTTGTTTACGAAGGCTAAAAGCCAAACAGCAGTTTTTATTCATAATGTTCCATTAATTTTCAACGACAGAAACACAATTAAATCGTTAATCGCAATTATTTGAGTGATAATTAATAGTCAACTTAAATTTGTAATCGCGACAGCCCTAGAAGGTAATCACTCACACGGTGTTGTGTATCATTCAGTTGCTAATGATCTGGACATGAGCTTAACTCTTATTTCTTATGTACTTGTGTCGCTCTCTCTTTTACACATGTGTGTGTATGCATGAATGAATGAACGTTCATGTGTATAGGGGCAGTGCAACCTGTGGGCAAGCCACTGAGGAGTCAGTTCCAAGAAAGCACCGTTGGAGTGGTGCAGAAACTCATGCTGAAGGAACACAAGCTGGTGTGGAACAGCCTCGCTCGAATGTGGTGAGTTACCGCGTCACTCTCCTCAGTCCAGTAAATGCCTGAGTTATACTTTGTTCCAGCCCTGGACATGTACAGACAAAGGCTGGTGTAAGACGGCCGTCCCCTTCTGTGGGAAATGTTGGGGAATTGACTTTGTTGGCCTACTGGCACACACATTAATGCTGAACAGTGTAGTGGTTTGCACGGACACACACACACACTCCTTCACTCTAAAAATAATGATGTACACATTGTTATGCGTTAACTTTTTTTTTGCATTTCCAATGATCTCTTTGACCCCAAAAAACATAATCTTGCATGGTCACGAATATTCATCTCATAGTTGGCTCTGGCTCGGTTCCAGGGCTCAAACTTTTTCTGAAACGCCTATGGAGCGAAAGAACGAACGGGGAAATTCACTTGCTCAAAAGGTGCGCCGGTCGCTGTTCAGCTCTGCAAGTGACAGGGAATCCAGGTGTAGGTGACAGTTAAGACAGCAACACATACTGACAAATTCACCGCCGGTATGTGAGCCCAGGGTTAGTGAAATACTGTTGTGTTGTTCTTTCTTGGCAGCAGCACGCATACGGCACAAAGATAATCCTCCATACTGCACAAAGATAATCCTCCATACTACCCAACGATAATCCTCCCTCTCTAGGGCAGGGTTTCTCAAAGTGGGTGCCGTGGCACCCTAGGGTGCCGTGACGCAGGTCCAGGGGGTGCCGCGGAATACTTTGATCATTATTTGACTTTGTAAAACGGAAGAGTTGCACTGTACTCGGTGTGTTCTTTTTCAGTCTACACCAAATCTCTTCGCCGAAAATAGCAGATCTACAAGCTCACAACGCGTCACGATGTGACGCGTTGAGAGCTTGTAGATCGGCTATTTTCGGCGATTGTTTCCCCTCAGAATGGAAATGCTGGGGTTAAACGTCAAGTAGAAAGTTATTTTCAATCTGTTCCATAATGATAGCGGACATTCTCTCAAGTTTTCCTCGTGACTTAGGCTACTGTCTAATCTTAGGGGGAAAGATTTACATAATTACGTACCGTAATATGACAAACATGTAAGGTGCTGTAAAGTAATAACTATATAATTCAGGGGTTCCGTGGATGAAAAAGTTGTTTACATGGGTGCCCTGAGCCAAACATGTTTGGGAACCACTGCTCTAGGGGCTGCAGCGATCCATTTTTTTCTTTACTTTTTTAGATTAATCGAATATCAAGAAGGGCAGTAACATTAAATTTATGGTCTGGCCTTGTCAGGATGGACAGTGAGCGGGTGCTGCACCAGAGGGTGAACGCCGTGCCCTTCAGCCTGGTGGGGGCGGACGAGGCCACCGTCCGGGTGCTGTGTCCCCTGGACGCCTCCGGCCTGGACATGGAGGTCATCCACGAGGAATTTCACCAGGCCACGTACGGCTTCACCGACATCATCGGCACGGTCCTGAGCGGGGAGAAGCCCAAAGGGCAGCTGGAGACCGAGCAGATGCTCAAGGTACTTTTTACATATAATATAATGATATATTCTTTTCATTTTAGGAGGTATTGAAAAGGTCTTAAAAGTCCTTAAATCGTCACTTTAGAAATGTGCAGATAATCATCTTGAGAACCACTGGGTCTACACGACCATAGCTGAGTTCCTGTGCTCCTCTGTGGGCAGCACTGAAAACAGAATTTCCCCTGGGGGTGAAATGGGTGTAATTAATGTTTTATTAATGAATTAACATTAATTAACAGTTGGGATTAGTTTCAGATCAGTGTAAATGTATTGTCACAGAGCAGTTTTATTAGGTGCGGAAAAAGTGGGTGATAAATCGATTTTGGCGAAGAGATGGGCGAAGAGATTTGGTGTAGACTGAAAAAGAACGCACCAAGTACAGTGCAACTCTTCCGTTGTCAAGCATATGCATAAAGTGTAACTTCAAGAGCGTACAAATGGAACCATATGGATGCTTACCGGGCCATTTGGTTCCATTTGTAGTTAAACCATAGCAGCAGATATATACAGTATAGTTTATAGTGTGCGTATATAGGCCTGTCACAATTATTACATAATCATCTAATCGCAATTATTTTTGCATAATCGTCATAATCAATTCCATGTTAAAAAATGTCATATATTTTCAAAAAATGTCAAAAATAGTGGAAATAGCAGATCGGCTATTTCAACTATTAATGTTTATTTTTAAGTATAAAGTAATTAAATATGTGTTATTTGTATCCTGTGCAACTTTTGTTTACGAAGGCTAAAAGCCAAACAGAAATGTAATTTTTATTCATAATGTTCCATTAAATTTCAACGACAGAAAAACAATTAAATTGTTAATCGCAATTATTTGAGTGACAATTAATTGTCAACTTAAATTTGTAATCGTGACAGGCCTAGTTGAGTGGCAGATAGTGAAGCACAGAACACATGGGGAAATAGTAATGACTAAACCCGGAGGAGAAGACACAAAAACAAACCCAAAGGAATGGATCCAATAAAGCTCTCCTTTTCCCCCCCCTTTCCGGCAGGTGGGCGCTGCGCTCACGGGCGTCGGCGAGTTGATCCTGGACACGGACCGGGTCCTGAAGCTGCGTCCGCCGGCCAACGGCTCCGACTACTTCCTGACCACGGCGGACTTCGAGACGCTGCGCGCGGAGCAGGAGAGCCAGGCGGTGGTGTGGCAGGTGCTGGCCTCCGTGTTCGCCCTGGCCGGGGGGGCCGTGCTGCTCTGGGTGGGCAGGCGCTACTACCGCACCCTGAAGAGGAGGTGGGACCGCGAGCGGCTGAGGAGGGAGTTCGAGGGACTGGAGACGACGACGGCGGGGACAGGCACCGCCGGTGGCGGCACGGGCGCCTCGCAGCAGGACGCGGCGGCGGAGGTGCCAATGGAGAACGCCTGCGTGGTCTGCCTCAGCCGGCCGCGCGGCTGCGTCCTGCTGGACTGTGGACACGTGTGCTGCTGCTTCAGCTGCTACCAGGCCCTGCCCCAACCCAACTGTCCCATATGCAGGCAGAACATCAGGAGAGTGGTGCCTCTCTATCAGGCATGAGACACTTTGACCAAGACATTCAGTGTGTACACGTATATATATCCAGTAACAGTTATTGGAACCCTTGAGCTGATTTTCCAAAAAACGACTCTTGTTAATGGCAAGTTGCGTTGTAAGTGATATATTTTGTTTTGTTAAAAGGTTAAAGCGCTATATTCTGATAGTAATCATTGCTATAGAGTGTTTGTTCAGTAACAGAGGTCTCTCCATGTCTCTCCAACTCTTTCATAAACAGAAAATACATTACATACATCAGGTGCATGGCAAAATTTCATCCAATCAGGAGAGAGTGCCGATTTATCGGCTTAATTTTAGTGTTCCAGTTCCAATTTTGCCTCTGCTCATTTCTATGTGTCATCACTTCCAATTTCACTTGTTTATCCTTTATCCTGTGTGAGTTCTCTCTCCTGATTGGCTAAAATTGGTATCCCCACCTGAAGATGGATGTTCATTTTTCTAATAAGACTGGGAGACTCCTGTTACTGAACAAACACTCTATAGCAATGATTACTCGCAGTCGTGCACCAAAAATAGCCGATCTACAAGCTTGTAGATCGGCTATTTTCAGTGTGCAACAGCGCCGTGCAACCAAGTATAAATCAGGCTTTAGGTTTTCAATATTGGCTCAGCCACATTGTCAATGTGCAATACCCCTCGCCTGTCACGTTACCCAGGTCACTAAATCTCAACACTTTTAAGTTGAAAAGACAACGGTAATGTTTTTTGTTGTTCTAAATACTGTAATCAGAATAAGACGAGGTTTAATTGTTCTCAAAGACAATTTTATATAAATACACAATTTGAAAATGGAAATTATAGTATGTTGTGTAGATTTTTGTTTCAGTGCAGTTGTTATATTCAAATTGTACATACATGATGTACTTATTGGAGGAAATGGCATCTGTAAAAAGGTGTAAATATAGAAAGTAGCCTAATACTGTAAATGTACAATATAGATTTTCCCACATGTTTGTTCTGTGCCTTACTTTAGCCTCAGCGTTGCTGTTTTGGAGTGATTGTAAAATAAATATACAACAGTAATTCTCGACCTTTTCTGGATTCAGGGCCCACTTGAAAATCTTGTATATACGATAGGTATTTTCAGATTATGTTTATTTTAATGATCAACGACGGATCAATGGAACTAATGTACTGTAGTATATCTTAAGTTCTTATTTATTGGTATCACTGTTTAATATTAATGTTATATCATTACAATCGTAGTGTTTTGCCAATTATTTGGGGGCCCACTTGCAATTTCCCTATGGCCCACCAATGAGCCCCGGCCCACAGGTTGAGAACAAGAAAAGCTTTGAGGGGGGGTTCCAGGTGGTCCCCAGCTAAATTAGTTAGCATAGCGTCACAATCATTTTAACCACTTAGCTTTTGCTATTCAAAAATAGCAGTTATACAAGCTTGTAGATCTGCTATTTTTGAAAAATCTTTAAAATGTGTTCATAGCTTTGAATATATATATATTTTAAAGAGAACATTTGTTTTTACTAAAAATCTATGCTTCTGGGGGTCCCTGGCACACAACATTTTCAGATGTACAGTATATCAATTAAGGGGTCCTTGGCATGAAAAAGGTTGAAAACCACTGATCTATTACACCGTTTCCCAAACATGGGACGGGACCCATGTCCATATAGCTGATCTACAAGCTCACAGCGCGTTGTGATACGCTGTGAGCTTGTAGATCGGCTGTTAGCTTCGCGCCCTCGTTTCGAGCTTGTAGATCTGCTACTTTTGATGCTTTTGTGTGAGGCTATAGTGTGATCAAGTAGGGCGTTATTTTACGAAAAAACAAAAAGTTAGAATATGGAGATAAGAGGTTTCTGGCCGACAACAGCAGAATGTACTTGGTTACTGTACTTTGCCTCCATTATCCCATTCAATCTGGGTACGCATCTGTGTCATTTTAAGATTTCTTTGGCCATTCAAAAATAGCAGATATACAAGCTCATAGCTATGAGCTTTTTGTAGATCTGCTATTTTATTTTTATATAGTGGAAAATGTGTGCAAATCTTTGAATATATTTTTAAAGCGAACATTTGTAACTCAAATCTTTGCTAAAGGGGAATTCTACAAATGTCTTCTAAATCCTTTTTAAATATATGTTGCTATAATATCAGTGGTTCTCAAACTCTTTTCATATCAAGGACCCCCAAAATGATATGTAATTGTCTGCGGACCCCCCACCATCTCAAACTATTTAGCTCCAGGGACCCCCAGAAGCAAAGATTTGAATTAAAAATGTATACATATATTCAAAGATTTGCACACATTTTCACGATTTTCTTAAAAAAAAAAAAATAGCAGATATACAAGCTCATGAGCTTGTAGATCTGCTATTTTTTAATATATCCCAAGAAAACAAAAATGACTCATTCCCGGATTAAATGGGTTAAACAAGCTACAGAAAGTGTTTCTACCAGACCTTGCCTCGTGCCAGCAGCCAGTCAGAACAGTGGGGACTCTGGGGAGGGAGAGTTTGGGGGCTTTGACTTTATAGATGAGACCTGCCACAAAAAGTTTCACAGGACTCCCTTCAATGCTGTGTTCTTTTCCCAGGGAGTGAATGCTTGTTGACAACACCACGTAATACCTGACAAGGCTTCATGAGTCAGCGATCTTACTATTTCTGTCATCTCTAACAAGCAGGGAACAGGAGGAGAGGAGGAGAGAAGAGATGAAAAGCCACCTCCAGATTTTCTTTTTCCCCACAACAGGGTTATGGAGAAGGAGCAAACAAAAGTATGTAGGGCTGCAACTATCAATTATTTTCTTAGCAATTATTCTATTGATAACTTTAAGAAGCAGGTTTGAGTGAATCGGCATGAAAGTTTTTTAAAAGCAACTAAATCAATTAGTTTTATTAGCACTATTTCATACTTAATCATGTAAAAATAAGATGGCGAAAATAGCTGATCCACAAGCTCACAAAATGTTGCGATGCAATGTGTTGTGAGTTTGTAGATTGGCTATTTTCCGTGTTTTTGGTACTGGTAAAAGAGAAAACATTTATTATTTTTTTTTTTAATAAAAAAACGATTTTCTTCCAAATCGATTAAAGTGATTTAGTTCAGTGGTTCTCAAAGCGGGGTCCAAATGAACCCTTACAGGACTTGTACACTCCATTCGTACACTCTCAGAGCCATGGGGGTCCTTGAAATTAAACGTTTGAGAACCAATGGATTAGTTTGATTAACCGTTGGACCCCTACAAGCATGCATGGTGGAGGAGGGAGTGGGGTGAGAGGGGAGGTTTGAGGGGGTTGGCGGTTATGGGTGGGCGACTAGTCCCAGGAGGGCAGGGGGAGTGGGGTTATGGGTGGGCGACCAGGCCCAGCGGGGAGCAGGTGTGGGGGGGGCAGGGGACACAGGGTGTCATTAATCTTCCCTCAACGGTCACACTAGCATCAATTTGACAAATTCTTCACGAGCCCTCTGAGCACAGCAACCAACAGCTGTGGCCTCTATGGAACACACTATTACTGTTTCTGACAGTGGTTCTCAAACTGTTTCATGTCAAGGACCCCCAAAATGATATGTATTTGTCTGCGGAAATATTTTGTGGGATATTTTGTGGGATTCTTCAAAAATAGCAGATCTGCGTGTATATTGTATATCTGCTATTTTTGAATAGCCAAAGTATAAAATATGGTTAAAGTGGTTGCAATTATTGTGACGACCCCCTGGTACCCCCCTCCCCCCCTCCCCCAGGACCCTTGGGGGTCCCCGGACCCCACTTTGAGAATCAATGGTTTATGACATGATGTCTCTGTTTGCTGTACTATGGCATTGGTTCTCAACCTTTTCAGGTCGTGACCCCCAAAAAATAATCATATTTGACCTGGGGACCCCCCACCCTGACAAGCACTTGGAATGTATAGGAGTTGAGGCATTACATTTCGCTTGACTCGGGCGTTTGCATAATATTGGCGTTGTGAGCTTGTAGATCGGCCATTTTCAAAATGTTTGCCTGTTTCTTACATTATTTGCCAATTTGGCCAATGTTTGACCAGTCTGTTGATAACCTTTGATGCAGTAAAGGTCTTTTTTCTTTTCTTTTGTTTTTTGAGGTGTTAAAAAGATTGTCATCTGGGGACCCCAAAAACCTTAAGTGGGGACCCCACATCATTTATGTCACCTCGGCTCTGCCTCTGTGTTTAATCATCCTGTCGGGGGTTATTTTTACTTTTCGGCTATTCAAACAGTGCGGATCTACAAGCCCACAAAGTACCCCAGAGAGTACTTCTTTCCAGCACTGACTATTAGGAGCGATGACACAGGAGAGATCCAGTGGGCTGATTGTGAGTGACATGCACACACCGTGGGAGCCGTACCTAATGCATCCTGATAGCTGACAAACAATTAGGATGATATGATTGTTTTTTAATAGGCTGTGCCTCCCGGGTGAAGGCCCCTCTGACATGTCAGGTCAACAGTGACAGCAGCACAGGAATACCTCAAAGACTTACGTAGCGCTGAAGACGAGACGACACTTCATATAAGGTCAGTGACTCTCTTGACATCAGGGATTTGATCAGACATGCCGTCGGTTTAACCACCTGAACCCATGGGCTGCTATACAGACGGAGGCATACGGCTGTGGAGCCGTCATACAAGGTGAACATTCAACACGTTGTGAGCCTGTTTTTTTGTTTTTTTTTTGATTGATTGAATACTTAATTAGTCAGAAAACAGCACATGGTAGCCTACAGCAGTGGTTCTCAAACGTTTTCATATCAAAATTATATTTGTTTGGCCACGGACCCCCATCTCAAAATATGTTGTGCCAGGGACCCTCAGAAGCAAAGATTTGTGTTAACTACTTTTGCTGGGGACCCCCTGGAACACCCTCAAGTACCCCTGGGGGTCCCCAGACCCCACTTTGAGAACCAAGGGCCTACAGTAAGACATTAAAGCTTAACACAAAAAAAAAAGTATAACACAAAAAAGTCCTGGGGACTTGTTTCCATTGTGGTCCTTTTGTATTCAATTCATGCCATCAACCAATACAAACACTATATGTACAAAAGAGAAGGGATCATTACATTTACCTCCCCTTTCTGTCTCTTGATATTGGAGATGTTTTTTTCAGGCCAATTTTGAAAAGAAACAGTGTTACACATTTTAATGGATGCTGTCGGGGCATTCCACATTGTGATGGCAGAGCAGTAGAATGAGAACTTTCCCATGTTTGTTCTAAATTTAGGTGGTGCCCAGGGTCATGGTCACTCCCTCTGGTGTTGTGGCTCTGGGCGTCACTCTCTTTGGAGAGTTAGACAGGGGAAAAAAAGTACTCAAATGTTTTACTTAAGTAAAAGTATCAATACTGCAATGTAAAAGTACTCGGTTACAAGTAAAAGTCCGGAATTCTAAATTTACTTGAGTAAAAGTACAAAAGTATTGGTGTCAAAATGTACTTAAAGCACCAAAAGTAAAAGTACTAAAATGTTTGAAAATAGCAGATCTACAGGCTCACAACGCGTCGCATCGCTTGTAGATCGGCTATTTTCAAATAGCCTAAGCATACAATAGAGCTAAAGGGGTTAATGTAATCATTATATCTGCAAAGTAACTAGTAACTAAAGTTTTCAAATAATCGTAGTGGAGTAAAAGCACAATATTTGCCTCTGAGATGCAGTGGAATAGAAGTAGAAGTATAGACAACTGGAAATACTCCAGTAAAGTAAAAGTACCTCAAAGTTGTACTTAAGTACAGTACTTGAGTACATGTCCTTAGTTACTTTACACCACTGATTGAGGGCACAGTCTCTTTGACTTGAAAATACCAGTCCCAGTGATATTTGCTTAACCCTGTAGATCGGCTATTTGTGCTATTGATATACAGTATACTGTACATATATAGGGTGCAAAGCGGTTAATGCCACTTATCCTCCGTCTAGTTTATATATGGATATGTTAGTATACGTTTTGTTGCACACGTCATCTATATTTAGGCTTAAAAAGAAGAGGAGATCCGAGCCCTCAAAAGATGTAGAGGAGAGGATGTAAAGTTTTAACTTTACATAGATAGAAACTCCCTTCACTTGCTGCTAGGGTTTAACACCGGGATTCCCCGGATGCGGGATTCCCGGGAATCCCGAGGTTATTTACCGTCCCGGGAACTGACTTCGGTTCCCGGGATCCCAGTGTTTTTTTTTCTTTCTTAGAAATGAATACTAATTAGTAGAAAGGCCTATCTACAGCGCGGAGGAATTACTATTATAATTGGCCAAGTTACTTGCAGCGTTGCCGACCAGGGCAGGGTCCCATCGTCCCGTTGTGAACCAATATGGGACGCACTGAATGTAACAGTAATGAACAAAATAAAACACAAGTGACCGTGGTGCCCCCATAGAGTTCATTTTTGTTTTCTTTTTAATATTATTATTATTTTTAACTCTATGGGGGCACCACGGCCACTTGTGTTTTATTTTGACAGCTGAGGAAACGGTGAAGACAGCCTGCGCAGGGCAAGCTTGGGTGCCCCCTGCCTGCCCTGCACACGCTGTCTTCACCGTTTCCTCTGCTGTCAATACGGTAGACACCAGTTGACTAGCTGAGATTCAACATCAAGTGAAACGCTGCATAAAAAAATAGTAGGTTTGATTTCAAGCCTATATTCCAGCTTAAAATGCGCGCAAGCCAAGCAATGCTTTTGATAGAGAGAGAAGAGAGACTGGAGAGAGAGCATGCGAGAGAGAGAGAGAGAGAGAGAGAGAGAGAGAGAGAGAGAGAGAGAGAGAGAATTAGACCAATGTGGTCCGATTTTTTTATCATCATTAATGTAGCCTACCCTACCTACACTTGCATTTTAGAACGTTCAAACTACCATTTTACTAGAACTACCCAGTAGAACAAGTGAACTGCACAACAGCTGTCTGTCTCATTGATTGTCAGTGGCAGCGCATGCATGATGTGCACATCAAAATCACAATACAAAACCCGGCATTTGATCAACGACAAAATATAGATTAATACATTTGACAACATACAGCCAACATCCCAAAATTGAGTCTTAATATCCAGCAAGTAGCCTAATATAAATGAATAACTGCAAACAAATTACAAGTTTAGGCGATCAATATCCTACAAAAGTATTGATAAGCTGTGACCTCACCGGCGCTCTGATGGACAATAAATAAATAATCCTCTTGCAAACAACATCCATGTTCTGTTCTCTTGTCAATAATGATACAAATGGAACGTTTATTTCAGCAGCTAGGATGTGATAGTTTGACATTTTTTTTAGTGCGTTTAGGATGCACAGCGCAGCTCCTGTTTAAGTTAATTGTCTTCTCCTGCTGTTGTGCTGCTGCGCAACAGGGCAGATCTCCACCAATTAAGAAATACTATATTCATTGATTTAAAAAATAAACTTAAGTCATTATTAGTGCAAGTTCATAGGTGGACACAATAGGGACATTTGGGCACCTCGGTGTAAAATTGGCTATTTATTAAGTATCTACATATAAATGCATTTTAGTGGGCACTTTTTTTTAACCCTTTAACAGGAATTCCCAGGAAGCCCGGGAAAAGGTCTGAAAATTCCCGGAATTAAAATTAGCTATTTCCCGGAAAATGTTAAACCCTACTTGCTGCTATGGCTTTTATCTTTATTATGTCTTTGGCCTCATTGGCATGCCATGGAAAATTTACCATTTACAGTCTGTGTGTGTGCGTGTGCGTGTGCGTGTGTGTGTGCGCGCGGCTGCGCCCGTGCGTGCATGTTGGCCTTATAGACAGGTTTCCTGTTAGTAAACATTGAGAGGAATATGACCGCGCAGCTGCGGGGGGAAGCTTATGGGTGCGTTTGGAAATTACGCACCGGAGCACACTCGCCTATTAGTTTGTATTGGCCAGTGCGCTCACTGCCGCTCAGGGCTGTATTTTCGAACGCGCCTTCCACCCCCAGGCATGCGCAGATTGCGCATTCTGCTCTGTGATGACGTCGCTCGGAAACCCGTCTATTAGAACCTACTTGGTGGGGTCCAAAGGCTTCCATGTGCGTGTGTTTGTTTGTTTGTTTGTTTGTTTATCAGCACACTACCATACACCATGGTATGAAATATAAATCAAGCAGAACAGGACGGAACAGAACAGGAGTGCCGCTAACAGCACAGTGTGGGTG
The DNA here is from genome assembly GCF_963454915.1 of Gymnoscopelus microlampas. Classification (NCBI taxonomy): domain Eukaryota; kingdom Metazoa; phylum Chordata; class Actinopteri; order Myctophiformes; family Myctophidae; genus Gymnoscopelus; species Gymnoscopelus microlampas. The sequence continues at coordinate 47,775,233 of NC_139942.1, read as the reverse complement.
CCAACTATGTGACTGTGTGGCACTTGAACTGTGGAATGCACAGAGTATGTCATGGCACAAGGCCAACACGGTTGCCAGGGCTTAATAATTTCTCTTTTAACCGTATGAAATCCTGACATGACCTTCTCTGCTGGCTGTGCTGACAGGAGGGGTGGGAAGGGGGTCATATTTTAAATGTAGCCACAGCAATATAGGCCTCTAGCTGCAGACATTTTAGACAGACAACAGCAGGATGGGTATAGGTAGAGATGTGGCATCATGTCTGAAGAGAATCACCAACCGATTCTATAATTACCACTGTCACCCATCTGGCCCCAGCATGCAGCGAGCAGGGAAATGTTTTATCTCTGACCTACTTTCCGGCAGCAGTATGCTGAATCGTGACTGCAACGCGGGCGCTCTCATCAACACACCGAGCTCCACTGCGGACAGGAGCACGGCAGGACAGACAGGGCCTTTAAAGCTGCAATGCATAACTTTTTTAGGTTTAGTGACTAGAGGCAGCTCACCACCGCACCGATTTCGGGCCGACTCGACGTTGAGAGGTGTTGGAAAGCGTCCGCTGCTGACAAATTGTTGTCGGCTATCGTCGTTCCGTTGCATCGGGACATCTATTGACCCGACATTGAGAAACCGAACTTGCTCGGTTGGTGCCGACTAGACTATAGCCCATTGTTAGCCCTGGGCTGGTGGAGAATGCTATCTGGCAAACCTCCGCCAGATTTTCTGAGGAAAACAAGCGTCCAGGTCTAAAAACAAGCCCAAAAGAAGCGACCAGTTTAACCACTTGGGCCCTATTATATCAGCTATTTAAAAAAAGAATTCTTGAAAGCCAGCCCAAATAAGCAACTACACTTCAGAAACAAGCCCAAACAACAAGAAACCTACAACTATGTATACAAGCGACTTTACAGGAAAACAAGCCTAAAGTCGCTAATAATAAGCAGACATGGCAACATTGGGAAAATCTTGCAGGCCAGTTCTGCCAGCTCTAAGGCATTAGCACAACATGACTGCTTATGATGAACAAAAATGGCAACTTTTGCCAACAGACTACCAGTCTGTTGTAGTCTGAAGTAGTCTGTTTGGAGGAGAGTAACCTTAAAACGTTCTTTTAAATCCAGAGGTTCCCAAACTTTTGTGGATCAGGGCAGAGCCTGCTTGAGAATCTCGAAGGCATTCGCGGCACACCCATCTGACGCTTTGCGTTGTGATCTTGTACATCTGATATTTTCAGTTTGCAACACATTCGTACAATGAAGTGTAAATCAGGCTAATGGCCACCGAGGCTTATTATGGCTCTGGTATCAAATCAAAAGGGTAAACAGCACATGGTACAGTAAGACATTAAGGCTAAAAGAATAACACAAACAAGTCCTGGGGATTTGTTTCAGGGTGCCGGGAACTTCCCCTCAGATGACACTCAACTATCTGACACACGCAAACGCTGCTCCACGTTAGTGAAAGAGTACATCTGTCTCAAGCTGCTGGATCTGAAGTGCAGGAAAAAAAGGAGATCTAACATTATGTGTGCTTCCAACATTTGGAGAGAACTGAGCTCCTGACTTCTGGGTAGTTGAATATAGCCCTTTTCTTATTTAGCAAGCTGCTAGTAGTTGTACTTTAAGCCATTAAGACCTGAGGCCGATTCTACAAACGTCTTCTAAATCCCAACAGTTTTCTGAAAAACGTTTCTATATCAGTGGTGCTCAAACTATTTCATGTCAAGGACCCCCAAAATTATATGTATTTGGCTGTCGACCCCCATCTCAAAATATGTTGTTCCAGGGACCCCCAGAAGCAAAGATTTGAGTTAAAAATGTTTGCTTTAAAAGAATATATACAGTATATTCAAAGATTTGCACATATTTTCACGATTTTTCAAAAATAGCAGATTTACAAGCTCGTGCGTGGCACTCGGTGCCATGTGGCAAAACAAACAGGATCTGCCTTCATGAGGGGGGAGAGAATGAGAGAGAGACACATGCACACGCACACGCACACACACACACAGACAGTGTGTGTAGTGTTAATTACAAACAAGATGATTAAGTGTCCAGTGTCTCATGTACACTTTTCACACACACGCTAGCACCTACTAATGCACACACACACACTGTGCAGACAAGCGTAAAATAATACGTATTATACACACAGATACTTGGGAGCTGAAGGGTCTTTACTCAACGAAAGGGGAGGAGAATACTAGTGCTTTTACAGATTCACCCGGCTGATGGCTGCTCAGTTGGCTCGGAGGTCGAGGCCTAGACCGGATCACGCGGGTCTTTAATAAGGCATACCAGGCTTTCCTCCGAGGTGGAAAGACTGGTGACGCGAGGTTAGGGAGGGAGAGAGAGAGAAACAGAAAAGATTTTGAGGCAGGGACGTGCACAGATACACTCTAGGTGGTGCTACAGCACCTGCCCTTTGCCCTCTTGACCAGAAGTGCCCTTTTGAAAAAAAGAAAACATTTTTTTTTTTTCAGTTTACGGCAGGGGTCTTCAACAGGGGGTCCGGGACCCCTAGGGGGTCCTCAGAGTTACTACAGGGGGTCCGGCCAATTCTTTATGTGATATGATTTTTCTTTTTACCATAACCACTCGAATCCCTTTTCTGAGGAGAACTTTAGCCAAAAATAGCAGATCTACAAGCCGGCTATTTTTGGCAAAGAGGTATAGGTGTAGAGGGGAAAAAGAGCAGACCAAGTCAACAAAAAAAAGTATAATTTACTTGAGCACCTGCCCCTCAAAATGTCTGTGCACGCCACTGTTTTGAGGGAAAAGAAGAATTTGAAATCCCACCAAATCAATAATTTATTCAAATTGATCAATGGTTGCACCCCTAGATATATGAGAGAGAGAGCGAGCGAGCGAGAGAGAGAGGAGGGGCAGGAGGAGAGAGAAAGAGTGAAGAGATGGAGAGGGTGCAGAGTGAGAGAGAGTCAGCAGGGGGCGTAGGGGTGCGATAGAGAGAACATATACAGTAAGATCAGAGTTAGGCACCACGATCAAATCTGAGGGGTTGTGGGGAGAGGCACGAGTCCCATAAATAGTCGTGTTCAGTGGTGGAAAGTAACTAAGTACATTTACTTAAGTATTTGTACTCTACTAGAGTATTTCCAATTTCCAATACTTTCCACTACATCTCAGAGGCAAATATTGTACTTTTACTCCACTACAATTATTTGAAAACTTTAGTTACTAGTTACTTTTCAGATATAAATTATGATATTATGAAACATACATTAACCACTTTAGCCCTATTTTATGCATAGGCTATTTGCAAATAGCCGATCCACAAGCTTGTAGATCGAGCTTGTAGATCTAGATGCCAATACTTTTGTACTTTTAATCAAGTAACATTTTTGGACTTTTACTTGTAACAGAGTACACATTGCAGTATTGATACTTTTACTTTTTTCCACCACTGTGTCCGGGTAGCAACCAGAGCCTATAGAGGTATGGAGGTACCACCTGTCACCACCTGTCACCACGCTGGGGAGGGGAGGGGGGGGGGACACGGGGGGCACGGGTCAAATTCTTCCCTCCGTCGCAAACTGATGACATCAGGGGAAAGCCATGGCCCTCGCCCTGAACCTCCAGGACATCAATCAACTCCCAGAAACCTTGTTGACACCAGGAGGCCACGTTTTAATGAAGGGGAGGGCAGGGGAGGGCAGGGGAGGGCAGGGGAGGGCAGGGGAGGGGAGGGCAGGGGGAGTGCGGGTGTTTTTAAATACATCCTGTCATATTATACTGCTGGGACTGAGTGACAGATTTATGACCTTTAAATATTTTGTACAGAATGTACACACAGAGAAACAGAGGTGCCAAACCGGAACGGAAACATTCTTTTTTTGGTTCCAGAAAGAACCTCTGATTTTGAAGGCAGAGTATGTAACTTTGCCCTGTGTTTACATAACGAAACAATAAATACATTTTTTACCCATCAGCCACTGGTGGGTGTTAACCTGCAGAAACACACTGCCCCCTCGTCTCGCTGTATTTTGGTGTCGTCACTGTTTGTTTTGGTAGACCAAAAACGTCAACCATTGTTGATTTTGATAGCAAATTTTGATTTAGTTTTAGTCATAGTCTTTTGAATAGAATTCCATCTGAAATGTTTTAGTCTTTGTCTCGTTTTAGTTGACTAAATATCATAAGATTATAGTCGACTAAATCTACAGTTGATTTAGTCGACTAAAATGTATTTTGGCGGTGCCTTGATGGCATCATAATGGTTGATTTTACACTTGGTTGCATGCTGAAAATAGCCGATCTACAAGCTCACAACGCGTCGCGCTGCGACGCGTTGTGAGCTTGTAGATCTGCTATTTTCAGAGTGCAACACCCGGGCGCAACCAAACATAAAATTACTCGTCTTTTAATTCTACTGGATCTCTTCTCCACTAGAGTCCCTCACTAACATTTTGTCTCGTTTTTATTTGTTGACAGAATTGTCAATATATTTAGTCTTAGTTTTAGTCATCGTAGCTTAGTTTTTATTTGGTTTTCGTCAGTGAAAAAAGGTAGTCGACGAACATTTTTCGTCATAGTTTTAGTTGATGAAATCAACACTGACCAAAACAAACAGTGAACACACCCAAATACAGTGAGAGGGCAATGTGTTTCTGCAGGTAAACACCACCACACTACCCCAGTGACTGATAACTGCTGCTAGGGACATGATGGGTACAAATGCGACAAAGTTCCATACTAGGCCTTTAATGGTTATATAAAGAACCCCCATATACTTCTCCTTTTTCCGCCTCTGCACCAAATCTCTTCTTAGAAAAATTAAGTTTTCTTTTTTTTTTAGAAGGTGTTCACATATTAAGACATGCTATAGTATAGGAAAAGCTGCCTCAAAGAACCATCAGAAAAGGTTCTCTAAACATTATGAGGAACATGAAGAACCATTCTCTAGATAAAATGTTTCTTTAGTAAGTGATGATTCTTTGTGGAACAATGTAGCCCATTATAGAACCATTTAAGAACCATTATTTTTCCTATGTGTAGTCTTGGAAGTTGGAACGTGTATGCTCTTAGCAGTGGAAAGTACTGTACTTAAAGGGCAAGACCAATTTGATAGAGGTTTGGGTTGTGCAGTTACCTTGCCATGATGTAACTCCAAAGGTGGACAAAGTTGATACAGAAAATACAGAACATCACAAAACCCAGTACTGTTAGTTTTTTTTAATATAAAAATGTTAACTTCCTGTTGATTTAGCTATTCTTATAAAAAATAAAACCCGGACTGAATCGGTGGATCGGGATCCGGATCTTCAAATAGTAAAATCAGCAGGAAGTTGACATTTTAATTATAAAAATAAACAGTACTGGGTTTGGTGATGTTCTATATTGTCTGAATCAGCTTTGTTTGTGTTTGTTTATGCGCTAAAAGAGTGATGACTTTGAGAGCTGTTTTACCATACAATGTAAGTCAATGACGAGCATATTTTGAATTATCAATTTCTAATCAATGGAGCAATTATTTTAGATTTCTTGTCCACCTTTGGAGTTACATCATGGCAAGGTAACTACACAACGCAAACCTCTACCAAAGTGGTCTTGCCCTTTATAGATGATGATTGAGGACTCTATAGCAGGAGAAATCATCCAATGTCACTTCGACTGCGCATGCACCCCATGGTACCATAGTACTAGCCTGGTAAACCCTCCCTCCGGAAATCTCATTTCCATTTGATTTCAGGAGTGTGGAAATGAGATTTCCGGAGGGAGGGTTTACCAGGCTACCATAGTACCACAAAGGCCTTAAAAACAAGGCTCCAGACATCCCAAAACAAACTGGTCAGGCTACTGCTTGGCCTTACATCTACAACTCATCTAACCCCTGCTCACTTTGCTAGGGTGGGATGGCTCAGGGTAGAGGACAGAGTAGCCTACAGCAACTTGCAATGGGCCTGGTCTACAAGATACACTACACCACAAAGACACCCATGTACCTGTCAAACTACTTCAAAAACATAAATGACGTCCACAATCACAACACCAGAGGGAGCTCCACAAATCACGTTCAACTCAGATTTGGCTCTAACAAGGGATTCAATTTGTTCCACTCGCCACAACAACTGCTATATGGCACAAAAATGTGGAATGCCCTACCATAAACACATCAACAACATAAAAAACATGTAAATCCTTACTCTCCTTCAAACCTGCTCTAAAAGAGCACTTACAGGTGGCTGCAATTCGGAACTGGTCCCTGTAAAAAGGGCTTTTTTGGATTTCTACCCGTTTAATAAATGGGTAAAACAATCGAAAATAGAAATGTTGTCATATAAACAGCGTTTATATTATGTTTTTGCATAGTGTATGTACAAAGGACCCCAATGGAAACAAGCCATAGTGCTTTGGATTTAAAATCCTCTTAAAAGACCTTCTATTGAACTGTACGTCCCCTGTGCTTGTCTTATATATATACAATAAATCAAAAGTCAATTTTGAATTCCAGACTTTTACTTGTAACAGAGTATTTCTACATTGCAGTATTGATACTTTTACTTAAGTAAAACATGTGAGTACTTTTCCCATCACTGTTAGTTTTGTGCCTCTTTAAACGTTGGCCCCGCTTGTTTATTTAGAGCAGTTGTGCTCCATAAACTGCTCGTAAAGTGGAATGCTCTTGGCACGCTTCTCAAGGAGGGTGGGCATGTGTGGTGGGCCCGTGCTTACTGCCGACAGCCAGCACTCAGTCAGGCCGGCGGGCCGGGGCTCTCCAGCGGGGTCGTCCCTGCGTCTTCTTATCCCCCCTGGAGGTGTTATCCAACACTAATAATTCCACAACCGTCAGCTGTTCCCCCTCCCTCGGGCTGCTGGCTGAGTACCAGAGTTGCTAAGCAAGGGGACATTGCCTCTTCTTACATAACAACCACATGACTTGTTTTTGTTTCACAGCAGGCCTGCGTGTGGCTGCCTGGTCTGTCACAGAGAAGAGACCAAAACAAATAAGTGCAACCACTTGAAACCAGTGGTGTAAAGTAACGAAGTACATTTACTCAAGTACTGTACTTCTGCCCTATATGGCTACATTTGATACCGATACTTTTGTACACTCAAGTAGGCTACATTTTGAATTCTGGACTTGATACTTCCAAAACGTTAATGAAGTCCACGATCATAACACCAGAGGCAGCTCCACGAATCATGTTCAACCCAGATTTGGCTCATCAAAGGGAATTAACTCGTTCTCATGCTATTCATCAAAAATGTGGAATGTCCTACCAAAAGGAGTAAAGGAGTGTAAAACCCTACTCACTTTCAAAACTGCCCTAAAGATACACCTTCAGGAGGCTGCAATTCGAAAATGGCCCCTGTCTAAGTCTTAACCTACCCCCCCCCCCCCCTTTTTTTGTCTTCTCTTGTACATATTCTTCATACCAGTAACCGGTAAGCTGATTGTATGACATTCTGTATAGTAGTGTGTATATCTGTCTGTCTCTTATATGTCATCATGATTTGTGTGCATGGGGATCTTATCTTAAACAAGCTTAGTGCTTCCGGTTTAGTAGACCTTGTATTGTGAATGTGTACTTCCATGTACTGTTGTTCTCATGTCTTACTACATAAAGTACATCAATCAATCAATCAAACTTTTTTTTTTAAATGTAAAAAATGTGAGTATCTCCTATTCCGAGCCGGGGTGCCAGTGAAAATAGCCGATCTACAAGCTCACATCATGTGAGCTTGTATTTTCGCCTATATGATATTTAGTGCAGGTGAAAACAGGAGGGTGCCCTAGTAGCCCTTTGGGAATACGGTCAAAAAGTATCAATACTGCAATGTAGAAATACTCTGTTAGAAGTAAAAGTCCAGAATTCAAAATGTACTTGAGTAAAAGTAGAAAAGTATTGGAATCAAAATGTACTTAAAGTACCAAAAGTAGAAAGTAGGCCTACTCAATATGACGAATGTCCCATTTCACACGTTTTCAAATGTATAAAATGTATTTAAAAATATTTTGAAAATAGAAGATCTACAAGCTCACAATGCTTGCATTGCGGAGCTTGTAGATCTATATTCAAATGGCCGAAATGTATATAGGCCTGAAGTGGTAAGTAACTAGGAACTAAAGTTTTCAAATAATTGCAGTGGAGTAAAAGTACAATATTTGCCTCTGATATAGTGGAGTAGAAGTAAAAGTACTGAAATACTCCAGTAAAGTAAAAATACCTCAAAATTGTACTTAAGTACAGTGCTTTAGTAAATGTACTTAGTTACTTTACACACCACTGATATGCAACAATATGCAATGATGCTGCCTAAATATGCAACAGCAGAAAACTTATAGTCGCCAAATAAGCACATAAAGAGCACGTGCGCTGTCCATGGTGCTGAAGTTATAATGTTGATTCACATGCTGATGTCTCATAGGTATTTTTTTTACTTAAGTAAAAGCATCAATACTGCAATGTAGAAATACTCTGTTACAAGTAAAAGTCTGTACAATCAAAATGTACTTGCGTAAAAGTATAAAAGCATTGGTATCAAAATGTACTTAAAGTACCAAAAGTAGAAAGTACTCATTATGCAGAATGTCCCATTTCACAACTTTTCAAATTATTTTGAAAATACAAGCTCACAATGTGTGGCATTGCCACCCTGTTGTGAGCTTGTAGATCGGCTATTTTGAAATGGCCAAAATGTATATAGGCAAGGGCTGAAGTGGATAATATATGTTTTGTAATAATATCTATAAGTAATACAATCTATAAGTAACTAGTAACCAAGATATAACCTGCAACCCCCCCTCCAACAACTTCCCAATTAACTGAAGTGCTATGAGGAGGACCCTCGTTAAAACCTGGCCACGTCGCCACAGCACAGGGTTTCTAACTAGGCCTATAAAGTGGCTTCCTGGGAGCGCAATCAGTGTTGCCATGTCCGCTTATTTTAAGCGAGTCTGGGCTTGTTTTTCTGTAAAGTTGCTTGTAAATTACTGATTAGTTGTGGGTTACGTTTTTTTATTGTGTTGTTTCTAAAGTGTAGTTGCTTATTTAGGCTTGACCCAGTTGAAGACCCATGTGTCGAAACGCGTCGGTCAGCTGTTGCCTTGCTCATCTGCTAAATAAATTAATATATCTTTTTTTCACCTGAGGACGGAGTGCCTCAGTATTTTTTCCCTAGTCTGCCTCACCACAAGCAGAATTTGGGTTTCCTTTGCTTATTTAGGCTTGTTTCCTAATGTTGTTTAAACCAGTGTTTCTCAAACATTTTCAAGTCAAGGACCCCCAAATTAATATGCATTTGTCTGCGACCCCCGTCCCCATCTGAAAATATTTTATGCCAGGGATGCCAGGGATGCCAGGTACCCCAGGTACCCCCCCCCCCCCCCCCCCCCATACAAGACTTTGTTTTTTCAAAATAGCAGATCTACAAGCACAATGTATTCTGTTTAACGGGCGATATGGGCTCGCATCTTTTGGGCTTGTTGTCATAGACCTGGTCACTCATTTCTTTCACAACAGCTGGCAACACTGGCAATCATCTCACACCTGTTTTATTTCCTGTGGACCTTTCATTCACGTATTCTGCAACCCTCTATCAACCTCTAAACAACTCTATACACCTCTATCAACCTCTATGCAACTCTATACACCTCTATCAACCTCTATGCAACTCTATACACCTCTATCAACCTCTAAACAACTCTATACACCTCTATCAACCTCTATGCAACTCTATACACCTCTATCAACCTCTCAGCCCCATTTGGAACCTCTCCCTCCGCTGTCATATCATGACAGCCATCATGGCGCAACCTGTTCCTAATCCTGGTTTTGGAAATGTCTCAACAAGTTGCGCCATGACGCTTGTGACAGACGTGCGTCATGTGAACCATGGCTAGCTCTGCCTGTGAGTCAATGTCATGGTATTTTACCCTGTCCTCCTCCTCCTTGCCCTTATAGAAACCAGGGGGAACCTTTAGCCCTAGAATGTCTGTCATTTTACATACATTTCATGTATTTCAAAATAGACAGTCATAGATCGGTCTGGCCGACGAGCTGTGTAGAGCAGGATTTGCGCGGCGCCAAACTGCTCTAAACTCCGTCTGTACTCACCCAATAATTCATTCCTAAGACTTGGAGTCAGATATTGTCCTCTAGTTTCATATCCATTTGAAAGTTCTGCCAGAAAACGTGTGTTTAGACAAATATCTCCACGTTTCCACGAGCTGCACACACACGGACGACTTTCTGTACGGGTCGAGGGGGCAGACTTGAGTGAAGGACCGAATTTTTATCAAAACTTCCTCTGATCACCACAAACGTCATCACAAATTGACACAGGGAAGCACAAACGAATGGGGCACACAATTGACAGGTGCGATGAATCACAACGTGTGGGGTAATGAATCACATCACCTGCCACTTGTGTGCCCCAAACATTTGTGCATCCTAAAGGAAGTTTAGATATATTCAGTCCTGCACTCATTCCAGGCCCCTCGCTCGTACAGAAAGTCGTCCGTGTCCGAGTATAGAGCAGTTTGATGCCGCGCAAATCCTGCTCGACACAGCGCGTCGGCCAGACATTCTAGGGCTAGGGGAACCTTATGTACTTAACTAATTGGAAAATATTTTTTTAGTTAAGTGAGCAAAAAAAACGATACAGCTCAAACCTTTTTTGTGTATTTATACAAAACATTTACAAAAACAATAAAATCATAGAGAAAATGTGCTCAGTTTTAGTCTTTGTCAAAAATCTTCAAATTATCAGAGCTACAAGCTCAATGTTTTTGAGATTTTTTAAAAAGATTTTTCTGATCTTGTTCAATCTTCTTTAACAAAAAAACAACCAATTTATCAAAACTAAACTTGAAATTGAAAACAAAAACAATTTATATATAGGCCTATAATTTAAAATAAACTAGTGAAAAGGAACAGGTGTTTCTCATGTCAGGCATGCCTGGACTGGTCCAAAGCACAAAGCAAGAGGATGAAACAGAATCCTGTTGAAAGATGAAGGGACATGCCACCACAGCCCCACAAACGCAACATTGCAGATCTGAAATGGTGTGGCGTGTGTGTGCGCGTGTGCGCGTGCGTGGGAAAGATAACAGAGCACATGCCCACCTTATTTTAGCATAAAATCTAGCCAGCAATGAAAAAGGTTTGAACTATACAGAGTCAAATCCTCAGTGTTCATTTGATGCCGAGAGTTAAATAGCTACAGCAGGGGTCTTCAATGTTTTCAGGCCAAGGACCCCCTAGCTGAGAGAGATGAAGCAGGGACCCCCTCTATATTGTATAACATTGTGTTTGAGATAAACTTTTGCTGCTCTTTTATTCCCTCTACACCTATAACTCTTTGCCAAAAATAGCCGATCTACAAGCTCACAACGCCTCGCGCTGCCAGGCGTTGTGAGCTTGTAGATCTGCTATTTTTGGCTCAAGTTCTCCTCAGAAAAGGGATATTAGGGTTCAAGTGGTTTAGGTAAAAAAAAAAACAATCATAACACAAAGATTTTGCGGACCCCCTGTAGTAACTCTGAGGACCCCCTAGGGGTCCCGGACCCCCTGTTTAAGACCCCTGTTGTAGTGCAGTGCTGCTGCTAAGTGCCATATAGTCTCCTTCCTATAGCTATACGCCACTGTAGTTCCATCTCTCGCCTGTTGGTGTCACCCTTACTCCTCGATCACTCGAGTCCCCCCCTGACACACACACACACACGCACACGCACACACACACACACACACACACACACACACACACACACACACACACACACACACACACACACACACACACACACACACACACACACACACACACACACACACACACACACACCGCGCGCACACGCTTTAAAGCCCGGGCGGATGACTTCACCACCATTCCGCCTGGGTTTCCTTTATGATCCAGGGATCTCCCACTTCCCTCAGCAGACATCAGCCAGCAGCACAGCAGAACACATCTCTCTCTCTCTCTCCCTATCGCTCCCAATAATAACATCCACTCTACAAGGAGCCAGCAGAGAGACGCACCGACCTGCAGCGGTCTACGAAATAACGGACCTCTAATATACACGTCGATTGATCGCCGATTGATTGATTGATTGATTGATTGATTGATTATTCCAAACGGATTCCGACCGGAGAAAACAAAAACAAACAAAAAAAAACTCCGAGAAGTGCAATTACCCACAACAAAGGATCTATACGGCTATACATCAACAAATATAGCCAAACTACTCCTGTCTTTTCCCCCTCTTCTTCTTCCATCGATCGTTGATCACAGTGCTTTATTCGTGCCAACGCCATGTCCGAGGTGCTGCCCTACAGCGAGGGGAAGATGAGCGGGGGCTACGGGGCGGACAGCGAGGTCAGCCAGATGTCCTTTAGCTGCGGACTGCAGGACACCAGCGCCTTCTTCGCGTCGTCGCAGGCGAAAAGACCCCCGAAGCTCGGCCAGATCGGCAGAGCAAAGAGAGGTAAATTAAATAAAATTAAAAAAAAAAAACCCGACTGAAATCGGAACGGCATTTGTAATAGCGTCCTCTACATTTATGTCCATTTATTTCCGACCAGAAGAACAGATGTTGTCGGCAAGCGACGCGACGTCGCTTGCCGACAAGATCTGTTCTCATCTGGTTGACAAGCGACGCCGTGGCCGCGACGCGAAGTATGAATTGAGCTCAACGCATTGATTAATAGATGCTATAATAAACACGCGCATGACATTGTAAACAAATGAAAACGGGGGTTGCGCAAAAAAAAAAAAAAAGATGATTTTACCAACAACAAAAAAAAGGTCTAGTTTCAGTGCCTATCTTTGTGCATCCTCCCATGACTCACTCATAAAACCAGCACTTTGCAGTACATAATTTTTTTTATTTATTTCGTTATTTTTATTTCAGAAAAAGGGTTTGTGTACAGCGTCAAAAGAGAAAGGCATTGATAAAGAATGAATTTAATGTCTGATATAAACAACCTCTCTGACTGACAGTGACAGACACCTTTGGGTTTGGCAGCGTTTTTACGCAGTCAGTGGCATTGTTATGAAATCCATCTGTGTGAAAGAAAGCCGTCAAGGACGAAGTGGATGCAACCTTCTAGAAGAACGCACACAGAACAGTGCGTTCCCCTGGATAGAACAGTGGTTTTCAACCCTCTTTCATATGAAGGTCCATTATTTATTCGGCATTTGAGCCAAGGACCACCATTTGATGCGATTTAGACTCTCAGACCCAAGATTTTGAATATTTTGTTGTCGTTGGATACGGTTTTGTCCACAATTCCATGCTGTACCATAGGAGAGACAACAGGCGAACGTTGATGAAAATAACAATTCTTCCACATTCTCTAATTGTGCAGACTTATTGTAAATTAAGTGATGCAGATGTTTAACAATAATCTAACTCTTGAGAGCGTAAAATGAGACCAAATGAATGGACCGTTATGTGTCCATTTGGTTTCATTTTACACTCTCAAGAGTTAAAGATCTATAAGGGTTACCATTTGGTTACCAACTCGCCATAATTTAGCTGGGGACCACCTGGGAACCCCCTCAAGGACCACTGGTGGTCCCCGGACCACTGGTTGAGGACCCCCGTTCTAGAATGTTGCATCCACTTCGTCCTTGCCGTTGCACTTGGACTGTTTGACATGCTCTATATTCCTTGAATGGTGCCAGTAAACATCAACCCCCCCCCCCCCCTGTCTCCCCCCTCCCCCTCCCCCCTTCTCCTTTCCACAGTGGTCATCGAGGACGACAGAATAGACGAGGTCCTGAAAGGCATGACAGACAAGTCGTCACCTGGCGTCTAAACATGACCGACGCCTCGCAAGACATTTTATTTTTGATCACCCGATTTGAGAGAAGCACTTGTCGGCTGTGAAATGTGCATGTTTTCGAGAGGATTGTGTTAAAGGAGGAGAAAAACACACACGATGGCACCGATCAAGCGAAGACAAAGGACCGGGGATAGTGAAGGAAAATAATGGAGGGAAAGGACGGAGAGAAAAAGATATGAGGAAGGCAAAATATAAAAAAGGAAGATAAAAGAGAGAGAGTGAGACTCTGGGGAAAAAGACGGAGGTTTATCAATGATGGGGTTGCTGGCAATTCTCCAAACGAATCCCGCAATTCTCCAAACGAATCCCGATTTTTAAACTCTAGGCTCCTGCTGCGCACCGAGATGTTGAGATGGCGGACACGCCTCCGTTTCTCGACCTTCTGATGGTTTTCTGATGGATTGAATTGAACTGAACTCATTCTTCTTCACGACCATCTCTCTTCCAAAAGCGCTGTAAACAACGACAACAACAACAATAACAAAACATTTGCGCCATGGGGGAGGCTGAAGCTCCATTTCAAGCCCTATCTCAGTAGTTGTACAGTAGGCTTCTGTAGGCTCTCTCTAAGCTCCGAGACCTTTCCCCCTCCTACACGCTTTTTGCATTGTTGATTCAAACAGCGACATTGGCATTCATGAGGAGCTGTCCATTTCAGCACTGCGAGAACTTAGAATGCATTCCCCCCCCCCCCCCCCCCCCCCCGTTGCTGCTAAAGAAAAAGAAAAAAGCTTTTTAAAAAACAACAGACCAACCAAACTCTCAGTAGTGGAGACCCATTGTATGTAGAACATATTATCCGAGGATGGTGCAATGTTAATATCTTCTTTGTTATTGGCTCATTTTGTTTTGGCCCCGCCCCGTTATAGGAAAAAGAACATGACTAAAGCGGTTCAATTAAATCACAGGCTACCTTTCGATTGGTTGCCTTTTGTCCCACTATCCCCACCCACCTGTGGTTTTGGGTGCAGGTTGGCACCTTGCAGTGGTTCTCAAACATGTTCATGTCAAGGACCCCCAAATTGATATGTATTTGGCCGCTGACATTTGAAAAGATTTTGTTCCAGGGACCCCAACCCCCCGCCCCCCCGCCCCCTCCATAAGAGCGGATTTGTCAACATTTTGTTAAGACTTCTCAACATTTCTCAAAAATAGCAGATTTGCAAGCTGACGATGCATCGTGAGCTTGCAAATCGGCTATTTTCGAACAGCCAAAAAAAAAAAGGTAAAACAGGGCTTAAGTGTTTCATCTGTTCCTCATTTTGCCGGGAACCCCCTGGATCCCACCAAGGACCCATGGGGGGGTCCCCGGACCCCACTTTGAGAACCAGTGAGCTAATCTACACCTGCACATATCTTTTTTCACCTTTTCAATATTCAAATGATCGAAAGAGGCCAGCATAGATGTGGAAATTATAGTCAATGTTTGAAATAAGAGTCACGAAATCGATGGCAAAAAAAAGTGGTTTGCTATTATTTGGTTGTTGTTTTTATTTTGCGATTATTCGTGTTTTGTCCTCTATAAATTTAAAGTTGACCTTTTCCCTCCCATCTATTTGCATGAACTTTCGCTCCGGTGCCAACACTAGGTGCCACCACTTTTACCCTGGCACGCTTCTTTTTAAAACAAAATTCATATTTGTATTTTTATATCTAAATATTTGTTATTTAAATGATACGTATGCTAGTCTATCGTCTTACAATTCATCAACAATGTTTATATTTCAGAGATGACATACAGGTCGAGACTAGGCTACATAGAGGAGAATCTAGAGATTTTGGTTGACTGGTCTCATTCTATATCAAGAGTTTGACGTTTTTTTAAAGACTAACTGAATGTGTTTTGGGGTTTTTGCACACATCAATGTTAAAACTATTATTAAGAAATCGTATACTGTGACTTGAGCTTCGTTGATGAATTTGTTAGAAAAATGGCGATTTTAGAGTAAATATTGCACTGTTTACGAGTATCCTCAAATGACACGTTGTTATTTGACCGATTTTGGACATTACAGTTATGTTTTTTTGTTTTTATTTTTTATTTTGTTTATTTTGTACCATTCTTTTAAAGAAACTGGATATGGTTTGTTGTGCATGAAACCTTAATATTTTCAATAATGAGACATCATTTTATGAAGCAAAAAAGCAACAAAAATGTCATGACATTCTAAGAATGAGTCATTGTATATTAATGATGCCATTTTCACTGTATTTGGTGAACTAATAAATGGTGAA
This sequence comes from Gymnoscopelus microlampas, assembly GCF_963454915.1. Classification (NCBI taxonomy): domain Eukaryota; kingdom Metazoa; phylum Chordata; class Actinopteri; order Myctophiformes; family Myctophidae; genus Gymnoscopelus; species Gymnoscopelus microlampas. The sequence goes on along the minus strand of NC_139942.1, from coordinate 47,759,185 downwards.
AGAAACATGTAAAAAAAGAAACAATGTGTCTCTTTGGTGCTGCTTTTGTCACAGAAAACAATCGCATATGGAAATCCAGTCTGGTCAACAAAACACAACCAGTGAGGCAAGGCCTTAGAATCCTGTAAACAAAAGAATACTTTAATAGTCAGAAATGTAAACAGCACGTGATACAGTCAGACATTAAGGCTAAAAGGATAACACAAAAAAGTCCTGGGGACTTGTTTCCATTGTGGTGCTATGTATTCAATTCATCAATATAGCATAAAAAATTGACCCAATAATGCATGTCACAACAAATACAAAACACTATATGTGTACAAAGGAGAAAAAGGAAAAACAGCAGCAAGCTCACAATGCATCGTGAGCGTGCAAATCGGCTAGCCAAAAACAGCCCAAAATAAATGGTCCAAAAAGGCTTAAGTGTTTCATCTGTACCTCCTTTCTATAGGAATTTGCAAATGGGAATTTGGACAAGTTAAATCTGAGAGTATACAAAATGTAGGCCCATACATTTGTATACTCTCAGAGCTACAAATGGACAAATAAACACTTCGATTGATTGATCGAATACCATATCGACAGTTTAAAAGCACAGCAGTATATGAAAAAAACAAAAACAAATCTATAGTCACTAAAAAGCCAAAGGCTTGTTTCCATTGTGGTCCATACACATTCAAACAATCTCTAGACAAACAACAGTGCAACAAATAACGATACAAAAAGGTGTATTATGAAAATAATGCAGTTAAAAACCATTCACGATGAAACTGAGGATTTCACAGTATAGCCCTTTACCGAGAGTTAACTCGCTTCAACATATCACCAGTGTTGATTTTGACAGCATATTTTGATTCAGTTTTAGTCATAGTCTTTTGAATAACATTCCATTTAGTTTTAGTCATGTTTTAGTCATCTGAAGTGTTTTACTGTTAGTCTAGTTTTAGCCGACTAAATATCATAAGAGTTTAGTCGACTAAATCTACAGTTGATTTAGTCGACTAAAATGTATTTTGGCGGTGCCTTGATGGCGTCGTAATGGCTGATTTTACACTTGGTTGTGTGCTGAAAATAGCCGATCTACAAGCTCACAACGCGTCGCGTTGTGAGCTTGTAGATCTGCTATTTTCAGAGCGCAGCACCCAAGCGTCTTTTAGTTCTACTGGATCTCTTCTCCACTAGTCCCTCACTAACATTTTAGTCTAGTTTCTATTTGTTGACGAAATTGTCAACATATTTAGTCTTAGTTTTAGTCATCGTAGCTTATATATTTTTTTGTTTTTATTACGTTTTCGTCAGTGAAAAAAGGTGGTCGACGAACATTTTTCGTCATAGTTTTAGTCGACGAAATCAACACTGCATATCACCTGTGTGTAAGGATGGACCAGAGCAACGACTTTAGCCGAGGCCTTCGCCTCACCTCCCTCGGTATAAACGCTGATCCTTAATTAAAGAGCGAATACAAGCAGCAATCCATCAGTTAGTCAGATAAACAGCTCTGTGCCGCTGGCCCAGACTAGTGAATCCATTAAAACAAGAGACCCCCTCGGGGGGGATCTATGTCTGGCCATGTGGATCATCTATCTATGCCCGGCCTCGTGGAATTCCCATAGGTATATCACACAAAAGCCTTCAGTGTGAGTTCGGTACTATAGGAGCACACCCAGGCCCACTCCGTGTCATATCTCATTGTATATCGTTGTTGTCGGGCAGAAACCTCTAATTTCCATATTCTAACGTTTTGTAAAAAAAAAAAGTTAATTAACGCTGATCATACACCAGCAGCGTCACACATAAGTAGCAGATCTGCTATAGCTTGAAACGCGTCGTGAAGCGACGCATTTTGAGCTTGTAGCTCTGTCTTGTTCTTGAGCTTGTCGGCCCTTAAAGGGGGGGGGGGGGGGGGGGGGGCGGCAATTGAACACTGGTGGCCAGACTCTTGCGGATACCATCTCCTCTGCCCCATGCCGTGTTTGTTCATTAGCCCGAACAATCAAAGACAGCTGTGCACGCTGTACTCTGGGTCACATTACAGGGGCATTATTTAAATGACATCTGAGACCTCCAGCTGGAAGATGACATGAAGTACACTAATGTATTCTTTATCAACAGCGCTTCCACTTGTGGTCAAACCCACTGTTGATTTAACACGCAGGCGAACGTTTTAACACTTTCAGAGTTAAGTAGATGAACACTCCAGTCCAGATTGTTTACTATTTACTGCAGTGGTTCTCAACTTGGGGTCTGGTCAGGGACGTAAAAAAGATAGCGCAACACAAAATTAGTTGACCGGAGTCCCCCAGGGGTCTATACTTGGCCCCCTCCTTTTTTCCAGGGTGGAAACCTCATATATGCAAAACAGTTACTACTCAGGATTCAAATTCAAAAACGTCAACAGCAGCAGATCTACAAGCTCTTGTGGATCTGCTGCTTTTGATGCTTTTGTGTGACGCTGTAGTGGGATCAAGTAAGGCGTTAATTTAAGAAAAAAAAACACCAAAAGTTAGACTATGGAGATAAGAGGTTTCGGCCCGACAGCAACGAGATACAGTATACCTGTACAGCATCCGACATGAAGCCTGCTGCAGCAGTGAAGCAAGCAGCACAAAACCAAACTGGAGACCAGTAACACACTCTCACTGACACCAAAACCAAATGCTACTGTATGTGGCACGGCGGTTCTCAAAGCTGTATTCTGGCGGGGACCCCGGGGGGTCCTTGAGGGTGTTACAGGGGCAGGGGGTACCCGGCGAAATTAGTTTATTTTATACTTTGGCTATTTTCAAAAAAGTTTAAAAGAACGTTTTGGTTTTTTTGAAAAACATGGAATAATTTTGTCAACACAAATCTTCTCTAATGGAGGTCCCTGGTCACAAAATATTTTCAGACAGGGGGTCCGCAGCCAAAATACAAGAAGCACTGACTTGAGAGAAAATAATGCAAGCGTGTAAAAAATAATTGCGAGGATCCCCCTCACAGACAGACAGCTACATGTCAGGACGGTAGTACAATACAACAGTTAGAACACATCCATGCACTCTCTCATGCCACCAAACATCAACAATGTGCCACCATTACATGCAGTGACCTTTTGCACTATTTGCACTATTAAGGGCTATTGACCGCCCTGCATGTTGCAATTGATTGTGTTTTTGCTGTGTGTGTGTGTGTGTGTGTGTGTGTGTGTGTGTGTGTGTGTGTGTGTGTGTGTGTGTGTGTGTGTGTGTGTGTGTGTGTGTGTGTGTGTGTGTGTGTGTGTGCGTGCGTGTGGCTATGGTCAATTACATTGTGACATTGACGTTTAGCGCTGGCAGACCGGAACAGGATTGACATATTTGGACAGATATTGCTGCCATTATGTCCCTCTCTTTGTCTCCCTCTCTTCCAGGGATGCGGGGCCCAGGGGCCACGTGCCCAAAGGTCAGGGAGGGCCACAAAGAAAATGTGCCCAATTGCCTGAACCAAAAAGTCAAAGCATACAGTCATACAGTGACTGGCCCCAGGCAAAGTGCCTGGGGCCTTCACATAATGGCAGTGGAAGCTGGAGGTCACCAACCTGCCTAGGGTCCCAACTGGGTCCCAACTGGGAATTTCAGTTTCAGCCTCACCCCAGCTGATGGCTGCTCAGATGGTTGTGATGAGCGCTCAGGGGGGAGATTTTATGGGGTTAAATGTCTTGCTCAGGGGACACTTCGACACATAGCCGGGACCGGGACGCGAACCTGTGACCTTCTGTTTCCCAGATGGCCTCAGTCTCTACCCATTCAGCCATGGCCATCCCGAGGTCTTACTCAGAACCTTGTTGATGATGGTACATCACTGGTCACTACAGTAAGCTCTAGTGTGTGTTCTCTTTGTTATTCAGTCATCACAGAAGGGTCACTTTGTGCATTAGTGTCTCATTAATGTTACGCTGCCAGAAAAAAAAACATTTATTTACTAGACCATACCCGGTGAAGTGCGCAGGCGAAAGTAGTTGCAAACGTGGGGTTATTGCACATCCTGTCGCGCGTCCACAAATGATGAAAACATTTATATTCAAAATAAAAATAGGCTGACGTTCTCATGATGAGAGAGAGTTTAATACAGTGTAGGCCTATGCTCACTACAATGTGTATGTCTCAGTACGATTGGAAAACCAGTCAGATGGAGGCACGCCGCCTGAAGGTGACTTGAACCACAAGAGGCACCGCCGAATGAGCTTAGGCGAGCGAATCGCCTTGCCGAGCGTTGCGAAGTCACCTTCAGTCGACTCAGCACCGTCCGAGTTATGTCCCGATAGGCACAGAATGGTAAATCCCCCCCCCCCCCTAGTCTCGGTATCTCCGAGACATCATTTCTTTATTTTGACGGGGGGGGGGGGGAGGTGAACTTGAAGAAAACGAGCACTCCTTTTTCAATCTGACCGTTTTTTCTATCATACTGTAACATAATGCAATACAATGTATTACTGTTACTACTACTACTACTCTCTCTCTCCTGTCATGATTTTAATGGCTTTGCCTCTTTTTTTAAAGTGTCTGTAGTTTTTTTTATGTGACAAGCAGCAATATGAGTTACGGCGAACAGTATTTTGTTCCCATGTACGCCGAGCGTGTCTTGTGGAAGTGATAATACATGGATTGTGAGAGGCAGCATGACAGACAGGCAGCATAACGTGACTGTCGGGTAGAAACCTCATACAGTATGTCCAAAACTGTTACTTTTCAGGGTTCAAATTCGAAAACAGCAGAAGTATCAGATCTACAAGCTCTAAACAACTTAACCCATTCAATCCGGGAACGCACACGCATGTTTTAGATTTCTTTGGGCTATTTTTTTTTTAAATCGTTTTGCACACATCTTTGAATACATATTCAAAAGTGAACATTTGTAACTCACATTTTTGCTTCTGAGGGGGTCCCTGGATTTCGCACACATTTTCACGATTTTTCCAAAATAGCCAAAGAAATCTAAAAATGACACCGATTCTTCCCCGGTCTAAATGGGTTAAGAATCTGCTCCTTTTGATGCTTTTGAGTGACACTGTAGTATGATTAACACATTGACCTCCAATCGCGTAGAGCTACGCGAACCTATTTAAAGCCGCCACGTGCCAGTCGCGTAGACCTACGCGAAGTGGTGTTTTTTTCTTTAAAAAAAAAAAAAGTTCACATTGCACTTTTTTCAATTTTCGATACGGCACATTTCATTGTAGCACCACCGGAAACGGAATTATCCGGGATCCGGTTTTGCCGATCCCGTCGGCCTCCGTTCTAATGACGAAACTGAAACGCCATTTTCTCTTTGTAGTTTTTCTCCTCGCTGATCACTGTTTAACATAAACCGTTCTAACTACAAGATGGCGACCGTGTTTATCAAATGGATTTCACTGCTCGACGCAGACACATCGCGGATGTGTTTACAAACACTTTAATGATCGATCTTAAGGATTTTAACGAGGTCTATGGTGACGTGAAAAAAACAAAAAAATAACAATAAAACGTTGGCACTGTTGAGTACATTATGAGATTAACCTCTGGCATGGAATGTGTTAAGAGTAGGGCATTAACTTACAAAAAGAAAAAGTTAGAATATGGAGATAAGGGGTTTGTGCCCGACAGCAACGATATATACTGTAGCAGCAGGTCACTGATGAGGAGTGAGTAAGGGATCAATCCACGGGAACAGGGGGAGGTGACTAGGATGACTCTTTTCTACATCAACAACAAGTACTACTGCCACACCAATGGTTCTCAACCTTTTCAGGCTGTGACCCCACCAAAATAATCATATTTGAACTGGGGACCCCCCAAAATAATCATATTTGAACTGGGGACCCCCCAAAATAATCATATTTGAACTGGGGACCCCCCCTGAGGGTCCCGACCCACAGGTTGAGAACCACTCTGTACTATACAATACTACTACTGTACCCAGAGCGTACAGTATGTTCTATAAATTCCGCCTTGACTCTGAAGCTTTGGGGGGTCATAGGTCACGTGGCCCTGTTTAGCTGAAGTGGCAGAGAGAGAGAGAGAGAGAGAGAGAGAGAGAGAGAGAGAGAGAGAGAGAGAGAGAGAGAGAGGGACCCCGGGGTGTTGACTTGACAGATGGGCCGGGACAGCAGGGCCACACCAGGGTCCACATAGACACTGTGGACTTCATCACACATACACACACACGCATGCACGCACGCACACACACACACACGCACGCACGCACGCACGCACGCACGCACGCACGCACGCACGCACGCACGCACGCACGCACGCACGCACGCATGCACACACACGCACACATTTGTATTACTATACTTACATTTTTGGAGAGCCATTTTATGAACGCTATTATTAATACATTTTGCCATTTTTAACCGTAAGACTAAAACCGGAAAATTGCTGATCTATAAGCAAATTTATCGGCGCATGACACTGTGGCACGCAACTTATAAATCGTTTAAGTATAGAGTATAAATTGTGTTTAACTCATAGTTTCAACCCCTAAACCTGACCTCTAAATACCTGAATGAATCTTTTCCTAATCAAAACTTATATCTCTAAAAATCTTTTTTCAACAATAAAACAACCATTGTTTTTTTCACAAGTATAGTCATACAAGCACACACACACACACACACACACACACACACACACACACACACACACACACACACACACACACACACACACACACACACACACACACACACACAAATCCCAAATACATATCAATTTGGTGGTCCTTGGCACGAAACCATGTGAAAACTAGTGATTTAGAAGGACATTTGTAGAATGGGCCTCAGGTCTTGATGGGTTAAATAGGGCAACACTGCAGGCAGAGAGCTGTGCGATCTATCATTCCCCCTCACTTCATCCTGAGTGGACATCAGCCGTTCATATTTCTCTTTCTGTTACATAAGCCCGTGCAGTACAGTACAGTACAGTACAGTATCTAATAGCATTATCTCGCCCCAAGGGAAGCCAGCATATATTTATTATACACTTCATAATGTAAAATGCAGACCCATACAGCATCGGTGGTGACTAGACAGTAACAAAGTACTGATTTTGATTTTGATGCCAATACTTGTATACTTCTACTCAAGTACAATTTTGAATACAGGACTTTTACTTCTACAGGGCCACGGTCACTCCGCACTTTTATTCTACCTATGGTGCGGATTCTGACAATGCTTTTTCAATGAAAATCGCGGCACCGAGTGCCGCGCTATGAGCTTGTAGATCTGCTATCTTTGAAAAGTCTTGAAAATGTGTGCATATCTTTGAATATTTGTATTTTTTAAAGCGAACATTTTTAACTCAAATCTTTTGCTTCTGGGGGTCCCTGGCACACCACATTTTTAGATGGGGGTCCGCTGACAAATGTATGTCAATTTAGGGGTCCTTGGCATGAAAAAGGTTGAAAACCACTGCGATAGGGCAACTGGTTGTAGCTGTTGCATGGGAGGGTCCTGAAAGTGAGTGAGTCACTGGGTTATTGGGACAGAATGCTCTGCAAGCTACTCCGTTTTTTAGAATGCGCTGGCTGCAAAAAACACTGTCGGCCGCGCGCAACCCCAGTTTAACAGCGGGCAACCATATTTTGGTGTGACCGTGCCCTAACAGAGTATTTTTATATTGCAGTATTGCTACTTTTACTTCAGCAAACATACTTCTTCCACTGCATGCCATTGGCAAGGATTATAGGTGGTTCCCTTTTTATAAGAGGTTTTTGCCCGACAACAACAATAATGATAGCTAGTGCAAAGGGCCTTTGCACTAGCTATCATTATTGTTGTTGTCGGGCAAAAACCTCTTATCTCCATCTAACCTTTGGGGTACTTTTTCGTAAATGAATGCCCTACTACTAACACCGTCACAC